>NW_006256342.1:7602771-8046060 GCF_000478725.1 Eutrema salsugineum
CCACTTCCCTCTACTTGTACTTCCTTTTTTTCCTTTTTTTGCTTTTTTCTTCTGCTGTTTCTTCTACTTCTTCATTGTCATCATCTCCTCCGGCAATTTTTTTTGTTTCTGGCCAGTTTTTCCTCTTCGTCTTCTTCGACGCAAATAGGAGTTGTCGTAATTTTGACGTAAACTTACGTCAGCATTACGACGATTTGACGACCAAAATATATTCGTTGTAATATCGCAGTAAAATTAACATCGATTTTACGATGAATCTTATTTTCGTCATGGTTCGATGTAATAATGATGTAAATTGTTTTTCAATGCAAATTTGATTGAAGTTTTCAATGCAAAATTGTTGCTACACATACCAAATTTCTATAAATACATCCTCACTTCTATCATAATCTACTAACAGTGGGTCGTGGAGTACGTATAAATAAATATTAGGTGAAGGACGTTAACCAATCTCGACGGTACAACAAATTTGAACCTTTCATCCTAGCCTTACAGGCAGAGCTAGTCACATTTGTTCCATATATATCCACGAGTTGGAAATACGGGGATAACATGGTTAGCAGTTATTAAAGTGGCTCCACGGAGTATATTTGATGGTGTAGATCTACCACCTATGCAACAAGATACATGCCCTGACATCACTGATGACTGAACCAGAGATTGATGAACATATCCTTTTAATTGATCTACGCAGTAGACAAGTTGAAGATCTTCCCAACGATGACACTGAAGAGGATCCTTTAGATGAATTTACTGAAACTGATGATGATGATCTTGAGTTAGACAATGATGATGAAAACGCATCAGATGAGTCTGAATGCTAGTTAATTGTATGTTTGATTCTGTTTTTTTTTTTATGCTTAAAAAGTTTAGTATTTGTTTGTAAATGAAACCTATATATCACTTTTTTCAACATTAAATAGTTGAATTTCAACCCAATTATTTGACTATTACGTCGATTTTACGTCAAAAATGACAAAATCGATGTAAAATCGACGTAACTTTATATCTATTTTACGTCGATTTTTAAATGTATAGAATCCTAAATTTTTTGCTTGGTTTTATGTTACTGTAAACTTAACTGACCATTGTCTAACTATTTTGTTGCCCCAAATGTAGTTTAAAGGACAGGTATAGCAAACCCTATGTTACTGTTTCGCATTTGCATCGATATTACGTCGATCTTCACATATTCGACGTAAATTTGATGCAATGGCTAAACCCTAACATAGGGTATGCTATATAAATCCTTAAAACATCATTTTTTTGGATTGAAGTATGACATTAATTTAAGAAGCTACAATGAATTAAAAATAATTGGAAAACTATATAAGTATAGATTTTAGTATTATGTCGTAGTTACATTGATCTCTGAAAATCGTCGTAAATTCGACTGTAAATTACATCGATTTTACGTCGAAATATTTGAAATCGACGTAAATTCGACGTAAAAATTAACCCCTAAACTTTGAAATCATCATTTACAATGGTTTTAAAATGTTTCCATCCTTCCAAGTAGCACTATTACACTTCATACCATGTACACTATTACACTTCATACAATGTACACAATAGGTTCTGGTAACAAAAAAAATTCAAAAAAGTATAGAGAAGGCATGTAATCAAGTTTTTAAGGATATATGTACTTCGACTAAAAAAAAAAGATATATGTACATTGATGGAAGATGTTATCTTAGGACCTAATTACATTAAAAAAAAGTTTTAATCCTTACCTTTATATGTAATTTAGTAATACACACATTCAATTATAGCATATGGAAGATTTCTACATCTTCAAAATTGAAAATACAAATTTTTTCATAAACTTTCCATCGGTTTAATGTCGAAACCGATGTAAAATAAACGTAAATGTCCATCGAAATTACGTTGTTTTTTATTTATATAATATAAATAATTAAATATATTTTTGACGTAAAATCGACCAACATGGGATCCACATTACGTCGAATTTACGTCGAACCAGACACAAATTCGACATAATGGGGCCCCATATTGCGTCGATTTTATGTCGCCCCCAACTCTATATATATAAGATGCTGCCTCCCAATCCCGACACTCATTCCTCTCCTTCCTTCCAACGAGTTTGCTCTCCAGCTCTTACAAGTAAGTTTTTTTCCTTTTTTTTTAATTAGTAAATATATAGAATAGGTAGAATTAGATATAGGAACGGAATTAGATATAGGATCCGAATTAAATATAGAAACGAAATTAGAAATTAGTATAATTAAAATATATAGAATTATATGCACTATAAGAAAACAATCGTTTTCCAACGGTCCATTACGACGGTTTAAAAATCGTCGCAAACTTACAACGATTGTACGACGATTTTACGTCAAACCAAAAAAACGTCGTAAAACTGTCGTACAAAAAAATCGTCGTAAAACTGTCGTACAAAAAAATCGTCGTAACTTTGACATACAATTTAAGACGAATTACGACGATTATATATCGATAATGAGAGATTTGATATTAATTGCAAAATCGTCGTAAATTAGATGTAACATTACGACGAATATACGACGACTTGTATTCGGTGTACACTTACGACGATTTTACGTCGACAAAGAAGTTAGGTAAAGAACATTTAAAACATGTTTACCTAACTAATGTCGATGAAATATTTATCGCATAATCGACGTAAAATCTTCGTAATATTATTGTTGAATGTAAAAACGATGTAAAAAATCGTCGTAAAAGCGTCGTAAAGTCCAAAATTTTGTTATAAATAGATCTTCATTCCTTCTTTCATTCACAACACATCATCATTCAAACATAAGAGCATCAGCATCCTGGAGACACATTGTAGGTCTCTTAAACCTTAGTATAGTGTTGTAAATCCTGATATATTGGGTTGTACATTGCTGGAAACCTGAATTAGTAGTTATTTCTCTGAAAAAAAGAAGTAATAATATTAAAAGGTTTACTCCATTCATGTGGCTAGACGTGACACAAGAGACCGGCTCTTTTATTGTCTAATCAATAAAAAGAGATAGTATTTTGAGTTTATTTCAAGATGTCTATATACGAGCTAAGAAGCTGGATGTATCTGCGTAAAGATTCAGATAGGGCGTTGACAGAAGAGTTCAAGAACGGGTTAGAAATATTTATGTATCAGGCTACAAATATGGAGAGAACGAAAGATAGCGGGAAGATGTTTTGTCCTTGTTTGAAATGCAAGAATACGAGGTATACACTAACCAAAACCGTGTGGACGCATTTATTAAATAGAGGGTTTATGCCGTAATATTTTGTTTGGTATCTACATGGAGAAGGATATGACAGTAATACTCATGGGAATGCTGGTAGTAGTAGTAATTATCAAAGTCATGTTGATTTTGATGAATCGAATTATGGTCATCAGCCTAATCAGTATCAATCTGATCAATGTGTAGATCATGATAGGATGCATGAGATGATGACTGATGCATTTCATAAAACGCATACTGGTAATGCTGTTGAAGAACCTAATGTAGATGCCAAACGATTTTACGATTTGTTAGACAATGCTAATCAGCCAATCTACAAAGGATGTAGAGAAGGCCTATCTAAATTATCGTTGGCTGCTTGGATTATGTCAATTAAAACAGATCATAACCTGGCTGAGGTTTGCATGGATGATTGGGCTGATCTTCTGAAAGAGTATCTACCGGAGGATAACTTGGCAGCGGCAACATACTATTAAATACAGAAATTGATTTTTAGTCTTGGTCTACCTTCTGAGATGATAGATGTATGTGTTAACAATTGTATGATTTTTTGGAAAGATGATGATCAGCTGGAGGAATGTCGATTTTGCCAAAAACCAAGATACAGGCCGCAAACTAGTGGGCGTAAAAGGATACCGTACCAACGTATGTGGTATCTCCCTATAACTGATAGGTTAAAATGGCTTTATCAATCTGAAAGGACAGCTGCATCAATGAGATGGCATGCCGAACATACACAAGTAGATGGAGAAGTTATTCATCCATCAGATGCAAAGGCATGGAAACACTTCAATATGGTATACCCAGATTTTGCTAAGTTCAAACGGAATGTCTATCTTGGTTTGTGCACTGATGGTTTTAGTCCATTTGGTATGTTTGGTAGACAATATTCATTATGGCCAGTAATCCTAACTCCTTATAACCTTCCTCCAGATTTGTGCATGCAAAGGAAATTTCTTTTCTTAAGTATTTTGGTTCCAGGTCCCAATCATCCGAAGCGAGCTCTCGATGTATTTCTGCAGCCACTCATACATGAGTTGAATCAGTTATGGTATACTAGCGTTCGCAAATATGACTGTTCTACGGGCAAAAATTTTACTATGTGGGCTGTGCTTATGTGGACAATAAGCGATTTCCCGCTTATGGTATGCTATCAGGATGGACTACACATGGGAGGTTATCTTATCCTTATTGTCTTCATCGAACTGATGCGTTTCAGCTAAAACATGGTAGAAAAACTTGTTGGTTTGATTGTCACCGGAGGGTTTTACCGGATAACCATCCATATCAGAGGAACAAGAGGTTATTTATGAAGAACAAAAGTGTACATGTCCCTCCACCCGTAAATTTAACAGGAGCTGATATATATGCGCAAATCGAGCATTGGGGGGCAGAGGAAACAGTAACGCGTGGGGGAAAGTGGCACACTCCTACAAATATGCCTGAAGGTTATGGAGTTCATCATAATTGGCACAAGAAAAGTATCTTTTGGCAACTACCATATTGGAAAGATCATCTGCTCAGACACAATCTTGATGTCATGCACATTGAAAAAATTTTTTTTGATAACATCATGCATACAGTTATGAATGTAACGGGAAGAACAAAAGACAATGGTAAGTCAAGATTGGACTTGCCTGATTTATGCAACAGAAGTGAGTTGCATATACTGAGAAACGGGAAAGCACCAGTTCCTGTATTTCGGTTGAGTACAGATCAAAAGTCAGCATTGTTCATATGGGTTTCTTCTGACGTTAAATTTCCTGATGGGTATGTTTCTAATCTTTCTAAATCTGTTGAGAAGGGGGTAAAGTTTGCAGGGATGAAAAGCAATGACTGCCACGTGTTTATGCAACGATTATTTCCATTTGCATTTGCTGAACTCTTGCCCAAAAATGTCCATGAAGATGTTGGAGGCATTGATGCTTTTTTTCGGGATCTTAGTACACGAACATTATCAGTTGATGTAATATCACAACTGGCATCGAATACTCCAATCTTGTTGTGCAATTTGGAAAAGATCTTCCCACCATCATTTTTTGATGTTATGGAACATCTTCCTGTTCATCTCCCTCACGAAGCAGAGCTCGGTGGACCAGTTCAGTACAGGTGGATGTATCCGTTCGAGCGTTTCATGAAACATCTTAAGGGTAAAGTCAAAAACCTAGCTAAAGTGGAAGGCTCAATTGTGGCGGGAAGCTTGACGCAAGAGACTTCGCACTTCACTTTGTACTATTTTGCACCGAAAGTACAAACACGCAAAAGAACTACTTGTCGATATGATGATGAAGGAGTTGGCCAAACATATGCAGTTAAGGGTGTACCTGACATATTCTCGCCGATCGGACGTCTTAGTGGAAAACTAAAAGAAGTTTGGTGGTCAAATGAAAAAGATTATCACAGTGCACATACGTATATCCTGCTAAATTGCAAAGAGTTATCATCGTACGAAATGTACTTTTTTAATTACAGAAGAATAATCTATATATATATATATTATATATATATATCAATCAGTCTTAATTAACTATTTATTGTTTTCTCAGCAGATTCGTTGATGAGGTTAAAGAATGCATATCTGAGATTTCTGAAACTGAAATCAATGATCGTAAAGATTAACACTATGCCCAGTGGTTAAAAGCGCAAGGACGTATAAAATTTTAATTAAAAGACTACTTTGATATATATCCAAATGATCCGGATGATTTTCTTGTTCCATGCAAAATCAAGAAATTAAAGCAAGTTTTTTTCTTATTAGGTGGACCCGAATGATCCGAATGAATTTCCAACATGGTTCCATGAGTTACTACTAGGTCCGATGGCAAAAATAACTACAGCCTCCATGTATTTCACTCGGGGATATGTTTTTCACACATACCGTCACGGTGCAAAGCGGGCGACAACTAACTATGGAGTTTGTGTGAGGGGTGAAATAGAATTTTATGGAGTTCTGCAGGAAATAATTGAAGTGGATATTTGGATTGTTAAGGCTGAAAACTGTTCTCTTCAAATGTGATTGGTTTGATCCAACTGGTGGAGGAGGGGTACGTCTAAACAAGTTTGGAGTTGTTGACGTGAACAAATCACGACGGTACAACAGGGTTTAGCCATTTATATTAGCTTCTCAAGCAGAACATGTAACATATCTGCCATACCCCTGAATTCGATCAACAGGAATCACATGGTTAGCAGTAGTTAAAGTGGCTCCGAGGGGCAAGATTGTAGGGGTTAAGGATATTCCACTGCAACATGACACTTGCGTAGATCTGACTGAACCAGATGTTAATGAGGAGATTTTCTTAATTGACCCTCGGAACAGGCAAGTTGAAGATCTTCCCGATGATACAGAAGAAGAAAGTGATGATGATAAGTTTGCTGAAACCGATGATGACGATTTGGCGGAAGACGACGGTGATGGTGACGAAGTAATAGAGGAAGATAAATCTGATTGATTTTCATGCATCGTATTTAGTGAATGTTTGTTATTACGTAATTTGTAACTGTGTTTGTTTGAATTTTTTTAATGATAAAAATATCGATTTTACGACCATTTACGACGATTTTTATAAACCCTATATCCTAAGTTTAGGTTTTAAACCCTGAATGAATATGGTTTAAGCATTACGAGGACTTTACGACTATCAGTCGTAACATCATCGTAACATTACGACGATGTTACGACGAGTTCACAAGGCAGTCGTAAAATCGTCGTAATATTGAAATCCAAGAGTTTGAATCTTTTATATATGATTGGTTGTAAGGTATTTCACAAATGTTTTTGATTGGTTATCTTAATTTCATGCATGTTTTTGTAATTGTTAAGTAAAAGGTTATATATTAGATAAGATGATTTTAATATTTATTATCTCATGTACTAAATCCGTCATACATGCAGAGTTATGAACCTATTTTTATATGTTAGTATAAAATAAGCTTTGCGTAGTTCTTTATGCAATAAGCCTTTTGAAAGATTTAGGGTTTGATAACTTTTTTAAAAAACATCGTAAAACCGTCATTCTATGGTCGTAACGTTACGACAGTTTTACAAGGCAGTCGTTCCCTAAACCGTCGTTAAACCGTCGTAACGTTGATAACGATCATACATCTAACAGCCTCCGGATTGGCTCCAGATCCGAGGTACAATGTTATAAATATTGGAATATTACGATGGTTTTACGACGATGTAGGGTTTAGTCGTCGTAAAACCGTCGTAACGGTCAAAAGCTGTGAACATGACACGTGTCATGTCATGCACTGGTACGATTTTACGATGATCACAAAATCTATATAAGGGACGCGAGTTTTCCTCCTTCGTCGCTCATTCCTCACTTCTCTCTCTCTCTACAAATATCTCTCTCTTTCTCTACCTCTCCCTCCTCTCCCTCCTCTCCAGCTACTTTGTAAGTTTTTTAAAAAAAAAATTTTTCATTATAACTTTGATTAATTTTTAATAATTAGATAGATATAATTAGGGGATTTAGTTAGATTCAGAATTTAGATAAGCCCAAAATTTATAATTAAATGATATAATTAGTAATTATATTTCATTTAATTTTGTAGATTATTCAGATATGGCTCATCGGACAAAGAGGTTCCACTATCGACAGATGGTAGATCCGGATGGTACGGATCCGTCCACCTCAGCGACAGGATCCGTCATCCCGGAGTCTTCGGAAACACAACGAACAGTTTCGCAACCGGTCGTTGTACCACAGCCTGCACCACCTCCACCACCACCAGCCGAACCAGCAGCCCCAGCACCAGCCGAACCAGCAGCCCCGATACAGCCTGTACCGTACGCCCAATTTACGGTTTAGGATCTTCTACGTCAACCGGATCGTGAGAATATGAACAAACTCGATCCGGATCAAGCCTCAGGGACATTTTGGTACGAAATTTTTTTTTTCAAATTTTTTTTAAACGAATAATATTTATAATTATTTGAAATTAACTTAATTTTTATTTGCATTTGACTAGGTTTACGACCGACAACGCGGTCGGTCGTAACGTTGCCGACATCATCAAGGGTTTTTCGTACAACCCCATACCAGCTGGAAGAAGCTGGATCAGGCAACTCTTGACACTTGGTTCAAGTGTTTTGCTGTAAGTATTTCTTTAAAATTTCGATTTATATTATTATTTTTTATTTTTTACAATAATTACTAACTTTTTGTTTTTTTTTTCTAGTAAAACTGGCATTGGGAAACTTCCGCACACGGACGTGTGGAGACGCCTTCAAAGCGAAAGTCAAATTCCGCCTCAACAACACCGTTTCCGACTGGAAGCAGAAGTGGGAGGTCGACGGCGACAAGGCCAAGCCGGCGCCAATGGCCGATACCGTCTGGCAGGGTCTGGTGCAGTATTGGTTGACTCCGCACAACCAGACTACTGCCGCCAAGTGTTCCACATCCAGGTATTTTTGTGTTTAGATTAAATTAAAATATGTATTTTAATTTAATATAATTCTAATTAATATATTTTTCAGGAACGCTACTGACGATGCGGGAAATCGGAAGAACGTTCCGCACACTTCCAGTCAGATTCCATTCGCCGGTAGACGACTTATGATGGTAAATTTAAATTATTTTAAGTTTTTGTTTTAAATAATTAACTCTTATTTGTCTTATTAATAATTTTATTTTGATTTTGTAGGTCTAAGAAAACGGGGGAGAACTTCCTCCGATGACGAAGGTCTTCGCCGAGACCCATAAGAAGAGGAACGGCGAATTCACGGATCATCGGGCGGAGGAGATCTACAACACCGCCTGTGCGCGGATCGAGGAGCGGCAGACGCAGCTCACTCAGCAGGCACCTCTGACGTCTCCTGGAGGTAGCTCGGTCCAATCCACCCCGACGCTGACGGTGGCGGAGATGGACCATATTTTCGAAGAGGTAAGATATTTTCTTATTTAGTGTAATTTTACCTTTATATTGTACTTTTTAACATAATTTTTTACATATTTTCAGGTTGCCCCTAAGAAAAAGGCCGGGTTTAGGGATGGGATCCATCCGTGATACCCCAGTCGCTACGGCAACTGGTCATGTCCGGGCAGCGGATCCGCTTATCTGCCGGAGATCCATCAGATACGGACCCAGTACGAGACGAAGATCGACCAGTTGTACGGTCTCTTCGAGATTATGAGGGCCGACAATCCGGTGCTCATTGCGCAGTTGGATAGGCTGCGGGCAGCTGGAGTTGTCGGATCATCTGCTTCATCTTCTAGGAGGCAACCACCAGTGCAGACGGACGAGGAGATGTTCCGGTTTCTCGGGGTTGATCCTCCTAGAGCCGGGGATCAGTCGCCGAAAGTCTCCAACCGAAGACCCGGGGATCAGGCGGCGGAAACCTCCAACCGAAGACCTGGCAAAGAACATGTGGAGCACGATGGGGAGCAGGACGATGATGGGATCGACATTAGTTTAGATTTAGATCTTTAGGGTTTTTTTTGTAATTATTATAATTTATTTTTATTTTGAATTTTAATTAAATTTTAAATTGTAAATTATTTTTTTCAATTTAAATTTTAATTCGAATTAATTTTTTTTTTAATTTCATTTATAAAAAAACATCGTATAATCGTCGTAATATATTTATTATTAATTTATTAAACCGTCGTATATTCGTCGTAACTCTTACGACAAAGTTACGACCACTTATTCGTCGTATATTATACGACGACTGATATGACGAATATACATCCGTGTTTTACGACGGTTTTACAACAAAATGATAAAAACTTTTACGATTGAATTACGACGAAACTTGCATCGTATAATATACGACGATCCTACGTCTATTTTTAACGACGACTTTACGACGGTTTCGATGTATACCAAATCGAGGCAAATCGATGTAAAATCGTCGAAAGCTGTACGACGCGTTTACGATGATCTTTTTACGTCGATGTTATGACAAATATAAACCGTCGTAGATTATACGACAATTTATCTATTACGACGATTTGGAAATCGTCGATAGTTCGTCGTAATAGGGCTATTACGACGAACTAGCGACGATTTTGGCCGTTGTAAAACGGTGTTTTTCTTGTAGTGATGGACCGCCGTCGATTACACTACACATAGTTTTTGAGTGAGGGTACTAGTACGAGTGGCTCGTCTAGTAACACCAATGCTCCGGAGATGTCAAGTTGTAATTCCCAACATGTTCCCGAAACTGCAAGAACTGCACCTCCACCGCCACCTCCACCACCTGCTGCAGCCGAGGAACAGACCCCACATCCGTATGCCCGATATACGGTGGAGGATCTCCTCGTCCAACCAGGTCGGGAAAATGTGCCAAAGTTGGTCCCCCGACGACCACCCAACACTTATTGGTAAGTTTTTTATTAAATAAAAAATAATTTATTCTTATTTTCATTATAAATTTTATTTTAATTTTTAAATTTTGATTGTTAACTTAACATTATTTTGTAGGGTTGGCATCGACACATGCATTTCACGGAGCATCGCTGATATTATCAGGAGCTACTTCGTCGAGCCGCACTATAACTGGAGCAGGGTCTCACGTCAGATCTTTGAAACATGGTTCAAGTGCTTTGCGGTTATGTTTTTTTATTTACCTTATTCCTAATATTTCAAATATAAAATATATATTTAATGTTTTTCTATATTTTCTGTATTTTCAGCAAAAGTGGAACTGGGACGTTGAGATAACCGAGACGGTGAAGACGGTCTTCAGGAAAAAGGCGACAAAGCGTCTACACAACATCATCTCCGATATGAAGCGCAAGTGGGAGGACATCAGCGATGACGCGAAGCCCTGTTCCATGTCTCCGACATGTAACGGACTAAAGGCGTACTGGATGGAGCCTCACGCACAGGACATGGCCGCCAAATGTGCGGCAGTTCAGAATGGAGTTGGCCCAGATGGTAGGAAGAGAGTTACACTGCATATATCCGGCCAGACTTCTTTTGCCTGCAGGCGCCTAGACATGGTAAGTCAATTATATTTTCTATTTTAGTTATTATAAATTATCTTCACATAATAATATATATGTTTGATTTTGATTTTATTTTTTTCAGGTTGATGAAAATGGAGAACTTCCTCTTATGACCAGAGTCTTTGAGGAGAATCACCGAAGGAAAGACGGTTCCTTCGTGGATGAAAGATCGGAGAAGGTTTACAACGAAGCAATGGCGCAGATCGCGGAGCATCAAACTCAAGTCTCACCAGACGTGCCTTTGACCGTTACCGAATAAGATGCGATATTCGAGTAGGTTAATTTTTTAGTTTGCAAATTTTAATTTTAATTTTGAATTAATTTTTTCAATTCTATACATGCAATTAATAAGAATTTATTGTAGGTTGCTCCGAAAACGTGGGACCGTATTTTAGGGATGGGATCTATACCTGATTGTCCCATTGCTTCGTCTAGCCAGATTCACAAGGATCCGGTGGTCTTGCGGCAGCAGCTCGAAGAAGCCCACACCGAGATCTCCAACTTGCGGCAAGTGGTGCAGCGACATGAGATCATGTCTGCTCGACAAGAGATCCACGAGATGTCTGATTTATTCGACATCATCGCCGCCAGCGTGCCGAGCTTAGATGCTGCACTGAAGGAGAAGCAGATGCTTAGGCGGCAGCAGCAGGAGCAGCAGCAGCAGGATGTCGGTGCGTCTACGTCGAGGTCACAAGGAGTTGTTGGCGAGGACGGAAACCCGCCAGCTACTGTTAATGCTGATGGAGATTTTAGTATAGACGATTTTGTAATTAATTTAAGAAACTAGGTTCTAAATTATGTATTTTTGTAAAAATTGTAGAATATTTTAATGATTTTAAAATATTATTTTTGAATTATTAATTTTAATTTTCTATTTTTTATTTTAATAATTTTCAAATCAATGTAAATCTTTCGTAATATACCAATGAATTTACATCGACAAGTTTCCGTCGATTTTATGTTGATACAATTACGTCGATTTAACGTCGTTATATTACGAGGAATTTACGTCGATTTAAAAAAATATCCCTATATTTTTGCTTTTTTTATTCTCGTAAAAACGATGTAAACCCGACGTGAAGATAGATGTAAAATCGATGTAAATATACATCAAAAAAGGCGTCGTAAGTTCGATGTAATTGTTACGTCTATTTTACGTCGATTCTGAACAGTCAAAATTACGTCGATTTACTTATTACGTCACGTTGATTGGTTTATGACGATCGATTTACGTCGAACCGGAAATCGACGAAATCTTTATCTTGTGTCGAATTTACATCGATTCCGCCCGACATAAATAACATGTTTTCTTGTAGTGATTAGATTATATAATAGCTATTAATATTCAGAATGTAGTAAACAACATCACGACATATATCGTTTACTTGGTTCAAACCATATGCAAAGCTTAGGTAAACAATCACTTTGCATAAATGTACATACAATCTCAAGAAGCTCTGGTTTCTTGACTAACGTCTCTACTAAACTTCATCTTTTCAAATATAGAGTGTCCATATAAGTAATGTTCTAGTCTTTTAAAGTTGATTTTAAAAACTTAGTGTTGTTTATGTGACTTTTTAGTTTATGTGGATTTGTGTAGGTTGTAGTCTAAAATTGGTTATAGTCTCAGTCTTTAGTATGTCTCCTCTCCCCTGTATCGACTTTATTGGTCGTCTACTTTTCTCAACAAACAGAGATGTCTTGATACATGTCTACTTGGTGATTACTAAAATAAGGGAAACCATTAGACTTCTTATTAGACAAAAACATCTCGATGCCTATACCATCAGCCAACCTGCCTTCACAACCGCAAAATCTCAACATCTATTGCCATTCAGGTAAACAAAAGCCTCAAATCTGCG
This sequence comes from Eutrema salsugineum, assembly GCF_000478725.1. Lineage (NCBI taxonomy): Eukaryota > Viridiplantae > Streptophyta > Magnoliopsida > Brassicales > Brassicaceae > Eutrema > Eutrema salsugineum. Next base: position 7,615,825 of record NW_006256342.1, read on the forward strand.
AGTGAATCTATTGGAAATTTATCTCTTGGAACCAAAACATCAAAACCAAAAATAATAAACAATAGCTTCAACCGCAATTCATACGCCAATAATAAGGACATACCAATTGATAATATTAATCACAGTCACAAAGGTAAACCTAACTGCAATAAGAATCCTAAACTCATAACTCAAACATCTATCACAACAAACACAAAGAGCAATGGAAAATACAAAAACAAACCTCAGTGACCACAAAGGATTCCTGAAGAATCTTGACCAATATAAGAGCTATCACAAAGACGGTGATATAAAGACCGTTATGAAGAGAGAAGGAATGGCCAACAATCACATAACAAAACAATAACATTGTCTCTTTAACACAAAACAATAACATTTTCTCAAAATGTATAACAACAAAAGAAAATCCAGAAGATTTCTAAGAGATCATGATCATATAATGATCTAAACTATATATATAAAAAAATCATTGCTCAAGACTCATCAGTTTAGATCACTCAACATATTCTTAAACTGAAACCAGCTTACCAAGGAAACATGTCTAATACCAAACGAAAAAATCCATTGCTCAAGACTCATCAGTTTAGATAACTCAATATATTCTTAAACTGAAATCATCTTACCAAAGAAACAAGTCTAAACCCAAACGAACACGACACTAAGTAACAGTTAAACAATGCAATTTTATTTGCAATGACTTAAAAAAAAAAAAACAAAAGCCTCATGACCATAATATTTTTTGGTTTTAATGTAAAATACGATAATTTTATTTGACAAACACACAACATCTCATAGAAAAGAATTGAAAATAAAATTAAACCTACCAAATTAATAGAATCATCAAACTGCGAAGATTAAAAATATTTGACTATCATAAAATCCCAAAACCAAAATAATAAACAGAGAAAATCCTCTACTAAGCACTTCTTGGTTGTAGATATCTTTCCATGATTCTTACTTCCACCGTCCCCATTAGTTTTCAGTGTTCAAATGTCCAGACAACTGTCAGATGTGTCAACACCGAACCATCACCTGATGGATGATACTTCACGATCATTCACCACTTTGATCGACTAAACACATCACACAAATTGTAAGAAAAATGCAATAATAAAAGGGTGTGTTTGAGAATATGGTACTTTTTAAGTTTTTATTTGAAAAATATGTAGTTTTAAATTTTTATTAGTTTTTGGGTAGTTTTAGTGGGGTCATATTTTTAAAACTCCAAAGTTATCTTTGTGTCTTAGAGAGAGATAGAGATAGAGATATATGTCTTTTAGAGAGAGACAGATACAAAAAACCATGTGGTCCCAAAAAAAAAGCGTCTACACGCGCTTATACACCTAGAAATAAATATATTTTTTTCTTTCTCTTTCCTACTTTTATGATAAAAAAAAATTAATTATTTTCTCTCTCGTACTTTTTAAAAAAATTTACCCCATCAAATCTTTGATCATATATTTAATTCTAAACAATGAATCAGATTATAACATATACATATAAAAGTTATAGTTTTTTTTTCTACACATATAGAAATTTGAATTTTTTTAAACGGATATTATTAACAAATATACGGTGTACATCTATACGTGTACACCTATTCAGCATACACCTATGCGGTGTGCACCTATGCGGTGTGCACTTATGCGGTGTGCACCTATGCGGTGTGCACCTATGCGGTGTACATCTATGCGGTGTACATCTATGCAGTGTACATTTATGCGGTGTACACTTATGCACTATACATAATACAATATATATGTATGTGTGGTATACATAAATGTTGTGTATTCATATATAATGTACGCGTATGCAGTATACATATATTAAACAATTACAATTGGAATAAATTTCAACAAGACTATTACTAATTGGTGTACACACCACATATGAAAAAAGTATATACATCATTTACGATACAAAACACACAAAGGAGATACTAAACCGTTAAAGAAAAACATAAATTATAACAATCGTACCAAAAAATAAATATAGAAATCTATACCCTAAATGGGTAATAGTGAACCCAAATTGTATCACGTAAATTATGGCTACCATATAGAACAATCAACTATAGAAATATAAACCCTAAATAGATACTAGCGAACCCAAATTGAATAACATAAACTTCTAAACCTTAAATAAATAATAAACCTAAACCTAAACCTAAACCCTAAAAATAAATGATAACGTAAACCCTAAACCTAAACCTTAATCTAAACCCAAATTGAATAACATAAACCATAAACCTCGATGGATACTATACAACCAATTTTGGATACTAAACACACAAAAAAGATATTAAACTGTTAAGAAAAAATATAAAAATCAACAACTGTAAAAACATATAAATGTAGAAGTCTATACCCTAAATGGGTAATAGCAAACCTAGATTTAATCATAAAAAATATGGTCACCATATAGAATAATCAACTATAGAAATCTAAATCCTAAACGGGTACTACTGAACCCAAATAAAAAGTCTAAAGTATGAAAATTGTAAGTAACATATAATTATTAAAATCTATACCCTAAATAGCTGACAGTGAACCCAGAATAACGTAAACTGTAAACCCTAAGAAAAAAAAAACTAAACTTTGATGAATACTATACAACCATTTGAGGATACTAAACACATTAAAGCGATATTAAACTGTTAAGAAAAAATATAAAAATCAACAACTGTAAAAACATATAAATGTAGAAGTCTATACCCTAAATGGGTAATAGCAAACCTAGATTTAATCATAAAAAATATGGTCACCATATAGAATAATCAACTATAAAAATCTAAACCTTAAATTGGTACTAGCGAACCCAAATTGACTCACGTAAATTATGATAACCATATAGAGCAATTCACTATAGAAATCAAAATTCTAAATGGGTAATAGCGAACCCAAATCAAACAACGTAAACCCTAAACCTTAATAATAAATAATAAACTTTGATAGATACTATACAAACAATTTAGGATACTAAACACACAAAAGAGATATAAAACTGTTAAGGAAAAACATAAATTACAACAACCATAAAAACATATAAATGTAGAAATCTAAACACTAAATGGGTACTGGCGAACCCAAATTGAATAATGTAAACTCTAAACCTTAAAAATTATAAACCGAAACCTAAACCTAAACCCTAAAAATAAATAATAATGTAACCCAAAACCTAAACCCTAATTTAAACCCAAATTGAATAACGTAAACCCTAAACCTTAAAAATAAATAGTAAACCTTGATGGATACCATACAACCAATTTAGGATACAAAACACAGAAAATGGATATTAAACCGTTAAGGAAAAATATAAAATACAACAACCATAAAAATATATAAATGTAGAAATCTATACCCTAAATGGGTAATAAGGAACCCAAATTGAATCACGTAAAATATGGATACTATATAGAAAAATTAACTATAGAAATCTAAACCCTAAATGGATACTAGCGAACCCAAATAAAAAAAATTATAATATATGAAAACCGTAAATAACATATAACTAGTAAAATATATACCCTAAGTAGCTGATAGCAAAAAAAAAATTGAATAACGTAACCTGTAAACACTAAGAAAAAAATATTAAACCTTGATGAATACTATACAACCATTTGAGGATACTAAACACACAAACGCGATATTAAACCTATAAAAAAATAAAGTACAACAAATAAAAACATTAAAATGTAAAAATCTATATCCTAAATGGGTAATAACAAACCCAAATTGAATCATAGAAATATGGATACCATATAGAATAATCAACTATATAAATCTAAACCCTAAATTAGTACTAGCGAACCCAAATTGAATCATGTAAAATATGACTACCATATAGAGTAATAAATGATAGAAATCTAAACTCTAAATGGTTAATAGCGAATCTAAATTTACTAACGTAAATCCTAAACCATAAGAAAAAATACTAAACCTTGATGAATACCTTAGTCTTAAAATATTAAGTTAATTTCTTGATAAGTTTTAGAAATATTTTTATTTTTCATAAATTTTTAAGTTAAGTTTTGGATGGTTTTTATTTTTTTTATCATTCTTTGATAACTTGGAGTGGTTTATTTTTATAATTGTATATTTTTTCTTTATGTTTTTATTATCTAAAAGTAGAAATATTTATAATAAAAAAGAATAATAAAAAAAATCATCAGCTATTTTGGGAGAAAAATCACAAAAACATGGATTTTGAATTTTGTTTAGGAAGTGGTCATTGTTTTCAAAATACACTTTCCTAAATTTTAGAAAATCTATTTTCAAAAATCTTAATTGGATAATAAATGTATATATTTATGAAAAAAAAACGAAAAATTGTTTAAAGAAATTAAAATAATAACGGTTTAAAAGTATATGGGAAAAAAAGAAGGTTATAATAATAAAAACAAGTTAAAAAATGTATATGGAAAGAGAGAGAAGATAAGAGGAAAGAAAAAAGAAAAAACATATTATAATGGCATATTCGTAAATAAATTAAAAAGTTATGGCCCAATAAAAAAAAAGTAAACAGTAAAAACTACCCAATCCTTTGTCTTATTTCAAAACTACATATTTCTCAAATTAAAAACTTAAAAACTACCCATATAACAATTTCTCTTAATAAAAAAGACACACATAGAGCAAATATTTAAAGAGTGGGTTGTTTCAAATTGAAGAATAGTTGAGTCGGATCTCTCTACTTCTCTCTACTAAACATTCCAATCAACTTTTCTTTAAAATCTTTCTATTCCTCAAAAGGTTTTTGATGAGTTATACTATTAAAACAACTTAATACATCTCCTTCTATACTAATGGAAGCTGTACCAAGCTTATCCTCTTCCATACATCCGATCTGGAAAAATGGTTCAGCCAAAGCAATCAAACTATAAGAGTCATGAAATTATTCATAAATCAAGCTAGAGTTTCGAAAGAAGGATACAAACACCAACAAATTTCTAAAGAAATAGATCCACCTGCATAGTAAAAAAACAAATTAGTCGACCTTGCAGCGAAAAAAATCAACGAAGAGCACAAACATTATAATATTAATCAGATCAAAGGTTGATGCATGTCGCAAGGTTCCACCTTGCTTTTCATGGTTACCAGTAATTTCGTTTAGGTCCCCAATGATAAACCATGGTTCCTTTCGAGAAAGGCTGATTCTCGTTAATCGTTCCCATACTTGATCCCGCTGTTTTGGACAGATAAACAATTTTTCCTTGAATAACTGCTTCGATATCAATAATTCTTGCACTTGAAAATATTACCTTAATATTAAGATGATCATTATAAAAAAGTGCAAGTCCTCCACTTGTTCCGCAAGGTTCAACCGTAAATAATTTATTATAACCAAAATGAAATTGAAATTGTTGCACAAAATAAAAACATTGTTTAGTCTCAGAAAGAAATAAAAATTCGGGCCTGTCTTTTCCAAATCTCTCGCAGGTAGCTTATTGTCCATTTGCTTCCAAGACCCTGGCAATTCCAGCTAAGTACCCTCATTGATCGCTTTGTTTGTTGATTTCTGCCCCTGTTTTGGGTTTAAAGTCCCTTCGGAGCTCCATTCTGGCCTTTGTCACCTATGTGGTTCCCGTTTTTGACCCCTTGTTTTTTCCGAGGAGATGTGAATTTTTGGACCAGTCGCTTCTTTGTGCTGCCTCCTAGAAAGAGCGGATTGCTCTTGACAGTTTTCTTTTTTGCATCGTTCTTGTCTCCTTCCTTCACCACCTCTCCGAGTCCCCCTCCCTCTATATCCGATGACTTTGCAGGGTCTGTCTCTCCCAGTAAATCTGCTAATGTGACCTCAAGACCAGCAGAATCCCATAGATCCTCAACCTCTGTAATGGTTTGGAAAAATTCACCGTCTTCAAAGTCATCCTCACCCCTTTCCTTTTCCACATTTCCTTCGCAAGTTACCATGTCCGGATTAGCCTCCATATCTTGCCAGTGTCACCGCGATTTCATTATCGGAGGAGCTTGACTTAATATGGTCCTGCATTTCCGAGCACAAGTTTAGCTCCTCCTCTTTTGCAGCTTCCAAGCTGTGTTCCATCATATAGCCTGAGATGTCGTTGGCTGATAAGGTCAGCCCCTGTTCCTGCATATCCTCGTCACCTGCCATTCCATCATCATTGTTCCGTTCTATCACCGGATTAATCACCTCCGACTCCCTGTTCCTGGTATCATTTGTTCTCCCGTCCAAGACCGGTTCATCCATGAGATCATCTTCACAAAAAGAAAAACTCTTCCTTGCTGAGCTTCTTATTTGATGCATACCGGTTTGATTCTCAATGTTGTTATCCGCCTTTGTGATCGCCTTATCTACTGGGAATTCTTGCCTCTAGTCCCTAGTAACCTCCACCGTGGGAATCAACTCCTTGTCAGAAATTTCCGCACCATAATTGCCAGTTTCTTTGGCTTTGTATGTCCTGTGTAGCGCCTTTGGAGGGACATACCCTGATGGTCTCATTAAGACCGTTGAGTGTTCACCGTTCTTCTTCTCCGATCTGCCTTTCATCTTGTTATCAGCTTCTTCTCTATGAGCTTTGCTCTTTCCTTTAAAACCCGCATTCACACTCTCATTTTTCACCGATTCTCTTCCTCCACCCCCTCCATATTTTGTGACCGTCTTGTACGATGCCACACTCTGGTTTCGGTCTGTTATCTCAAGACCGATTTCTTGAGGTTTCCGTTCATCCGTTCCCGTCCGTAGGGGGCAGCGTTGTTGGTCATGACAGAGACTTAGACAGTTCCTGCAGTATCCGAATAACTTCTCGTACCGTAAGTAGACTGTCGTCTCCACACCTTCGTCGAAATCTACTGTTGTTTCGAAGCATAAGGACTTCGAACCGTCGATTACCACCTGAACCTTCCCCTCATCCAGATTCACCGATTTCACATCACCTAGTGCTTTCCCAATACTCCTAAAACTCACATCAGCCCAATATTGAAGAGGAACACCAATGATCCTGATCCAGAATTTAATCGCTGAAGGGTAAGAAGGATCGACCACCGGAGACCAGCGTACCAAAGATAACATCCAGTAATCGAAATGGAAATGCTCCATCTTCATTACCTCCTTGATGTCTTCCTCTCGGTCAAAGTCGAATTGGAATTTTCCAAGTCCTAAATCCGTGTTTAGGAAATACTATGTCTTGGAGGGGATGCAGAAATTCCAAAATAGTAAGATGTCGACTGGACCGAGCCCTAGCAAATGAACACTGGCATGATATGTTCTGTCATTCGTTTGTGGAGTATCTGGCAATGATTGGATCGGATCATAGACCGATAGTAACAACAATTGAGGATAAAATCCCCCGGAAGAGAACACAATTCCGATTTGACAAACGATGGATTGGCCAAGAAGGTTTAATGGATGCTATATCCACAGGATGGAATTTAAATTTCGGGCGATGAGAGGGAACGTTCATGGAAAAAATCTCTAATTGCCGTCGAGAAATATCTAGATGGAGGAAAAACAATCTACCATACGGGAAAGAGAGGATTACTGAGTTGCAAAAGGAACTTGAGGACGTTCAAAATGATGATACAAAATCGGAGGAGGAATTACTAGATGTTACAAGGAAATTAAAAATAGCCTATAGAGACGAGGAGCTATTTTGGCAACAGAAAAGCCGGAACAATTGGGCTATTGGGGGCGACAAAAATACAAAATTCTATCAGGCGCATGTAAAACAAAGACGAGCAAGGAACCGAATTGTCGGTTTATATAATGCGACAGGTTCATGGGTGACTTCCGAAAAAGAGGTCGAACAAGTTGCAGTGGGATATTTTGAGGACTTGTTCACTACCAGCTCCCCATCAGAATTTGAATCAGCACATGGAGAAATCCAAACTCTAGTCACAGAGGAGGATAATGCCATGTTAGTGGCGAGGCAACAGAAGATGAGGTGCACAAAGCTTTGTTTATGATGAACCCGGAAAAAGCTCCAGGGCCAGACGGAATGACAGCCCTATTTTTTCAAAAATCATGGCAGATAATTAAAACGGATTTACTTGGGTTAGTAAATGGCTTCTTGGCAACCGGGATCTTCGATCAACAACTAAATATGACTAACATATGTTTAATTCCTAAAAAGGACAGGCCGACTCGAATGACGGAGCTGCGACCAATAAGTCTATGCAATGTTGGATATAAAATAATTTCTAAATTTTTGTGTCAACGGTTAAAGAGACTATTACCCGATATTATTTCAGAAACACAATCGACTTTTGTCGCGGGACACTTGATCTCGGATAACATTCTAATTGCACAGGAAATGTTCCATGGGCTCCGCACCAATAAGTCCTGCCAAGATAAATTCATGGCAATTAAAACGGACATGAGCAAAGCCTATGACAGGATCGAATGGGATCTCATAGAACATCTCTTGAGAAAAATGGGATTTGCGGAAAGATGGATTACCTGGATGATGTGGTGTATAAAGTCAGTACAATATAAAGTTCTTTTGAATGGGCAACCTAAAGGAAGAATAATTCCACATCGGGGACTCCGACAAGGGGATCCTTTGTCCCCATATTTATTCATTTTTTGTACGGAAGTCCTGATATCTAATATAAAGAAAGCAGAACAAGACAGAAAGCTGACCGGATTGAAAGTAGCCCGATCAAGCCCTTCGATCTCACACTTATTATTTGCGGATGACAGCCTTTTCTTTTGTAAAGCAAATAAGGAGGAATGCCAGCAGATACTGCAGGTGCTCCGCCAATATGAGAACGTTTCGGGTCAACAAATAAATTTTGACAAGTCGTCGATACAATTCGGGCATAAGGTCTCAGACGTAGTGCAAAATGAGATGAAACAAATTTTAGGAATTCACAACATGGGGGGAATGGGCTCATATTGGGATTACCGGAAAACCTTGGGGGAACAAAAAGCAAGATCTTCCAGTTTCTAGCTGACAGACAACAGGACCGCGTAAACGGATGGACATCAAACTTTTTATCAAAAGGGGGAAAGGAAGTCCTAATAAAATTGGTGGCATCCGCTATGCCAACATTTGTCATGTCATGTTTTCGCTTACCAAAATCAATTACCACAAAGTTAACTAGCATCACTGCAAGATTTTGGTGGAACACGAAAGGTCAGGGGAAAGGAATGCACTGGCTAGCATGGCCAAAGATGTGTCGTCACAAATCGGTTGGGGGGATGGGTTTCAGGTCGCTAGAGAATTTTAACACAACATTGTTGGCAAAACAGTTATGGCGATTATTAGAAAAGCCAGATACGCTATTTGCGAGAGTACTCAAAGGACGATATTATCGGAATGCAGGTCCAATGGACAACATAAAGTCCTATTCCCCATCTTACGGATGGCGAAGTATTATCTCAGCTCGATCTCTGGTTAACAAAGGGCTAATCAAAAGAGTTGGTTCTGGATGTTCCACTTCGGTTTGGCAAGATCCCTGGATACCATCTTCTCGCCCGAGATCAGCAATATGTAAGGGTTATAATTATTACTCAAATCTCATGGTGAATCACCTAATTGATCCGCAGACTAGTACTTGGAATATGGGGCTCCTCAAGGCCATTATAGATCCAAAAGATGTGGAAATAATACAAGGGATGCCCATCAGCGCTTCATTTCGGCCGGATGTACTGGGTTGGCACTTCACAAAATCAGGCCAATACACGGTCAAATCTGGATATCAAATTGAACATCAAAACTCGGAAGCAGAAACACAAAACCTATATGGACCTAATTTCGAGCCCCTATTAGTAAACTATGGAAACTGAGGTGTCCCCCTAAATTACGCCATTTTCTATGGCAAGCACTGTCAGGTTGTCTGGCTGTTGCCAAAAACCTGAACAACAGAGGAATCAAATGTGATGCGCAATGCAATAGATGTGGGGCAGAGGAGGAAACGATCAATCATGTTTTATTCGAATGTCCACCCGCAATGCAAACGTGGGCTTTGTCACAAATCCCAACACCTACGGGAGTTTTCCCAGGAAGATCTATTTATGCAAATTTGGATTATTTGTTTTGGCGTACACCAACAGAAACTTATAATGAATCATATCCATGGATAGTATGGTACATCTGGGAAGCAAGAAATGACAAACTATTCAGAAACATATACAGAGATCCACGATTAACGCTTAAACTAGCGGAAACGGAAAGCCTTTTATGGAATGAGACACAAAACTCTGTAACTGAAACGGAAACACAACATCCTCAATTGCCATTACACCCGACCTCCTTTAATAATGGATGGTGCTCGGTGGATGGTTCTTGGAAGGAGACGGATAAAACATCAGGTAAAGGCTAGTATTATAGGAGAGAGGAAAACAATGAGACCATGATGGGGGCACAGAATTTACGACGAAGCTTATCTCCTTTACATGCAGAAGTAGAGGCACTATTATGGACAATGCTGTGCATGATTGAAAATCAGCGAAGAGAAGTAGTTTTTGCAACAGACTGTTCTGATGTGGTGAAGATGGTGTCGGCACCAACGGAATGGCCAGCATTTGTACTACAATTGGGGGAAATTAAGAAATGCAGAGAGAAGTTCCTTTCTTTCAAACTGATCCACATACCACGAGCGAAGAACACCAAGGCGGACGCATTAGCTCACAGCGCTAGAGTCTACCCAGGGAATATGATTTATGTGAACTCATCTCCACCGGTTTGGTTAACAACTTCGGTTTAGGAGAAGAGGCTGTTGACAAAAAAAAAATAATAATAATAATCAGATCAATACCAACATAGGAAAAAAAAATTAGATTAAGACAAACGACAAAAGCAATAAATATAATAGCATTCTAAATCCAAACAAAGCTTTTTTTAGTGATCTATTACTAAAAATCCCCAAACTAATAAACAAAGTTTTTTTTTCAATTAAAACGGGTTAGCGATCTAAACAACTTGAACCCTAGCCCAAAACAATTCTACAAATCTGTTATATTAAATCGAGTCGCAGAGATATTGATATGTCAATCGGTATCCGGTATATCAATTAATGTAATTTTAATCAAAACTTAATTTGAACCAATTAACATCTGTTATATTAAACCGAGTCGCAGAGATATCGGTATTTCAGTCAGTATTTGGTATGTCAATTAATGTAATTTTAATCATAACTTAATTTGAACCGATTAAAATCTGTTATATTAAACTGAGTCACAGAGATATTGGTATATTAGTTGGTATGTCAATCAATGTACGTAATTTTAGTCAAAATTTAATTTGAACCGATTAAAAGGATATTAACATCTTTTTGTGAGGGGCAGCAAAATAATTAACCACCCTAAAACTCATTAAGAAGATAATCCACAGTTTATAGCTAAAAATTTACCTCGCTTATACTATATACTAGTTAATTTGTCCACGCCTCGCGTGGGCTATATATGTCTACCAAGTGTAATTTTATAAATAAATGATTTTAAGAACATTAAAAAAAAAAAATTATCTCTGTTCTAAGTTAGATGAATCTGAAATTTACAAATAAGCTTTTGATTTTAACAAAAGGGTTAAAAAATCTTTTGAAGTATATAGATAAGAAATCAAAAATCCTATTCTAGATATCATAATTAACGATATTTCATTTATTGTTTTTTTTTTTACTTTTTTTCTTAGATTTTTACTAAATTTTAGTTTTATAAAATTATAAAAATCGAAAACCCTATAAACATAAGAAATCGTAAAGACTATACTAATTAGCGATATTCTAGCATATATTTTGTTTTTTTTTTGTTTTTTTTAAATGACATTCTAAATTTTATCCCAATTTTTGTTTCTTTTAACATTTTAGTTAGATTTTTTCTAAATTTTGGAAATATAAGAAATGGTAAATTTCTATTTTTTAAATTATTTTTGTCTAATTTTTTCTAAATTTTGATTTAATATAAATTTAAAAACGGTTTGATTGACTACAGAATTAAGCATTAAACCATAATAATTAAGACCGGTTCGTTTTAAGGTTTTTTTTATACGTCATCAGATAAAAACCAATAAAAAATGACACATAATTGTAAAATGGGTTAAACAGTCTTTTTGCAGCCGAAATTCATTATGGAGCTGACACGTAAACGAAAAAATGTAAAACTCGTTGTGACCCATCAGCAAATCACTACACAAATAAGTATATATATATATATATATATGATATTTCTAATTATTTTCTTGTATATATATGATAGTTCATACTTAGCTACATACTTATATTCATAACAATTATATTTGTTTTTGAGGATCCGACAACGAAAAATTGAGAAGATAATCCCAGAATAATCAAAGAATTAGCAAAAACGAAAAAAAAAAACAACTCAGACGATAAACACTTTGTAAATAAATTAAAGCTAAAGGAAAATTCTAATGTTGACAATTTAGATAATCATTTTTCAGACAAGTTCTTAAGTGTGGTTTTTTTTTTAATTTTAGGTGTAACTGTTCACTACAAGAAAACAGCAGATATTCCTACGAAAGATATCATCAGAAAATGGTAGGAAACAAGCATTTCCTACCAATTTCCGATAAAAAATTTTGGTAGGTTCTATGCCGTCGGAAATTATAAATGGTCAAAAAATGGTAAGAAATTTCCTATGAAATTTTTGGTAGGAAAATTTCATCGGAAAATTTGGTCAAAATATTGTAGGGCATTTGCTACTACTTTCCTTCCATTTTCTTTCAAAAAAATTCAACCATTTTCCTACGAACAGTTTTCTACCATATTCCTACCATTTTTCTACTAGCTATATAAAAAACGTTTTAATTCAATTAATTCCAAAATTAAATAATTTCAATTATTAAACAAATTATAAAAATTAAATCTAAAATTAATCAGCCCAATTAAAAATTAATTAAAAATTATTTATAACTAAATATGGAACTTCTAAAGCCCAAATTATTTTTATTGACTCAGTATTTTTTATATTTAAGGCATGTGCCTATTTATAGAGTCTGTTCAGCATCACCTTTACTCTGCTTGGTCGATGTGAGATTTTTCCCATTTTCCTTTTTGACTGATTTTGGTAGGAAATTGATAGAATATTTAAATAATAAAATATTTACTTCGTAGGAAATTGATAGATAATTTCTTACATATTCTGTTCATAGAAAAGTGGTCAAAAATTTCTGACAAAATTCCTACCATTATTACAGTAAAATTTTTTAACCGATTTCCTACCATTTTCTGATCAGATTTCCTACAGATATTTTTTTGGTTGAATATTGGTAGCAAAATTTTGACCATTTTCTGACCATTTTTATCGTAAAAAATTTTCTTTCAATTTCCTACCATTTTTTTTTTGTCATAAATTCGTAGGAAAATGATAAAAAAAATTTCCTACCAAAATTTTCGTAGGAAAATTCATAGGAATTCAGTATGTTTTCTTGTAGTGGTTTGAAATCATTTTCTTCTATATCCATCCACTAATGACGATAACTATACTTCTCTTTCTTCACTCTTAGCCACCAATCTTCTCCGTAACAGCATCGATTTTTGCCGAATTCTCGGCCATTGTCAATCTATGTCTTCTTCTTCCTGCTCATATATTTCTTCTTCTCCAACTTCTCTTTTTTTCTCTTCGTAAGTATTCTTATTTTTTTATAAAAACAAAATTCTGAACAAAACATGAAATTTATCATATAGTAGACGTTCTCATGTTGATTAAGATGGTGGCATGCTTTAGGTCTATTTGAAGTCCGATAAGTGAGTAGTTAGTCGATGGTATTACTTATCCAAAAGGATAAGTCGGATGGTAAAAAATCCAAATTACTCCTTGCTAATTGCTATTAAAAAAAAAATTTCACCAAATTACTAATAGTTGCCGTCAGTTTTTTTTAAAAAAATTACAAGCTCAAACGTTGCCGTCACAGATTCTTTAGTCTGATGGCCCTAATTTATTCATGTAGTTGGTATAGATCCAGTCAGATATATTCCACTATGCTCACATCAAAATAAAAATAAAGTAGAAAATAAAAATAAAAAATAACTACATCCCATGATGTAAAGCGCAGGGAATTTAGTTTAGTTTAGGAAATGGAAAAAAAAAAGCAAAAGAAACGAAAACCCCTCCTAGACAAATAAGAGTACAATAGAAAAAGTGCAAAGCCATAGGAAATATTGAACTTCCAACATATTAAATAAGACACATGGTGGAAACAGCTAAGATAATAGCAAGAGAAAGGCCCAACTTCTTCAACATGAAACTATCTTGAACTCTCAAACCTTGTACATCAACGATCCCATTATCTTCCTTCTTATTCCAAAACTTTCTTCTTACTACAGCATTTTTCATCATAAATATTGTCCCCCGGTCGATACAATCACCTTCGCTGCTTCGGTTTTTCTTAGAGTCATCTCTTTGATGAACACACCGCATCAATAGAAGCATAGGAATGAAACCAATAACATACACGAATTTTCTCCATGGTCCAAGAATTTTTGAGACTATGCTTTCGATTTGCGGATTAATCTGCTGCTTAAGGACATGAACCTCTTCCTTTGATGTCATCTCGTTAAAATATTTGTTTTCACCAGTTGGATTTATGTAAACTATAACGGTTTGAGATGGTACGATCTGTTGGAAGAATGTGTTGGTTACCTGACGAGTTGTAACAAACAGTCCATGACTAACCTCAACTTTCTTAATCATCTCAAAATGTGACGAACTCGTTGTGTCATGGTCACTGCTGTTTATCTTGTCCGAAATATTCCCGATGTGTTCGTTATCGGAGAACTCAAGTGTGTAAACATCATCCACATCTCCATTGTTGTTAACTCCCACACCATCTTCAACAAAACAAAGATATAAAAATTATTAGTAAGAATCATGTAATACCATTCCAAAGAAAATGCGACGCAGAGTCTCACCTCGAGTCTCATTGTTGCGGAGGAAACTAAATACCCTGCTATGGTCCCCTACCGGAGTATATCATGCATCATATATAGGTCCATGCTTAAATTATTGGTACTTCAACAAAAAAATCAAATTTCTAAAATAATTGATAAGCAAAAGTTACCTTGATGTTCATGTTCTGGATCATCCCTACGATAGCTCCAAATATCTTCTATAGGAACTACCGTTGAGTGTTCTTCAATGAAACTCTGAAATTTAAAGTACTAGATCAAACTCAAAAAAAAAAAAAAAAAAAAAAAAAAAAAAAATTGATAACACAATTATTCTTTCAATCGGAATATTTAAATTCTGACTCCAGTATCGGGAGATTAAGGATCAAAGGTCCAGAACTTCCACGGTTACTGTTTTAAGGAAAAAAAATTCTATTCAAGTAGGTATGCATATATATATATATATGCATATTATCTGATAAATATTTTTCACTTGTAGTGTTTGAAAATACGAACAATGAACATCATTACCTTTTCTAATTCCTTACTTGATACTCCTACCCATCTCAAGTTCTCAACACGTCTTTCTTCCTTAAACCTCCCAACATGTTCTTGCATATCTACAGCCTTCATGTTAGCATCTACCCATGAACCTGTCGTTTTTTCTCCTGAATAGTTAAAGTCTCCATGGAAGTATGCAGAACCAGAAGCAACTTCCCACGAGTCTAGACAGTTCTGTGGCTCGTGGGAGGCTTGAGCCAATGCTATGATCTTGCTCAGCATCTCATCTGTATCATTAGCCACATTGTTTCCCAAGTATTCGCCATGTGTGAATTCTTCTCCGTGAAGTGGAGGCACCGGTGGCAACATACGATTTTGTACTCTTGCACACTCTAAAGCTATCTCTACCTATTTTGTACGGAGAATTGAATGAATCAGGGATTAGATTGAAACAAAAATATACGTTTTAACAACTTTAGAAAGATTTGTTACCTTTGAGGGAGGATATGATATTGATCCATACTGAGAACAAAACTGTGACTGGACTGGAAAGTTTAAGGGCGTGTCATGTGACATAAACTGACTCCACTTGTTCTCTATCTTTTCCATACCCGACGAAGAAATGTTACCGAGTTGATTTGGTTCTGGATCAGGTGAGACTGCATATTCTAGGTTTTCATACATTCCATCGGAATACAAACAAGTACTAGAAGTAGATTGTTCACTATTAGTCGTTGCTTTGTTCCTCTTCGTGACATGATGTTGTTGTTCATCTAACTTGTTGGCTAAAGCACTCTTCTTGAATACACGACAAAGTGCATAAGCATCCTGAAATGTTTATAGATTGGTTTTAGTTAAAATATATAAAATATGTTTAAAACTTTTATCATAATATTTTTGTTCATTGTTTGGTTACCTGTATGCCGGATTTAGAGTCACATTCTTGCTCTTCAAGACGGTACTCGTGCATGACCCAATCGGTACGAGAGCCATGAGGCGCTCTTCCTCGATAGTAAACTAACGTTTTCTTTGTTCCGACAGTCCGCGAATGTGAAGTAACTTTACGATCTTTCCCTGTGGCTTTCCAGTAACCTGCTTTTGTCGCCCGGTTTGTTCTTGATCCGTTAGGATATTTCCGATCTCGAGGACTGAAAAAGAACCATTCTAGGTCTTTACTTGGGAGCAAGGACTTCCCTGTAGAATTATTGGAAATCACGATCATATAACAATGGAAAGATCGGAATAAGGTTTATCCAACAATAAATTTGTACACACTTAAGATGTCATAAGAGATCCCACAACACGTGAACCAAATTAAGGAATAAATCAAAGATAAATAAAGAGAACATTTTTTTATAAAACAATTCGAACGTGAATAAGAAGCTTCGAAAGAACAAATTGTGCATCCTAGGAATTTGTCTAAAGAATTTTGGAAAATCACGACCATCTAACTGTGGGAGAATCAAAATAAGTTTTTACCAAAACAACTTTGTACACACTTAAGATGTCATAAATGAGAATTGAAAAGAATAAATAAAAGACAAATAAAGAGAACATTTTTTTATAAAACAAAAGTTGAAGGTGAATGAGAAGTTTCTGAAAACCCTAAAGGACATGTGAAATCTTGTGTTACCTTTTTTTTTTGTATCTTCTTACCTTTTTTGACTCAGTCTTCCAAATTTGTCTCACTATTCACCACCGCATCTCTCGGTTTTAATACAATTTTTAAAGAATATATAAAGATGAGGGTGGGTCCACTAATTTTTTTATTCTAAGATAAGGTAGGGACGTATTATTTTTTCGTTAATAAAGCATTCAAGTTCGATGCGTGTCTGGAGAGAGATAAATAAATTTGGTACGAACAAAATTGTTTTAAAAACCATTAGAAAAATAAAAGGAAGAACATATATCTTTGAAAAACAAACATCAAGTGTATCTTCTCTCTAGGGTTACCCTTGGTCTTATCAAAAGGTGTGTGTTCACACATTATGTAGTTTTCTAGAAAATGAATCTGTAATTCGGTATTCTAAAGTCCCAAAAACCTTGATCTTGCAGTAATTCATGCGTATCAATTAAATGATTAATGATATAATTATATTCAAAAATAAACTAAAAAGAGTTTTTTCGCTTGCTATGATATAATGCCTCAAATATTCCTTTAGAATGAGACACAAAACATGTCGATATGTAACATGATACGGATGGATTTTTTTTCTAAGAATGTGAATATTAATTAAAGAAAATGAAATGTTCAGGTTTTACAGATTTTTTTTTCCATGTTTTACAGATTGCTAAACCTATCAAATTGGTATCGTGCTAAAAAGGTAATAAATATGGAAGCAAAGACAACTCCAAATTAACATGAGCTATGAGACACATTATTGAGATGCAGTGATAACAATTTTGTGATCCCAAGAAGAAGAAAAAACCATGACATAGCAAAGAATAGAGAAACGCTAAATATTGTTAATTGGAAGCTCTTTCACCGGTATCCCGAGAACAGAAGAGATGATAAAAAAATATATATATATATATAGAGAACAATAAAAAATAAAAAAAAAGAAGGGAAGAGAGATAAATACCGGGTAAGTCCCAAGGCTCGCATTTGTAAAGATCAATCTCGGGAATGATCTCTAATTCGATTGTTCGACCATTAATCTTTCGTTTGAGGTAGTAAATGACAAGCTCTTCATCTGTTGGATGAAACCGAAAACCCGGAGGCATTGAAACAGGAGCCATATCTACTTCGTAGCTATTATAAACATATATAGAACTTGAGAAAGAGAGGAGTAAGAGAAGGAGTGGGAATATATAACAAAGAGAGGCGTAATATAAGGGTTTTGAATTTGATCGATCAATTATGGAACTGTAAGAAAGACAAAAAGAGATTAAATTATGTAAAAGAAGCAGCAAAAAGCATTTTGGGTCGGTTGCCAATTGCAAACCCCACAACATATATATTTTCTCACTTTATCTTTTCTTTTACTTTAATGTGTTTTATATTTAACTATATTATTTTATAAATTTCCGCGTAAATGATTCTTATTAAGCTTTTTCTAAATTGGGAAAACACGTTCATTCTACTTGTTTCTTTTTTGTTTCTGTTCATATATGCGTTAATACATAGGGACGAAATATTTATAGAAATCATTTACTGAATGCAATTTGATATTAGTGCTGCTGGTGAACCTATGGTCTATGGGGATATATAATATAAGCTATACAAGTTAATCACACAATATTTAACAAAAAATAAAATTAATCACAAATTCACAATATATGTGATTTAATTTCGGGGATCGACCAACAGTATGAGTTTCAACAATGAAATCATCAAGTTTGGTTTGTATATTCTGTTTCCATCCAGATTTGTGTCTGTGTTTCGTTGAGTCAAGACTCAAATCTGGAAGAAAAAATCAACTTCTCAACTCCCACATAGGTGAATTATTTAATACATTGGCCTGGTATATAATTTTTCCTTGTAACTATACTAGCAGTTTTACACATATTATATCTTCAATAGTGTGATTTTAAATTTTGATTTCATGATGAATTTTTCCTATGTCCTAAAAAAGAAGAAGAAAAAATCGGTTATTCCACGAGAATTTAGAGATCATGATTACGTAGGGCACTGTGCATGGATATAGAAATCGGTCGTTCCTTTAGCATATGTAGCTTTTTCTTTCCAATTTTAAGGTCTCCCTCTTTTATTTGATGATAAAGTTGATTACAACGTCTGAGAACTCGTTTTTTTTTCCTTGCATTTTTACCTTTCATGATAAAGACAAATTCAGACGTATAATTTATGAACTTATGTTATTGTTACCGTTGTGTAACCACCCGGGTTTGATTCACATAATATATGTTGTTGATAGAAAAATTAAAAAATTATAAATATTCAGTTTGGTAAATGGTATTGTTTGAAAACAGGACCAGTGCGCCGATTTCGTCGCTGTTAGGCGCTGGGCGGCGAGATTCACCGCTAATATAGCATATTCATCCAAAAACTCAATCGGAGTTCTTAAATTAAAAGTGGCATTTGCTAATTTAAAATTGATAGTTTTATCGTAAATCTATCATTATTTTTTGTCAACAACAAAGAAACAAATATTAATAATATAAAAAATTTAGGAATTATGTTAAAAGAAAAACAAATTATCTACTGCTGCCGCAAATAGTTTGCTGAAGGAGTAGGCTGAGAAAGAAGATGAAAATCAAATTATGGGTTTGTCTTCAATAAAGAGAAATGGAAAAAAAAAAATTACATACTTTTGGGTAACAATTTAGGAAGGGCAACACGTCAGTAAGGGTGACTCCAAAGGCAATTCTAGAATTTTTCCTGTCCACGCTAGGGTATGGCGACCGCGACAGCGCAGAGACAGGCAGTCCCTCCGTCACCGGAGGTATCAAAGACGGCGGCAGTGACAGCAAACGAGGTGGAGGCGCAGTCACTGATTGTTGGAAAAGTTTTGAGCTTGGAAGGAATTCCAAATGATGCAGTGTGATCCTCAAATGATACGGCGGACAACCGGGAATCTGCAGACAACTAGGAACAAGAGGTGGATCCCACTAAGATGGGGAAAAACCTACTGGTGCAAAGAGATGGGCAGAAGTGGTGAAGAAGAAGGAACACTTGCAAAAGTTTGACATGGAGGCAGAGAAGATCGATGGAGTGATTTAGGGTTCCAGACTCAATTCTGAACGAAGCTCCCATGTGGAATGATTGTTGTAACATCCCGATTTCCAGATAGTCAGAAAGGCTTATAAGAATTAATTTGGCTATCTATGTCATTAAAGTGCACTTATCTTTTCCGGTCAAGTGTGCTGAGAAAACTCCAGAGTTAAGCGTGCTGATGCTGGAGTAGTCTCAGGATGGGTGACCTACCGGGAAGTTCTCTGCAGTACCGTGTGAGTGAGGACAAAGCACGGGGAAAGATCATGTGGTGATTGCAGGGACAGTAGACAAGTCTTACGAGCCTTCCGGACTAACGACTCCCAACCGTCATACAGTGGTGGGCCAACGGGCCTAGAGGGGGCGTTGGGCCAACGGGCCTAGAGAGAGGACGTTGGGCCCACGTGCCTAAAGAGGGCATTGGGCTCACCGGGAAGTTCTCTGCAGTACCGTGTGAGTGAGGACAAAGCACGGGGAAAAATCATGTGGTGATTGCAGGGACAGTAGACAAGTCTTACGAGCCTTCCGGACTAACGACTCCCAACCGTCATACAGTGGTGGGCCAACGGGCCTAGAGGGGGCGTTGGGCCAACGGGCCTAGAGAGAGGACGTTGGGCCCACGTGCCTAAAGAGGGCATTGGGCTCACTGGGAGGGGCGGTTGGAGGGAGTTAGGATTGATATCGCCGGTCCGCGCCTGGTTCCTAAAGGGAGGGCGGGTCGGGATGTCACAATTGTATTGTAGGGAAATTCCAAAAGAAAGAACCACATGTGGGATCTATTCACATGACGGTGAATCGGATCTGGACCTTGGGAAATACGGATGCAAAAGTTGATATCTATGTGATCAACGACTTAACAGTGAAGTTTCAGATCACGGATAAAAGCATGCGGGAAAGAGTGCTGCAGAGGAAGATGTGGAACATAAAAGATGTTCCAATGCTTGTATCCAAATGGAGTCCGATTGAAGAGGAATCTCAACCGCTAATGACATCCATTCCTTTGTGGGTGGTGCTAAAGAATGTACCTCGAAAGATGTACAACTGGAAAGGGATCAGTTTCTTGACCAGTCCAATAGGTGTGCGGAAACAACTACATCCCAACATGATCTGGGTGAAGAGTTTTGATGAAGCTCGCATCTCAGTTGAGGTTTATCTGACAAAGGAATTACCGATGACACATTGTTTTGCGGTGGAGGATGTTCAGCTGGAGATTCAGTACGATTTCCCATGGTTACCTCTCCATTTCTCTGCGTGTGGGGGTTGGGGACATTTGGGTGCTGAATGCCAAGTGAAACAAGAACTGATTCAGATACTAAGAAGAGAAGGGACTAATATTAAACCTCGGGAGGAAAGAGAGGGGAATAATGCTAGTCCAAAAATGCCGCAGGTAGTTAAGCCTCGACAAGAGAGATCAAACTCTACAGTGAAAACTCCAATGGTTGACAATGCCATCTCGAATATCCTGTCATTGGTCACGAAGCAGCTGGAGAAGATTGATCCAACCAGTTCAAAGACTTCGACAAAAGACTTCGACAACTGCAGGAACTAAAGCTCACATTCCCCTGTCTTCATACCCCATATCTGAAAACAGAGAAGAAGAGTGGTGTTCCCCGACAAAGGTATCTTGAATGAAGCAGCAAAATCAAATGTCACATGAGGGATTCTCTTCAGCTTCACGGTTCTCTGATTTCGCGGATGACTCTGATGAAGCACAGGAGGGCGAGATGATTGCAGAGCAACCAGAGCAGATGGAGGTGAATGAAAACGTCGCTGGAAGTGAAACTGAAAATGACTCTAAGAACACTGAGCCAGCAAATGCAACGGAGGAAAATCAGAACCTGCAACAGGACTCCCAACGGATGATTTTGGTGGGGGAGACCCGAAGTGCAAAGGTGGATCATGGAAATAACTATGAGGGGAATAGAATCTCTCTTTCGCAAGCGGCAAAGTTGCGGGAACTATCAAAAAACCGGTTTGGAAATCTTTGCCAAAAGCAAGAATCAAATGCTCTAAACCCGACGCCTTTTAGTCTGGAAGAAGAGAATCAGGCTGCTTCAAAATGGGAACATTTATTCACTCTAGAGGAGGTTACTTGCGCCAAAATTCTAAACTGCATCACCTGAATATTGGTGACAGGAACAATAAGGTTTTCTTCAGAGCCGCTCGTATCAAGGAAACTTGTAACATAATCAGGGAAAGAGTTGGCATTGATGGTACTACTCTTAAAGAAAGTGAAGACATCAAGGCTGAAGCAGAGAGGCATTTTTGAGAGTTCTTATCTCACAGACCTCCCGACTATACAGATACCAATGATGAGATGCTTGAGAGTCTAGTATCCATTCGATGTACTTTGGCTGATTGTGAGCAGCTGACCCGCGAAGTAACAGAAGAAGATATCCAAAAGGTAGTTTTTTCAATGCCAAATAACAAATCTCCAAGGCCAGATGGTTTTACCACTGAATTTTTCAAAGAGGCTTGGTCAGTACTTGGAAACGATGTTGTTGCAGCAGTTCAATCTTTCTTTCAACTGGATTTTCTTTCGAAAGGGGTAAACTCCACCATCTTGGCATTGATCCCAAAGATAAATGATGCTAGGGAGATGAAGGACTATCGACCCATATCTTGCTGTAATGTGCTGTATAAGATAATTTCTAAGCTTCTTGCAAACCGGTTAAAGTGTATTCTTCTGAAACTCATCGCTCCCAACCAATCTGCGTTTGCGAAAGATCGTTTGCTTGTCGAAAACGTCTTACTGGCCTCTGAGATTGTTCAGGGATCATAAAAAAATCTGAACCCTCTCGATGTGCCATGATGATAGACATTGCCAAAGCGTTCGATACAGTACAATGGAATTTTTTTTTGCGGGTTCTAACGGCCATGGGGATACCAGCTAACTTTCGGGATTGGATACGACTATGTGTCACAACAGCATCTTTCTCTGTTCAGGTTAATTGTGAGCTTGCCGGCTATTTCCAGAGCACTCGAGGTCTATGACAAAGGTGTGCCCTTTCCCTATATCTTTTTGTCATCTGCATGAATATCTTATCAAGCATGTTGGACCAAGCAGCGGCTGGAGGCAGATTTGGTTATCATCGGAATTATAACAAACTCAGTCTTACAAACCTCTATTTTGCGGATGATCTGATCGTGTTCTCGGATGGACAGACTAGTTCCATCACAGGTGTCGTAGATGTCTTTACGGAGTTTGCATTGATGTCTGGTTTGCAGATTAGTCTATAGAAATCGACTATATTTATGGCTGGAGTTCCAGATGAGGATCGCCTATCTATAGTTGACCAGTTTTCTTTTGCAGTAGGGGACTTACCGATGTGGTATCTAGGCCTTCCTTTGGTAACAAAAAAGATGACAAAGACAGACTGTGCACCTCTGGTGGAGGGGATTAAGAAGTGCATTAGCTCATGGACAGTACGAAATTTATCTTACACAGTTCGGATACAGCTACTCTCATCAGTGATATCAGGTCTTATAAACTTTTGGTTGGCTGCGTATATTTTGCCAAAAAACTGCGTTATCAAAATCGAGTCTATATGTGGTGCTTTCTTGTGGTCGGGACCTTCACTTAATCGCAGGAAAACAAAAGTTGCATGGCAGGACGTTTGTAAACCGAAATCAGAACGCGGATTGGGGCTACGGTCGATCCAAGAAGCAAACACAGTTTGCCGTTTGCGTCTCAAATGGCGTATTCTCTCGGGAAAGTCGTTATGGGTTAAATGGATGAAGTAGTATTTACTTAGAGGGCAATCTTTCAGGGGGGCTCTTGACTCTCCAACTCATAGATCATGGATGTGGCGCAAGATGCTTAAGCTGAAGGCAGTGGCGAAGGATCTTCATTGTGTCAAAGTGAACAATGGGGAGGATATTTCTTTTTTGGTTTGACGCATGGAACCCAATTGGGGAGGCTCATTCAGATTACAGGTACCCAAGGCTTTTTTTCTTTTGGTGTCTCTACTTACTCCTCTTTAGCATCTGTTTGGCACACTCACATGCGTAGACGCCACAGGCGAGACGATCTCAATCTTATTGAGGATGCTCTCTCTGCGGCTGAGGTGAAGCGAAATGAACAGGAGGACCAGCCTCTTTGGCGTACAAAAAATGGAAACTTCCATCCAAAATTTTCTTCAAAACACACATGGCATAACATCAGACAAACTGCTGTTCGCACCTTCAGGAGTCCTGCAGTTTTGTTTTGACATACCACTCCTAAGTATGCGTTTATCACTTGGCTAACGATGCGAGATCGTTTATGAACTGGGGATAAGATGCTACATTGGGACCGGGTATATCTATGGTGTGTGTACTCTGCTCTGCTCCCATTGAAACAAGTGCACTTCTATTTTCTGAATGCAGCTACTCTACACATGTCTGGAGTTCACTGATGAGGAAACTGCTGGGTGTCAACTATTCAAACAAGTTGACAGATATCACCACCCTCTTAACTTCCAACATCTTAGGAAGTACTGAACTCTTTCTTGCAAGGTATACTTTTCAAGCCACTCTTACTCTGGTTTGGAAAGAGCGGAATGGACAGAGACATGAAGACGCCCCAACCCAAGCGGATGCTCTGACAAGACAATGCGAAATAGATTGAGCTCACTTCGTCTAGCTAATGACCGCAGCTACGATGACGGAATGGTCCTCTGGTTCGATACCCAGTGAAAATGCAATAGTTTTTCTTTAAACAGTTGATTTTAATTCTTTTATTTATTTTTATTCAAAAATCCATGTAACGATAAAATGTTTTTTTAATACTCCCTCTGTTCAGAATTAGTTGATGTTTAAGTTTTTTGCACACAGATTAAGGATGCATTTAATTTTTATTTTTTCTATACTAAAAATATTATTTATAATTTATTTGAATATTATTCAGCCAATAAGAAGATAATCTACAGAATATAAAAAGTCAAAAACAATAAAAATTCATTAAATTTCACATTGAAAAGTGAAAACATCAAATAATTCTGAACAAAAATAACCTCCTAAAACATCAAATAATTCTGAACAGAGGGAGTATAATTTAACATATTTTAAAAAAAAAATTTACAAAGTTTCCACTCAAACATATGAGATGAAGGCTAACAACTCAACCTATTACTACATCAATATTGTTGTTTATGATCACGAGAATGGTTTTTATACTATCTAAAAGTTGAAAAAACAAAAAAATATTTGTATCCAGCCAACTTAATTTCATTCATTGTTTTACGTAATATTATTTTATTATATAAATGAGAATTATTCAAAATCAGTAACTCATCTAATAGCAACACGTGTCAATTTAAACGATTAGATTTTGATAGGTATAAAAAAAAATAAACAAAAAGTAAAAAAAAAGCTTAAGTTTAAAAAAAGAAAAAAAGAAAAAAGCAAAAAAAAAATAAAAACTTAAGTTTATATAATAATAACTCATATTTCAGTTTAGAATAACGAAATAAAACAATACTTTACAGTTCTAAAAAAACTAAAATTTGAAAAAAAGAAAAATTAATACTTCTATTTAGATTAACGAATCTAAAAATTTAAAGAAAATCTTCAAAAGAAAAAGAAATTTAATTCTCTTATTCTATATAACTAAATTGATAGGTTATCAATTTCACAACCAGAGAAACTTCTCCAAACCTTAAGTTGTAGTTAATCTTTTACATGGTTACACAAAGAAAAAAATGCATGTATTGTTATTTTTATTTTTTATCAACAGCCTAAGTACTTAGAACGGTTCGGTTATCCAAACCGGTGGTACTGAGTTTATATAAATATCAGTTTGAGGGTTAATACGAACACTTTTTGCTAAGTTGTCCGCCTTCGAATTCTTCGCGCGTGGGATATGTGATATAGAAAAAGGGTTGAATTTCTCTTTCATCTCCACGATCTCCTCCAAATATAACGCAAATGCTGGCCATTCTTCGGGTGTAGACACCATCTTCACCAACTCCAAACAGTTCGTTGCAAAAGCTACTACCATCTTCTGATTCACAATCATGCAATGCATAGCCCATATGAGGGTTTCTATCTCCGCATGCAGAGGTGTGAGACTTCGTCTTACACTTTGTGCTTCAATTATTTTGTCCATTGTACCTTCTTTAAAATATAACCAACCTAACCCTGTTTTTGGGTCCGTAACTTTCCAAGAACCATCAATATAGCACCACCATCCTCCATAGGTCCCAGCTGTTGAGTAAGCCGGTAAGTTGCAATTTTCTATGAGAGTTGCATCTGGTTCAGACCTTTGTGCCTCCTCCCATAAAGCCGCTTCTGTTTCCGCTATTTTCGGTGTAATTTGTGGATCAATGTCATTATTCGAATACACCTTCTCATTCCTTTCCTTCCATATATACCATGCAATCCAAGGAAATTTTTTGTTTCTTGCCTCCTTTGGTAATCTCCAAAACAACTGATCAAAATTTGCATATACCAATTTCATTGAAAAACCCTTGGGGTGTTGGGATTTGGGATAATGTCCAGGTTTGTAAAGCAGGAGGACACTCAAAAAGAGCATGATTAATTGTCTCTTCCTCTGCTCTACATCGTACATATTGTGTGTCACATTGTATTCCATGAGTGCGTCACCTAGTCGGCACCGAGAGGCATCCAGAAATAGCTTGCCAAATAAAGAGTCTTATTTTCGGGTGAATTTTTAATTTCCAAGTGTATGCTTATAGTGTCTTTATGTGTGGTCCATAATTTTCTTCTGTGTCATCAATTAGAAGTTGGGACACCATTTTGTACCCTGATTTAACCGTGTATCTCCCAGATTTTGAGTAGTGCCATCCCAATGAGTCTGATCTTTAAGAGTTGCTAACGGGTATTCCACGAATAATTTCTACATTCTCGGGGTCGATGATTGCCTTTATTAGACCCAAATTCCATGTATTCGTCACTGGATCAATCAGATGATTGACCATGAGATTCAGGTAATAGTTAAAACCTTTGCAAGTTGCTGATCTCAGGCGAGGAGCCAGTATTCAAGGATCATTCCACACAGAAATAGAACATCTGGAGGCAACTCTTTTGATTAGCCCTTTATTAACTAGAGATCTAGCCGAGATTATACTACGCCATTCATAAGACGGTGAGTAGGACTGTACAGGGTCTAAAGGACTTGATTTTCTAAAATATCTTCCTTTGAAGACCCTCGTAAATAATGAATCAGGTCTATCGATCAGCCTCCATAATTGTTTTGCCAATAGAGCCGTGTTAAAGTTTTCTACATCGCGAAAACCCCATTCCCCCTTCCGCTTTATTTCTGCACATTTTATTCCATGCTATCCAATGTAAACCTTTGTGATGTCCATCTGAGCTCCACCAATATCGCCGTTATAGATTTAGGTAATCAAGAGCATGACATGACAAAAGTAGGCATTGCTGATGCCACCAATTTAATTAAAACCCTTGTTCCTCCTCTAGACAATAACCTCGATGTTCAACTATTAATCATATCCTGTTGTCTATCCGCTACAAAGTTAAAATTTTTGGTTTTAGCATCACCCATGCTCTCTGGATTCCAAGATAGGATCCCGTCCCCCGTTTCTTGAAATTCCTAAGATTTGTTTCATTTCCTCTTGGATTGTCTCAGGGACCTTGTACCCAAATTGAATCGATGACTTATCAAAATTGATTTGTTGGCCCGACACTCTTTCGTACTGTCTTAGCATGCGCAAAATATGATGGCAATCCTCATTAATTGCTTTGCAAAAGAATAAGCTGTCATCCGCAAAAAGTAATTGTGAAACCGGTGGGCTCGCCATGGCAATCTTCATACCTGTCAATAATTTTTCCTCCTCTGCTTTCCATATATTTGCTAATAGAGCTTCCGTACACAATATAAATAAATATGGTGATAGTGGATCCCTTGACGAAGTCTCCTCCCTGGAGTTATATCCCCCCGTGGTTGTCCGTTTAACAGAACTTTGTACCATATAGAAGTAATACAGCGCATCATCCACATTATCCATTTTTATGCAAATCCAAATTGTCGTAATAAATTTTCTATAAATGACCATTCAACTCTATCATAGGCTTTACTCATTTTTGTTTTAATTGCCATTTTTTTAGTCTTGCACAATTGGTTTGTCCGCAAACCATGAAACATTTTCTGAGCTATCGTAATACTATCTGAAATCAGTCGGCTCGCCACAAAGGAAGATTGAGTTTCCGATATCAAATCAGGTAACAACCGTTTCAATCTTTGACATAACACTTTAAAAATGATCTTATAACCTATGTTGCATAGACTAATTGACCGTAGTTTCGCCATTTTGTGGGTCGTTCTGTTTTTAGTATTAGACAAATATTCGTCATATTCAGCCTTTCATCAAAGCCCCGGTTTTCAATAAACTGTTAACTGAGTTCACCATATCCGCCTTAATAATTAGCCACGAGTGTTGGTAGAAAAGTGATGTCATTCTGTCTGGTCTTGGGGCTTTCTCCGGATTCATCATGAATAAGGCTCTACCGATCTCTTCTTCTGTGACCATAGCCGTAAGCATCTCATTATTTTCATCTGTAATCGATGTTCTTATCTCTCTCAAAGCATCCTCAAAATCCGGGGGAGAAGTCGAAGTGAATAATTCCTCAAAATAATCAACTGCCACATGCTCAATGTCTTTTTCCAAAGTTACCCATATTCCTACCGTGTTATGTAAACCGATAATTCGGTTTTTCGCTCTCCGTTGTTTAACTTGGGCATGGTAAGATGTATTTTTATCGCCCCGTGTCGTCCATTGAATTCTACTCTTTTGTTGCCAGAACAATTCCTCATCTTTATATGCTTCTTTTAGAGTTTTTTGAGACCACTATTAATTCACCTTCTGACCGTGTATCATCATTTTGAATTTTCTAGCCCTTTTTAGATCTTCAATCTTTTTCCGCCCATATGGTCGAAAATTGAATCTCCATTTGGATATTACATATCTTATTTTATTAATATTTTTATTGTTTATAAGAATATCAAAAGAGAAAGGGAAAAAACCTTTTAAAAACCCGACATTTATAACATTTGCTATAAAAATACCTGAACAATTTTCGTTGCTTGAAAAATACTTAACATTATTTTGACTACCATTTTAATACCCAAACATTCAAAAATCGAAAGTTTCATCCCTCGACTTAAACTCATTTAAATCGTTAAACGGAATCTGTTAAGCACCGTTTAATCCTTAATCCCCCACGTGTTTTTTTCCATTCGAAAAGACCATTGTTGCCCTTAAAATCGATTTTTTCCTTCTTAAGTTCTTCCCCAATTTGAAGAACCCTAATTCTCTTCTAACATCTATCGCTTCTTTTGATTACTTCACACCAGAATGAAAAACTCAATCTCGTCTGCAAGCTCTTTCAACCCGACCTACGCCCAGATGGAAGGTCCCCTTTGTCACTGCAAACAACCGACGGTCATGGTGAAATCATGGACAGATGATAATTCTGGTAGAAGATTTTTCAAATGTAATACACATGGTTTCTTCATCTGGACTGACAAAGAACCCTAAATTGTAAACCCCACATCTCTAAACAAGCTAATCGGGACATACAACAGACTAAATCGAACCTAATCGACACAATTTACAATAAACATCCCGACATCAAAATTTGAAACACATACTTCATCTTTCCTTCGAGTCTCGAGTCTTCTACAGTGAGGTGAAGAATGAGAACAATTGGGTGAATAAATGTCGATACTCGATAGGAGAGTCGATACAGAAGATCAATTTTGGGAGAGACGACGTTTGCGGATTAGGGTTTAGATTTGGGGGAAAATCGTGGAGTTTAATTTGGGGAAAATGATTTAGGATTCTTCGATAATTTGGGGGAAATTGGATTACGAGAAAGGGCAATAGTGGTCTTTTCGAATGAAAAAAACACGTGGGGGATTAAGGACTAAACGGTGCTTAACAGATTCCGTTTAACGATTTAAATGAGTTTAAGTCGAGGGATGAAACTTTCGATTTTTGAATGTTTGGGAATTAAAATGGTAGTTTAAATAACGTTAGGTATTTTTCAGACAACGAAAATAGTTCAGATATTTTTATAGCAAATGTTATAAACGTCGGGTTTTTAAAAGACTTTTTCCCAAAGAGAAACAATCCGTGCTAAAAATCTAAGAACAATAAGGATTATTTAACATTAGCTCCTATTATCATAATATAGAATAAAAAAAAATTATACACCAAAAAGTTAGATTCTAATAATTGTATTATCATATTTCTTGCATTGCTTTACCAATTTTTTTTTCAAGATATATATTTTAATTGATAATAAATAAATTGACCCAAATTTTTATATACTAATGTTAATCCCTTTAAATTTCAGATGTGGGATTCTTTTTTTTTTTTTTTTTGTTAGGCACTAGATCCATATTGATCACCCAACTAGCATCTAGCAAAACTTTGATCATTGATAAATGGTGGTGGAAAAAAATTAACTAAGAAAATATAAAGCAAAATACTTGCAAAATTGTAATAACAATCAAAGCTAGTACTGTATTTCTTTTAGGGATCAAAAATATTTAAACCCCAAAAAAAATATCTATTAAGAAGCAATAAAAAAAAGGTATATGCAACAATATCAGACGAAATTTAACATGTTCTTTTATTGAATGGAACTTTATAAGTACATTCATATGGTCTCACCGTGATTTTAGGACTTTCGATAGATCCAAGGAACTACCAGCGATTAACTTCATGTACATAACAGAGTAACGGTGCTTAATCTACATGGTTCTCATGCTATATGCGTCTTATTTGCTTTTGAGGGATGGTTGCTGTCATTTGATGATGCCATGCTTTCTCCTTGAGTTTTGTTGTTCGAGAGATGTTTGTTGATACTCTATGATTTCTTATTTCCCGATCTTCTAAACTAACATACATATTTTTAAGGATTTGGACCAAGCTGCTACGTGGAATCTGTTTGCACCTCATCCTTTTTGCGTGAATCCTTTGGTCACTCATTTATATTTTGCTGATGATATGCTTTTTCTTTTTTGATGCCTCGCTGATATCTATGGATGGCATAATGGATGTTTTGAGGAAATTATACTTAGCCTCAGGTCTAGCGATTAACTTTAGAAAATTCTACCTTTTTAGATGGTAATAATACTCAGCTTACGGAGCAGTTGGCTGCTAGAGCAGGTGTTGCCGCGGGTGCTCTTCTAGTATGCTACATTGGCTTTCCCCTCTTGCCATGTAAGATGAAGCTTTCAGATTATCAACCTTCAGTTGAGAAGGTGAAGAGACGCATCTCTTCATGGATGGTGAGGCATCTGTCTTTTTTTGGGTGGTTGCAATTGATTAATTTGGTTTTGGCTGGTATCGTGAATTTTTAGGCTGTCGTTTTCCCTCTTCGTAAGGATTATCTGGCTGAGATTGAGAGACTCTGCAGTTGTTTTCTTTGTTTGGGTTCTCCCAACTCGGCTCGGGGAGTCAAGGTTTTTTGGAATTTTGTATGTACTCCGAAGGAAGTTGGAAGATTAGAAATGCAAAGACTTCAGGCTTGGAATAAATTCTTCTGGTTAAAACTAATCTGGCTTCTCTTTTATAGGAGTGGATCGTTGTGGGTTGTGTGGGTGCATAGTTTTCTTTTACGAAGAAATGATTTTTGGGATGCAAATTCTGATTTGAGGAGGAGTTGGATTTGGAAAAAAATTATTATGCTTCGTCCCCTTGTAAAATCTTTCATGTGCTGCACTGTTGGTTCAGACTCAAAAGTGAGATTTTGGACGGACTTAAGACCACTTATTGAGCTTATGGGAGCAAACGGTTCTCGGGTCACAGGAATTCCTTGACTATCTATAGTCTCTCAAGCTGCTATAAATGGGAATTGGCGCATCCCCAGAGGTCGTCATCCCATAACGTTTTGCTCTGTGACCTTTTTCCACCCGCTGATTCTCTTAATCCGGCTGGTATGGATGTTTTCAGCTGGAGAAATTGATACGATTTTCCTAGGAATTGCACTTGCTCGTTCGGTGGAGGTTGATAAAACTCGGCCAAATCTGTTTAATCGGAGAGATGCTAAGGGGTGAGAGGTTATCTCTAAGGTCCTTAGGCCCAGCTCGCAGAAACGGATAATGATCGAGACGGTGGAAACACCAAGTTGAGATCTCGCGGGTAAAGGATGAACAGGCGTGAGACTTGATCTCGAAAATCCTGTTGCCCCTAAACTACTTTGAACGAAATCGAAACAAAATAAAATGAAAGGCTGCGTCGAATTCTATGGACTGAACTCGATAAACCAAATGAAACTTTCAAGGCTAACCACCTAAGAAAGAAGAACTCAAAAAGAACAAGAGAAAATCTCGATAATTTGATAAAAAAAAGGTGAATGAAAAATATAAGTGAGTCTGGCCCTTTATATAGGGGCGAAAAGGAAGTTCAAAAGACAAAGAAATTAAATGAAGCATTTAAACAAGTTTGAATGACCACTCGGCTCCCTTTGAATGACACTTCGGCTCCTTTTCTCGCGAGTGATCTTTCGTCTTCTTTGTAACGGCTAACGAACTTACTATGGACAAGAGTGATGTAACCCTTAACCTCATTAAAATCCCATTCGGTAAACCCAGTGGGACAAACCCGGATGCAAGGAAAAAGAGTGTCAAGGAGCTACACCGTCCGAGTAGGTTAGAAGCGTTACAGCTCGGTCATTTGGTATAGCGTCCGAATTCTTGATCCATAGGTCAGAACATAACCTCCAAATGGCCATTGATAACTTCTTGGCTCGTGACCGCGTCATTGGTCCGGTTGGCACGGTCAGGACTTCATTTAGGTCGACCATTTTGTCTTGCTTCCCGTCCTGAACCTCCACTTCGCTTAGGTCGGCCACTTGGCCTTGTTTCCCGACCTGAACCTGCTTTCCGTCCTGGGCCTCAGTTCGCACCTCGTCTTTACTCGGGTCCATGCTCGTATCATTCCCCCCTCTTGAAAAGGACTTGTCCTCAAGTCTGGTCCATCTGGAAGAAAGGGAACTAAGTCAGAAATATTAAAACTCTAGCTGACCGTGTACTTACCTCGGAGGTCAATCTGGTAGGCATTGTCATGATGCGGTTCAAAACCGTGAATGGTCCATCGACTCTGGGCAAGAGTTTTGACTTCCGTTCCTCAGGAAAACGTTCCTTCCTTAGATATATCCACACTTGGTCGTCTGGCTCGAACACTCTTTTGTTCCTTCCTTTGTTTGCTTTTCTTTGAAATTGCTCGGTTTTCCTTTGAATAATTTCCTTGGTCTTTTCGTGTATCTGTTTGACAAATTCAGCCTTTTTCTTGCCATCTATGTTAAGTCTTTCATTCATAGGCAAAGGGGTTAGATCAAGCAGAGTAAGTGGATTAAAACCATACACAATTTGAAAAGGGAAAAACTTGGTAGTTGAATGAACCGAGTGATTATAAGCAAATTCAACGTGTGGCAAACAATCTTCCCAAGTTCTAAGGTTCTTTTTAATCACAGATCGCAATAGAGCTGACAAAGTTCGATTAACTACTTCAGTTTGTCCATCAGTTTGGGGGTGACAAGTAGTTGAAAAACACAACTTAGTTCCTAGTTTTGACCAAAGAGTTTTCCAAAAATAACTAAGGAACTTAGTGCCCCGATCTGAAACAATGGTTCTAGGAACCCCATGCAATCGGACAATTTCTCTAAAGAACAAGTCGGCCACATTTGAAGCATCATCGGTCTTATGACAAGGGATGAAGTGAGCCATTTTAGAAAATCTATCTACGACCACAAAGACCGAATCCCTACCTCTCCTAGTCTGGGGTAATCCTAAGACAAAGTCCATGGAAATATCGGTCCAGGATTCACTAGGAATGGGCAGTGGGGTATACATACCTGGGCCTTGGCTTCGAGTTTTGGCCATCTTACAAACCGTGCATCGACCACAGATACGTTCCATGTCGCATCTCAGGTGCGGCCAAAAGAAGTGTTCTTGCACCACGCTCAGAGTCTTAGTTACTCCAAAATGCCCCATCAGTCCACCACCGTGTGCTTCCTTAACAAGTAAATCACGAAGAGAAGTGTTAGGTATGCATAAACGATTTTCATAAAAAGATAGCCATCACTTTGGTAGTATTTTCCGTGGGCAAATTTCGAATTAGCTTGGTAGGCTTCCTGGAAATCCGGATCGGTGAGATAGGCCTCCTTTATCATTTCGAATCCGAGCACCCTAGCATCCAAGGTGGTAATCAAAGCGTATCGTCGAGACAACGCGTCGGCCACTATGTTCTCTTTGCCCTGCTTGTACTGGATGACATATGGAAAGGTTTCTATGAATTCCATCCATCTTGCATGCCTCTTGTTAAGCTTCTGTTGTCCCTTTAAGTGTTTGAGCGACTGGTGATCGGTATGAATCACAAACTCCTTTGGCCACAAGTAATGTTGCCAAGTCTGCAAGGTTCGGACCAAGGCGTATAACTCCTTGTCATATGTTGGGTAGTTTAGAGTTGCTCCACCTAGCTTCTCGCTGAAGAAAGCCACAGGTTTCTTCTCTTGCATCAGCACGGCTCCAATTCCAACTCTCGAGGCGTCGCACTCGATCTCGAACGTCTTGAGAAAGTCAGGTAGCACCAGCAAAGGAGCATGGGTGAGTTTGTGCTTTAGGAGTTGAAAAGCTTCCTCCTGAGGTTGCTCCCATTTGAACCCAACTTCCTTCTTGATAATCTCGGTCAAGGGCGCGGCTATAGTACTGAAATCTCGGACGAAGCGGCGGTAAAACCCAGCTAGTCCATGGAAGCTCCGGACTTCACTAACAGTTTTTGGACTTGGCCAATCTCGGATAGCTTTGATCTTATCTTCATCGACCTGTATTCCCTGCGAACTCACCACAAAACCTAGGAAGACAATGTTATCCGTACAAAAAGAACATTTCTTAAGATTTCCAAAGAGATGTTCTTGCCTAAGCACATCTAACACCTTTTTCAAATGCAACACATGTTCATCCAAGGTCTTGCTGTAAATTAAAATGTCATCGAAGTAAACTACCACGAAAACACCTATGAATGACCTAAGAACATGATTCATCAAGCGCATGAACGTGCTAGGTGCATTGGTGAGTCCAAATGGCATGACAAGCCATTCATAAAGACCATGCTTAGTTTTAAAAGCCGTTTTACATTCATAACCTTCCTTCATCCTAATCTGGTGATAACCGCTTTTTAAATCAAACTTAGAGAATATGCATGCACCATAGAGCTCATCTAACATGTCATCTAGCCTAGGGATTGGATGGCGATATTTAACCGTGATGTTGTTGATGGCTCGGCAATCAACAAACATCCTCCATGTCCCGTCCTTCTTAGGCACTAGCAACACCGGCACGGCGCATGGGCTCATGCTTTCACGAATATATCCCTTGGCCAGAAGTTCATCAACCTGCCTTTGAAGCTCCTTGGTTTCGACTGGATTGGTACGGTAGGCTGGTCGATTAGGAAGGGTGGCTCCGGGTAAAAACTTAATTTGGTGTTCAATTCCTCGGATGGGTGGTAAACCACCTGGATCTTCTTCTGGGAAGACATCGGTGAATTCCTGCAAAACATGAGAGATCTTGCTCGGTAAAACCGGCTCAGGGTTAGTGTGGCTAGCCAAAGCGTCTTTAAATACGAGTAGAACAAAAGATTTCTTTGTAGCCAAGGCATATTTCATCTCGCTAGGCCTTACAAGAAATGATTCTTTGCTCACGGGTTTTCTCTCACAGGCCATTTCTAGGTTTTTCTCAGACTCTCCTTTTGGGTGTAAAGTGTTTGGGGGATCACTCAAAATGTTTTTATCTTTGGAGTTTTGCTCCAACCTGGCCTGGTTAAGATAGACCTCGTGTGGTGACAAGGGTGCTAGGACGATCTTACGGCCTTGGTGCTCAAAGGTATGCTTGTTGGAAAAGCCGTCATGGATCGCCTTCTTGTCGAATTGCCACGGCCGTCCTAGAAGTAGATGACCGGCCTCCATGGGAAGGACGTCACAAACGACCTCGTCCTCGTATCGTCCAATGGCTATTGGCACGGTGACTTGTTTGGTAACCTTAAGTTGCCGCTGGTTGTTGAGCCACCGTAAGTTGTAAGGGTGAGGGTGCTTACATGTTTCCAAACCAAGTTTGTCGACCATGCTAGTACTGGCCACGTTGGTGCAACTTCCTCCATCGATTATCAGGCTGCACACTTTCCCTTGGACCAGGCACCGTGTATGAAATAAGTTTTCCCTCTGATCTTCCTCCTTGACTCGTTCTTGAGCTATAAGAACCCGACGTGCTACGAGTAACTCTCCAGAAACAGCTCGCTCCTCGGACTCTTCTTCATCATAAACCGGCTCGGTCTCCTCCTCATGATCGGACACAATCTCTCCGGTGCCGAGCATAAGCATTGCTTGCTGGTTCGGGCACTTATTGGCGTAGTGTCATTTGCCCCGACACTTAAAACACTCGATGTCACGCATCCCGGATGAGTTGACCTCGGTCTTGCCTGAGTTCTGGTTTGGTCTGGTGTCCATTTTTGGTCGGTTGTCAGAACGCGATGGATAGGTGGCTTTGTCGTCTCGGTAGGTCGGTCATGAGCTGGTTCCGGGGGTATAACGACTAGTGCCCTTTCGCTTGAGTTGTTGTTCCACCAGAATCGCCTTGTGTAACATCTCGGCCATCTCGGCCATGTCGTTGCAAGTCCCGATTCAGGCCACTTAGAAACCTGGTCATAGTTGCGTCCTCCGGCTCAAATACATCGGCCTTGAGCATTAGTCGCTCCATTTCTTGGTGATACTCCTCCACGGATTTGGTTCCTTGCGTAAGTCTCCGAAGTTTAGTATGTAGTCTCGATGATAATGTGATGGAACGAACCGCTGTCGCATGAGGGTGGCCATCTCATCCCAAGTCTCTACCGGCCGTTCTCCGTTTCTATGTCGACAGGTCACGATCTGGTCCCACCAGTCTATGGCATAGCCATTGAACTCGGAAGCTGCTAAGTTGATCTTCTTCCTCTCCGATAGATCCTGGCAATTGAAAACGATATCGACCTTTTTTTCCCATTCCAGAAAGGCATCTGGGTCGTTCTTCCCATAGAAAGCAAGAATCCGCAGCTTCATGCCTCCTAGATCGTTATCATTTCGTCCTCTAGCCGGTTCGGCTTCTCGTCGTTCCTGGACTGGTCGCTGAGGTCGCCCACCTTCACGTCGGGCATTTGGATTTCTGGCAGGAAATTCATTTCCTCGGTCGCGGTTTCCTCCAGCTCGGCCACGGTGTGCCCCGCGGTTACCTCGCGGTCTGACTCGGCTGCTTCCGGATGAATGGTTATCCGCGTAAAATGGATTGTCTATTTCTTGCTCGTAGTTCCGATCTCGACGGATATGCATCGGCTCCTCGCGGTTCTGATCGTTTTTCTCCATTTTTCTCGGCTGTCCTTCAAGCCGCTCCATCCGCTGACTCATACGCTCCATCATCTCGGTGATCTGGTTGAGTTTGGCCTCCATTTCTTTGGGGGTATACCAGCGAACGTGATGTGTAGAACTCACACTCGTTCAGACAAAAATCGGATGACATACAAGTACCTCGCAAAAAGAAACAAACTCGTTAGTACAAAAATCCCTTACTAGTGTTTCCCTTTTTGATTCACTCACACTCTTATTGATCTCACAAATCACACACAAGAGATTTTCTTCCGGTTCTAAAGGAGTTAATCGAATCACGATGACTGCCTCTAGGTTCCTTTGGATTATCAAGCGTTGAAGGAAAAGAATAAGAAAAGATAGACAGAAAATAATACTTTCTTCCTTTTTTTTTTTACTTTTGAACTTCTTTTTTTTTTTAAAAAAAAATGGACTTTTCGATTTCTTTTTTTTTATAACGTAAATAACAGAAAGAAGAGATGAGAAAATGCGGAAGTTGAAAGGTTAGATAGATACTACCGATTAAGGAAGTGGGCTCTGATACCACTTGATATGATTTCCCTAGGAATTGCACTTGCTCGTTCGGTGGAGATTGATAAAACTCGGCCAAATCTGTTTAATAGGAGAGATGCTAAGGGATGAGAGGTTATCTCTAAGGTCCTTAGGCCCAGCTTGCGGAAACGGATAATGATCGAGACGTTGGAAACACCAAGTTGAGATCTCGCTGGTAAAAGATGAACAGGCGTGAGACTTGATCTCGAAAATCATGTTGCCCCTAAACTACTTTGAACGAAATCAAAACAAGATGAAATGAAAGGCTGCATCGAATTCTATGGACTGAACTCGATAAACCAAATGAAACTTTCAAGGCTAACCACCTAAGAAAGAAGAACTTAAAAAGAACAAGAGAAAATCTCGATAATTTGATAAAAAAGGTGAATGAAAAATACAAGTGAGTCTGGCCCTTTATATAGGGGCGAAAAGGAAGTGCAAAAGACAAAGAAATTAAATGAAGCATTTAAACAAGTTAAAAAGACCACTCGGCTCCCTTTGAATGACCCTTCAGCTCCTTTTCTCGCGAGTGATCTTTCGGCTTTTTTGTAACGGCTAACGAACTTACTATGGACAAGAGTGATGTAACCCTTAACCTCATTAAAATCCCATTCGGTAAACCCAGTGGGACAAACCCGGATGAAAGGAAAAAGAGTGTCAAGGAGCTACACCGTCCGAGTAGGTTAGAAGCGTTACAGCTCGGTCATTTGGTATAGCGTCCGAATTCTTGATCCATAGGTCAGAACATAACCTCCAAATGGCCATTGATAACTTCTTGGCTCGTGATCGCGTCATTGGTCCGGTTGGCACGGTCAGGACTTCATTTAGGTCGGCCATTTTGTCTTGCTTCCCGTCCTGAACCTCCACTTCGCTTAGGTCGGCCACTTGGCCTTGTTTCCCGACCTAAACCTGCTTTCCGTCCTGGGCCTCAGTTCGCACCTCGTCTTTACTCGGGTCCATGCTCGTATCAGAAATTTTCTTGGTGCTCTGGATGTTTTTTTCAGCAGCCAAGAATTGGGATTTGCTTCATCCGATTGGCCAACCTGTTGATTGGGTGAAGTCCGTTTGGTTCTCACAAATGATCTCAAAGCATTCATTTATTCATTGGGTGGTTGCTACAAATCGTCTTCCCACTCGAGACAGACTCCGGAGCTAGGGTTTGGATGTGCCAGATGTTTGTCTTCTTTTCCAAGCTGCTCCAGAATCAAAGTCACACTTGTTTTTTGATTGCCAGTACTCTGTTATTATTTGGTCTTCATTCTTCACGCACCACATCCTTCATCCACCATCTGGCTTTGATGCGATTGTTACATGGGTAAGATCTGCTTCTTCCATGTCCAAGCTTAATGATATTTGCAAGCTTATTCTTCAGGCGGCCATTTATGCGATTCGGAAGGAAAAGAATTCACGGCTGCATCGAGCTGTCTCCAAGCCTCCAGCTCATGTTATTCGTGAAATCCAGGCTATCATTCGAAGGAGATTAGTGGGTCTTGATTCTACCTCTATCTCTCCCTAATCTACCAATCATCAGGGATTTTCTTATCTCTTAACTTGGTTTGGCTATATACATTTCATAAATCATCTGGTTCTTTAGTTGGATTTGAATTTTTTTTTTGAAACTTGTTAAATTAGATTTTAAAAAAAAACTATTTTCTTTACATTTTAGTTCCTAAGGAATAAAAAGAAAGAAATTTGGTCGCGGCCAGAATATCAAAAAAAAATTTTAGAGAATAAGGTAACTTGGTTTTTATCCATGCCTTGAACCAAACCAGGTGGTCATTCCATTTTCTTATCTAGCATCGCCTGCAAGGCGCAGGGAGCTTAACCGAATTTGAATCGTCTTATCCATAATGCTTGCTATTATATCAGCTTGTACTGGTATATCGCCATGACGTCTAGCATTTCGTTCTTTCCAAACCGAAGTTAGGGTCATCTGTAGAGTATACCGAGCAAGGAATAGTTCTGTTTTGGGCAGAGCATTTGACGTTAGCAGCATCAAGATCTTATTCCAACGGTAAGTGTTATGCTCGCGGAGCAGTCCTCTTATTAGCTTTCTCCATATCTGATTTGAGAAACTACACTAAAAAAAAGGTGTTCTCTTGTTTCCATTGGAGCTGAGCAGAAGACGCATAAAGTGGCCAATCCCTGACTCCATTGCGCCATACACTCCAGTGTAGACAAGCGAGCATCGCTAGCCAGGTGATAAACGCACATCTTGGTGTTGTGTTTTTGAACCAGACCATTACGCTCCAAACTTTCTGCGGTGTTGGGTTCCGAAGATATTCCATGTGTGCTTTGATGAGAAGCTTGGTTTAAATATACCATTCTTCTTACACCAAAGAGCTTTCTCTTCTCGATGGTTCTTCTTTTCCTTTGCTTCAAGAATAGCCAGCTCAATAGAGTTTAGTTCATCACGCCGGTGGCGTCTTCGTCTGTGAGTCTGTCAAAACTTAGCCAGAGATGACTGTGCAGGAATTCCAAGAACAATAAATCCTTGAGTGCCCACCATATCAATAAGACGACCAAAAGAACTCCATTCATCAAACCAGAAAGATGTCATCTCCCCATTATTTGCTTCCATTCTATGAAAATCCCTGGCTAGAGATCAAGTTTTTAGAACTCTTTTCCATATACATGATCCTTGATTAAGAGCGTTTGGGAGAAACTAAACAGACTTGCTTAGCAGAATATATTCCTTGATCCACACAGTCCATAACGACGCACTATTAGACAACAGTCTCCATTAAATTTTTAGGTTGCAGACAGTATTTTCCTCTGTTAGAGATCGAATACCCAAACTCCCTTCGATCCTTGGACGACAAACATCAAACCATGCAACCTTTGCTTTACGAGTACTAAGAGCTGGACCCGACCAT
The DNA here is from genome assembly GCF_000478725.1 of Eutrema salsugineum. Taxonomy (NCBI): domain Eukaryota; kingdom Viridiplantae; phylum Streptophyta; class Magnoliopsida; order Brassicales; family Brassicaceae; genus Eutrema; species Eutrema salsugineum. The sequence goes on from NW_006256342.1 coordinate 7,656,594, forward strand.
AAGAATGCACTACAAATTGACTCCACCTCTTTAATACAACTTTGGGGGAGTTGGAACGCGCCCATCCAGAAGTTTATCAGCCCTGATATTACCGATATCAACAGCTGCAAACGACCGGCGAAGGATATGTGTCGTACCGTCCAGATACTCATTTTGCTTCGAATCTTTGCCATAAGTGGACCGTAATCAGCTTTTGACATTTTTTGTCTTTAGGGGTAGTCTAAGATACCGCACCGACAGCTCCCCAGTATTAAACGGAAACCTGTTGGTGATTAATTCCCTGTTTACTTCTGAAACACCAGACATGAACAACGTTGATTTCTCCAGGCTTATCTTAAGCCCTGATAATCGTGCGAACTCATCAAACACCTCTACTATGCCTTCTATCGATCGTAATTTGCCATCAGAGAACACCAACAGATCGTCAGCAAAACAAAAATGGGTAAGCTTGATGTGCGAGCAGTTTGTATGGTATACAACTCTATTCACTGCAGCTACTCGACCTAAAATCTTAGATAACAAATTCATGCAAATCACGAATAGATAATGAGACAGAACACAACCTTGACGCAGCCCTCTACTGCTCTGAAAATATCCAGCTAACTCACCATTCACTTGAATCGAGAATGAAGCAGATGATATACAATGTTGTATCCAGTGGACGAATACATCAGGTATACCCAGCGTTTTCAACATATTCAAAACAAAACTCCAATGCACCATTTCGAAAGCTTTTGCAATATGAATCATCATAGAGCATCGCAAAGGAGCTCCATCCCTATGATAATCTTGTACAATCTCAGAAGCAAGTAGTACATTCTCGACCAAGAGGCAGCCTTCAACAAAGACTGATTGGTTTGGTGCGATGATGCCTGTAAGTAATCTCTTTAAGCGGTTAGCCAATATCTTTGAAATCACCTTATATAATACGTTGCAGCATGATATAGGACGGTAGTTCTTCATCTTTTCGCGTCTTTCTTTTTTGGGATTAGAGCCAAGATGGTGGAGTGCACACCCTTTGGCAGGAAACCGAACAGAAAAAAGGACTGCACCGTGATTGTTGCATCACTGCCTATGTGCGACCAAGCACCCTTGAAAAACTCTGTTGTAAAGTCATCCACACCTGGTGAATTGTTATTTGGCATTGAGAACACTACCCTTTTAATCTCTTCCTCTATTACCTCTGAGACAAGTTGTTCTCGCTCGAACGAGGATTGTGTATTATGTAGTTTCTGAAGAAAATCAACTTCTGCGCCTTAAAAATCCTCCAGAGAATGACCAAGGAATTCACAAAAATGCCGCTCTGCTTCCTCTTTGATATCACTTTGATTAGTAAGCACAATTCCATCCTTGCTTCTTGCACAAATCTGTATAAGCTGCCTTTGTGCGTTTAGATAAATCACAACATCGCTGCTTAGACATTTCATGCAATGTTGGCTTAAGATTCTTTAGTTTCTTAGTCAACATGTGCATTGCAGATGTCGAATGGAACAATGCATCTGTTACTCCCTAGTACTGTTCGACCAGCAAAAATTCAGGCACCTTTACGAGCTGATTCACAAACTTGAATGGCTTTTTAATGTCCTCCTGTTTGTTGTCAAGATAGAAACAACCCCGCAGATGGTCAGAGCAACCCCCAGCCTCAAATACAGAGTAAGAGTGCGTGAAAGTCACGAGCCAATCCTCATTCATTAGCATCTTATCAAGTTTCTTGTGGATTAGGTCTTCTTGCCTTTTGTTACACCAAGTAAACCAAGGTTCATAAATTCCAATATCAACCATATTACAGTAGCTAATAGCATCCTGAAAATCCAAAGATCCCTGATATTAGCTGCACCTGAGATAACATCTGAATGATCCTCACTCGCCAGGACTTCATTGAAGTCGCCGCAGACCATCCATCTCCTACCGCAACATGTATGAGCATGCAAATCTTTCATCTCCTCCCATAGAGTTCTGCGCTCAGCTGCAGTGTTCAGAGCATATACAAAAGAGCAAACAACAATCTCATCCTGACCAGCAAAAGCTATTTCACATGAGATCATCTGCTCGCTTTTTTAAATAACTTTCAGCTGAATATCCTTCCTCCATAAAACCCATATCCGCCTTAGCGGGTTGTATTCATAGTTCGATGCAGACGGCTACTCCGGAAAAACTGTAGATATAATTTTCAAACTGTTCATCAACTTCACTCAAGTTTCCAAAATGCAACCAAAAGAAGAATTATTTCATCGCACCCAATCTTATACCACTGAATGCTTGGATCGTTTATTGAAGCCGCAAATATTCCAAAAAATACCAATCATTGCGATTGGTTTTTTTTTTGTATCCCGGTTGTTCTTCCTCCTTGTTTTGCGAGTTACTGGTCGCTGTTGGGGACGGTCAGTTACAAATCGATGAGCTGACTTAGCAGCTCGTTTAAGTATTTTTCGGTTGGCCTTTACACTTGCGTCAGGTAAAGCCGTTTCGTGTTGCACCGACTGATTTTCTAAACTCGAGTCAGTTGCTTTAGAAATCTGAAGTTTTCCATCATCTTCCTTTCCCTCATCAACATCGACCTCTTTCTCTGCTTCCTCATCATCATAATCATCATCATTGTTGTCTGTCAGAGCAAAATACTGGGAGCCAGACGAACGAGATTCCGATTCAGACTCCACTGATTTTTCTTTTAGGTTGCGAGATGTCTTTGTTGAAGAAATCCATTCTGTTTCGCCTCCTGCAAAACTACTCTGATTCGCCTGCACGCCAAGTGAGAGAGATCTCCGTACTGAACCTGTAGGAGCCTTTTTAGCATTACCCTTTTCCTTCTTCAAAACAGAAGAAAACAGAGATTCAATTACCTTTTCAACTTGCACAACTGCAACTTTTTCCACCGACTTTTCAACCTGTTTGCTTGTTGCATCTGCAACAACCTCCCTGGTAGTAGTAGTCACCGGCGTAACAGTCTTTTGTAGAATCTTTACCTGACCAGGATGGGTTTTGCATTCGGTCCCTACATGTCCCCACCCTCCACACAATGTACAAAGTGGTGGCAACCAAGGAAATTTGTACAGAACTTTCACCTGCACTTCTTCGATTTCATAACACTGTGATGTTGGTAAGGGTTTCGTCAAATAAACATCAACTGAAATCCAAGCAACATCAAACTACTTGACCCACACAGTATTAGGATGTAATTGCCTTGGCGTTCCCACTGGGCTAGCCAAGTAGCTTAATCCCTTCCAATTGTACATGAGGTACGTTCTTGAGAATAACCCATAAGGGTATTGACTTCATCACTGGTTGTGCTTCCTCTGCAATCGGGCTCCATTTAGAAACAATCATGGGGATATCTTTGATATTCCACATTCACCTCCGCAATACCTTTTCTCTTACTCCTTGGTCCTTGATCCGGAACTTTACTGTTGTCTCATTAATGACAGAAACATCAACATTGATACTTTTATCTCCAAGCAGTGGCAGAGACAGAAAGTTTTTTTATTGGGGGCATATATGTAACATGTATGATTTTATTAGTGGGGGCGTTAATAGTTTGCTTTATAAGTTACACCAGTTTTTAATAATTTACCGGGGGCATATGACCCCAACATACTTTATGTGGCTCCGCCACTATCGCCAAGAGACCAGATTTTATTCACAATCATGTGAATTGATCTAACGTGTGGAGCAGTTTTTAGGAATTTTCTCAAAATACAATCATTCAAAGTGTGGATTTGAATTTGTAATTCTCGTTCTGGGTTTATCTTCTATTACTTTGTTCTTGTTGTTTTTGTTTTGTAATTTATTTTTGGATTTTTTTCTTTTGGTTCTCATGTACGATATTATTTGTTTATAATTCGTCTAGAAATATCTTTTTTTAAAAAAAAAGCAAAGAAAAAAATAAAAATAATATTAAAAAAGAAATATATATATATATATATATTATTTTACCATTTAAATAGTCAGATCTGAATTGACTATACATTTTTCCCATCAACTAAAAACCACATGGGTTCCGTTTAATCTCAATTTGGGTGTTTTGTAGAGTTTATATCTTGATACAAACTCGCATATTGTAGGTTACTCGGTCCCAATAAATCTCAAGTGGGACCCACTTTTGGCACATGTCAAAATTCTTGTCGTGATATAATGTGGGGTCAGTTTGCCGCGTGCCAAAGCCATCTTACTTTTGGTGTCCAAGCTCGTTAAATTTTATACTCTCTTCAAACAATGCTTTTCTTTCTCATCAATCCATCTTTCTGTAGCTTCTTTATGCCAATCTTCAATTAAACATTAATTCTTTTAACATGTATAGGAGAGATTGGATTCTAGTCTAGCAAGAGTGTTTGTTATGATATTACCTAGTTTGCTTTCTAACTCGTGATCCAATGGAAATTTGACGTTGAACTAATCGCACTTTAAGTTACACAAGGTAGGAGTATTCCATTTATATTTTCCTAAACCATACCGTGAATTAGGCTTGGGAATTTGGTTAACCAAACCGAACCGATCCATTTTCAGTTTTCTGATCAATTCGGTTCTTAAAAATCTTACCAAAATTAACTGAAAAACATTACGGTAGATGTGGTTAGTTCGGATTTTTAAAATTTTGCAAAAATTAACCAAAATTTTCGGTAATTTTGGTTATATTCGGTTAATTTGATTCAGAGTTTTATATATATATTGGTAAATTTTGGTATCATTCGGTATAAGTCTGTTTGGAAAATTTGAAGAAAAAAAGAAATGGATCAGTTCGATCCTAACCGATTACCAATTCCAATTTTGGAAATTGACGATCGGTTCAGACCTCCAAACCGAACCGAAAACCAAAAATTCTCAAGCCTACCGTGAATGGGAAAATTGGCTAATTCAGACCTAAACTTGTGGAAAGTGTTAAAGTTAGACTTGAACTATTTTTCTAGTTAAAACATACTTAAACATTACGTACTGTGCTTTATCATACTTGAACTCTGTTAACATTTGAAAGGCATTTTTAATCTTTGGTATAATTTGAATTTCGTACTCCATCTTTATGCTCTGTGCTAAAACCAATTCCCAACATAACTCTGTTAAGTTTTCTGTCAAGCCGTGGTCTACGTGGCGGCCACGTAAGTGACATCGTCGTTTAAGGTCTCTCTATTTTTTTGGAAAAAACGTGAAAACGACGTCATCTGTTCCTTAACTTGGCGAAAACACATTCTATCCCGCGACACAACCTTTCTTATTCTCTTCTATTGCTTTTCAAAGCCAGTGTTTATGGCTTTTCTGTTGGTTTTTTGGATTTTGATACTCATATTATTGCTTTTACTTTCAAAACTCTAGTTCTGAGAATGATATTGATTGGATTTTGAGACTCTTGTTATTGCTTCTACTCTGATTTTTGATTTTCTTTTTGTTCTAGAACGAGAATTTTGCATAGTGAAACAAATTTGAACAACAGTTCAATACATTGTCGAACCTAAACCATGATAATGACAAAGAGTTGTGTTCTCATTATCAATACACAAAATGTGGCTCAAACACGACAATGCCAAAGACTAAAACAACACATAATCGTTATGGAAAATGCAAAAAACACTACAGATAATCCTAATGGAAAATGTAAAACACGATCACACCCATTACCAATCCACTAACCATCACATTCTTAATGGAACTCATGACTGCATTAAGCTTCTCAATCTCATTTTTGCAGGAACAGACATCAGCTTTTAACTCTCCAATCTCCTTCTCAAATCCAGCGGCTTCTACTTTCAATGCTTCAAGTTCAGGTCGAAAGCGTTCAACCTCTTCGACGATAGAAACATCTGTCCACTTGAACAGATGATTTTTATCCTAACAACAATACAACAGACTCGATTTATATGGGTCACTGACATCAAACTAAAGAACAAATTAATTAACAGAGACTATACATTACCTCCTTGGATCTATACGGACAACAGTAGAATAGTCTCCCCGGATTTTGATACGTCTCCGAAGTTCTGATAATAGCTCGGGCACCACATCGACATTTCGATGGTATGCCTCTTTCCCGCTCAGTCTCGTGCCGCTTGAAGGAGATTACTTCAAACAAAACAATGGCGGTAGTTATCAGATGAAAAAAAAAAAGAAATCTACTCACAACGTAATACACTAACAAACACATAAGAGGGAAAAATATTTAATACCCGAACTGCTAGAAGAAGACATTGAATTCGAACAACAATCCAAAGACTGAAGAATTTGATTTTTAAATCCCTAAGTCGTCGATAAGTCAAGTATCGAAGGGTTGAAGAAGATATAAACGACATCGCTTTATGTATTTTACTTGTTAAACTTCATAAGTCCAAAACGACGTCGTCGTTGATGTTGATGCCACGTATACGTGATTTAACGGATCGTTAACATTTATGGACGGAAATTGATTTAAGCGCAATACACATAGATTACGGATGAAAATCAAACTTTTATAAGGTTTAAGTATGTTTTAACTAGAAAAATAGTTCAAGCCTAACTTTAACACTTTCCACAAGTTTAGGTCTGAATTAGCCAATTTTCCCCCTGAATGATATGATAAAGTTAGAGCTATTCCACTTGTATATGCTTTCCACCTCTGCTGAAATTTGAAGATAGATAAAGCAATTTGTGAATTATAATTAATCACTTATAAACATCAAAAATGCATTACACTCAAGAGTTGTTGACCCCAAAAAAAAAAAAATACGATTAGAGTTAGTTCATGCTTCAGCATCATACTTCTTATAGACCAGAACTTGCTTCTCCTCCCACCATTTTTGCGCTTCCTTCTCTGAAAACCTCTTTCGACTGCAACCAAAATAAAAGCAAGAATCACATTAACCCTTAACCATACTTCAAACTTGCTATAAACTATATCAAACACACTTAATATTCTTACCTAAATCGTACGCGTTTAAGCGTCTTCTGACCACAAGGCAAAGCCGTGAAAGTTATATATACACCAGGCTCGTATTGCTCCACTTGTTCTGCTTTTGATTCTTGTGTTCCGTTCAGGAGAAGCCCTGCTCTTGTGATAGCAGGCGATGCATCTACTAATAGCCTAATGTTACTGTCACGGCTCGAGCATTTCGTGACACTTTTTTCTACAACTTGTTTGTTTTCGGATTGTGAACAAGTCGTGGTGATTGGTGTAAGATATGGAATGGACATGGAATCATCAAAGATTGGTGAGACTTGAGAAGGATTACACGCAATGCCGGTCTTAAGATTACTCTGTTTATCCTTATTCGTTTGAAGCTGCAAGAAAAGAAGTTAGAGAACAGAGAAACAGAGAGAGATGTATAATTATAAACTCTGTTTTACTTTGTACCTTTGAGGCCATAGCTTTTATAATCTCTTTAGCAGCTTTAGACTTCTCAGCTTCTTCTTTAGCAACTTCTGATGTCTTCGCGAGCTCTCTTTGACATTCTTCAATCTTATCATTACCAAGTTCACACTGCTTCCGGAGATTTCTTACCTACATTGTCATAAAAATGGAATCTTGATTATGTTTCAGCAAAAAAAAAAAAAAATGGAATCTTGACTATGTAATATGATGATATAGATACCAAAAACAGAGGATAAAGTACTTTACCTCGGCTTTTAGCCTTTCGATTTCTTCGATTAAGATCTTATTCGACTCAGACGAGGTTGAAATCTTTGAAGAAGATGGTCTTCTTGAAGAGACTGATAGATTCCTAGGACTTCTCAAAGAGAGTGACATTTTATCAAATTGAAACAGAGAAGGAACAGAGACTTGTCCCCATCGAGGTTGTTCATTAGCTTGTGGAAGATTCTGCCTCTGATTCTCTGATTCTGTTTCTGTCCATTCCTCAGATACCCTTCGTGTAACCAACTGCATCTTTGGAGTAAGATTCTTCTCCATCTTAACATTGTTTGAAAACTCTGTTATTCTCCATAGATGATCATAGCAAGAATCACAAACTCGAGAAAGCTTGCTTTTGTTTGGTGCCAAAGAAGCATTGACAGCTTTCTTGCTACTACATGCGTTACAGAACAAGAGACCACAGTTGTAACAGTTATGCTTCTTCCTCGTGAATCCAAAAACCGATTTGCAAGAACTACAAGCGGTTTGATCAGTCAAAGAGATCTCTTTATGCAAACAGATCGCAGCCGTCAAATTCAACCCGCAAGCTATACTCTCTACCAATCTATCCCCTAAAGACTCAACAAGAACCGGTAAGTTTCTATCTCTAACGTCACCTAACCCAAGCTGTCCGTTTACGCCTTTTCCCCAAGTATAAACATTTCCAAACGAAGTTAACACTGCTACATGATGTGAACCAGAAGCAATCTCTTTAACAAACTGTCTTGTAAGATTGCCTAAAACAACATTTATCGACTTATCCTTTGCCCGTGGACATCCCAACTGTCCGTGGATTGAGCTTCCCATTGTATAAACCGTTCCACGAACGCTGAGTGCAACCGTTAAAGTCCATCCACAAGAGACTTTAATAAAGTCATGGTCAGCTAGCTCGGAGACACAAGTTGGCAAGAGCTTTCTCTTGCTATCTGTATGTCCTAACCGTCCTTTATCTCCATCTCCCCAAGTAAACAACTTCCCGGAGCTCTTAGCATTGTAATATTTCCGGTCGATAGCAGTTTCCACTATTGCAGCCGTGTGCCACGGTCCACAAGAGACGGATATTACCTTCATTCGCTTCAAAGACTCAACTTCTTTCGGTTTTGTAACATTCTCAAGGCTCCCATGTCCAAGAACTCCAAAGGTTCCACTACCATAAGTGAAAAGCTGACCGGAACTAGTCACAATCGCCGTGTGCCACGCGCCACAAGCGACGCTAGAAACACTCAAATAACCGCTAAAAAGATCGGATATTTTCCTAGTTAAGAATTGTCTTCCTGATTCTCCAATGGTTCCACCGTCGATTCCCCACAGATACAGCTCTCCGGATTCTGTAACAGCGCATGTTTGATGATCACTACAAGCCACTGATCCAACCGCAACACCTTCTAGTGACTCAACTCGTTTTGGATGGTCGATGTCAATGTTAACTTTAAGTCCAAGCTTACCGCTGTTTCCATTTCCCCAACAGAACACTTCTCCTTGTCTTGTAACCAGAGCAGCGTGTTTTGCACCTAAAGATATACTTTGTACATCAAACATGGTGGCAGATTCTAAAAGCTGAGGAGATAACGCATCGTTTTGATTCTTTGATCCTTCAAGAAGACCCGTTGTAGCTCCCCAAATCATTATGTCCTTGAGGACATTTGATCTTGTAGTCGTTTGAGTTATGATACTAGGAGGAGGAGAAGCAACAAACCTCTGTGAACCTATTCGGTCACAATCTGAGTTCCTCAGACTATAATCTGTTTCATAGTGGGGAGAAACTGGACCAAAGCCATCAGAAGCAGCTGATTCAACGGAGTAAAAACTGTCGGAAGAACATGACAAACCATTCGATAAACAACGTTCCTCAAGTAATGTAGATGGACTTCCACATAAACTGCGTATCTTCAAGAACATAACAATACACATCAAGAATTGGAATGGTGAAACAAGATCAAGGCAAGAAAAGAGTTTTTAGTTTTTAGTTACCTGAGTGAAGTCAGGGGTCTCTTCAAGAAGTCCAAGATTCTGTTTCCTGCGTATAAAACCAGCAGGACTATTGATGCAACTTTGAGCTCCCCTGCTCGTCCTTAGATTCGCAGAAGATCTAGCATTGTGGTGCTTCGTTATCACTGCTCTAAGACCTTTAAACCAAGAGTCTGCTTGTGCTTTATCCTTGCATATCTACATCACCAACAAAACCTTTTCAATAAATAGAAAAGTCCTGATTTTGTTAAATGTCAAACATAACCGAACTTACAAGATCAAGAGTGTGTTCTCCATTTGCATATATGAGTGAAAAAGACTGCTCCTTTCGATCTGGTTGAGCTTGTTTCTGAAAGTTTGGCTAAGAACAAGAAGGAAAATTACATTTCATCATCAGCTTCAATCTGGAATGATCAAAGAAAAGGTTTATTTGCTACATACCGTGATCTGTCCTCGAACAATCGTTATAACCGAGCTCAATCTCAATTGTCTCTCTTCTTGTCCTGAGTACCAAATCAGATACTTCTCATCCTTCAAAGAGAAAAAGAACACAACTTTACCAAAACCCTTTAATGATCTCAATCTCTCTGTCTTTGTTTTCCACATTTGGAGGTATTTTATTAAAAAATCAAAGGAATCTACCATGGAGAGTTTGAAAGGACAGAACTTTGGGTTTCCTCTTCTCCGACATTTCAGAAGTTGTGCACCTTTCTTCAAAGCCAAGATAGCCTGCAACAAAACAATTCAATCATTATACCAAAATTCATAAAGACCTCGAATTCTGAACAGATCTCTAAAATAGTTTGAATTTAATTATGAACAGAGTTATGAGATCTTGAGTAGTGATTCTAATGTGTTCCAGAAAACAAAATATCTGAAGACAGAGAACTGGTAATGGAATGAACACAGAGTGTGAACAGTAATCTCTCGAGAGAGATAAAAATGGAGAAAATGCATCAATCATTTAATTTCTGTAACCAAAAAATTGTGGAAAAAGGTGGGAAACAAGAATCATTAAGAAGAAGAGAAGATTCAAATTTAGAAAAAGAGAAAAAGAAATTTAAAAGTAAGAGATAAAGCAGAGAAGAAATCAGAATTGATCAACATTCATCAAAACCTGTTCGTCGGTTCTGTCACGCGGCACTGAAGCTGAGATTTGCTGTTCGCCCATAACTTTGTCAGAGACGAAGAAGAAGAAGAAGAAGAAGAAGAAGAAGAAGAAGAAGAAGAAGAAGAAGAAGAAGAAGAAGAAGAAGAAGAAGAAGAAGAAAAGAAGAAGGAAAAGAAGAGAATTTGTGTATAAATAAATTCGATTTTTCACTTATTTGTATTCTCTCAGCTAGAAAGGTAATTTATATTCTAATAGAAAAATTGATTTGTCTTCAGCTAAGTTGCTAAAACCACTGTAGTAGTATAAACATTAAACCCAATTTCAATAGTTTTGTTTCCTTAATTAACCCAAAATTCAAGATTCTCCCAATGTTTATGCCTCCGTGTTTGCTTAATATATCTTCTAACTGTTTTCTTTTCTCTAACCAATTTAAATCTATATATACGATTAAATTCAAATGATGTGATATCGATAGTTGCAGAAAGATTCATTTCTAAAACTTAATTAGTTAAATATGGTCCCATGCCGAATATATATATAAGGACCAAAAACAAAACTTTTCAAATTTTAAATAAAATTGAAATTATATTCATAGTGAAGTGGACATAGGAAATATATTCTGAAACTCGGTATTTATTTTGTCAACAACAGACTTAGTAATTTAAAATGAAAAGAATCAGATTTGTTTTCAATATGTTAAGAATAGGTTAATTTATTAAATTAAAGTATATAGTCTTTTTCATCAGTTTGAATCTTTTTGTAAGTAATGTGGTGCTTTGTATGATTAGTATTGTTTTGATATTATTATATGTTTATAAGCTATAAAAAATAAACTAAAAACATGATATATAATCACTTTTTTGCAACTTATGATTTATAATCACATCCTTGATTTTTTCCGAAGTATCTATATTTTAACGTATCATTATTTTTATTAAAGATGTTATCAATATAAAAATATTATTATTTTAACTAGCGGAGCTACACATTCTTTGCAATTAGGGTCGTTAAACCATTTTTGGTTTGTATACATTTTTGGCATATTTTTTAATAACGTATATGTGACCTTATAAGTTGTAAATCGTTTGATTATGTAGCATTAACATTTCATCGAAAATTCAAGATAATATATGCAGAAATTGGACCAAGAAATATAACTTACTAATTTGTATTACTTTTGTTATTAGTGTCACTATTCGGATTCAATTTTACAGAAATTTTTTTAAAAAAAGTTGGGTGTTGTACTTTGTTCTTCGTTGACCACAAAAAGGTAACGGCTAATCAATTTGATATGGTTTGAATTTAATAAATGTGTTTAAGGTGCATAAGTACTTAAATAGTGAGTTATACTCCAATTAATTATTATACAATCTATTAAGGAAAATAAGAGAGGAGAGAGTTGCACGTGTGCACAAAAACCACATGGGTTACTTTCAGTTTTTTTGTGTGTGTTTTTCTTAATTATTACCCCTTTCTTTCGGCAATTATTCACTTCTCTTTTTCTTTTGTTTTCCTTCTGCAATTATTAGTTTCTCACTCGTTGCCTCCCATTTTTTTTGTCATTTTCCTCTTTTTTCTTTTTTTACTTTTTGTTATTATCAACTAGACAACTGGCATGAAGACAAGTATACGACACAAACCCAACATTGTCAACCTTTTTTGTAAGAAACCAAGCAAACACATACAAACTCAACGTTAATTGCATCTCTTAGATTTTAGCAAAACTAAAGGGGATTGTAACTTCCTGATTTACAAGTGGGCCATAATTTTGAATAAAAATGAAAGTATTGACGCAACCTTGATTTCAGTTAGTGTCAAAAAGAAAAATCTTTGATTTTAATTGCTTCAAGAATAGAATCGTAACAATTATATTGTCTTCAATGCATGAGTTTTATTTCAAAATTAATATATGACTTTAGTATGGACAAGCAATGTCAGTAAAGCAAACACATACAAACGCAACGTATATTACATTTGTTGGACTTTAGCAAAACTGAAGTTGTAACTTTTTGCTTCAGCAAATGAAAATTAAGTACTTTGTTAAAAAAAAAGTAACAAAAAAATTTAAGTTGTAACCCTTTTTATTTCACGTGGACCGAAAAATTGAATCAAAATGAATTTTGATACGATTTTGACTTTGATTGATGTCAAAAAAAAAATCTTGATTTTAGAACAGAGATATTTTATTTTTGAGGTATGCTAAACTTTAACTTTATGGTTTAAGGATATTTCTCCCTAATAATAAAATTTCAAAAACTTAACTTTTTCATTATAGCCTTTATTATTGATCATAATTAAGTAAGATCGTAAAAATAAAACTTTTATACTCCCTCACTCCGTTATACAATAAGTGATGTATTTGAAAAAAAAATATTGTTTCAAATAATATGATATTTTTGGAGAAAACAATATTGTTTCCATGCAAAATTAATTAATGTTTTTACTGTTTTGATATTTTATTCTGCAGATAATTTTATCATTGGTTGAATTATGGTTAGATAGATAACAAATGGTGTTTTAGTCTGAAAATAGAAATGGTTTTGAGATGATCTTATTAGAACCTCAAAATTTAAGGTTCATCAAATCTTAATTCTGAAGTTTTTAAATATCTGCATTAGCATGTCAAATCAGCTTAACATAACCTATCTCATGGCTGGACAGTTTCTGTCCTATCGACGGGCTCCTGACAAAACTGACACAAACAAATATATATCATGCGTATTTTATGGTTTTAGCAAGAGTTTTGCTGTTTATTTTTTTTTAATCTTAAAACACAAATGGTTTTAGCGAGAGTATACGTGTATGTTATATGCATCAATTCCCGAATTCTAGTCCTAACAGTAGAAGGAGACTACTTGAAAAAAGTATTAATTTGTTATGATCCCTGACTAAAGAACACATGTGCCACAAAATAAATAACTCAGTTGAATTGCTTGGCCACAAAAAGAAGCTCTAACGGTTTAAAGAAAGAAAAAAAAATTGGGTGGTCAATTTTGCACCATATAAATGTCTTTTTTAACCAACGCAAGATAGTTAATTGTTGGTGTTGAATTTAGCACAAATCCGACCCATACTTCGAACGAATTATCATAACATTCTTTTTGGACTTCAAGGCCCATAACGAAAGAAAAAAGGATCTTGGAATGATAAATTCGATAGGACGTGACGAGCTATGAGGACGAGGAATCATGGATAAGAGGAAATCCCAAAGATCTCGGAGAGTTGGAGATCGCAACATCCCGCAAATCCCGAAGTAGTTTGAGTCAGTCTACTTAGTATAAATAGGATATCGCTTCTATGTAAAAAGGGCATCCGATTTTTAGCTAGAAACATTCTTGTAAACTTATAATCTCATCAATACAATCCAAATTCGTCGATCTTAGTCTTTTACTTTACATCGCTTTTACCAGAATTTTTGCCCTAAACTCTTGAGTGTGGATTTTAGGATCCACATCAATGAACGTATCGTATGAGTATCTAGCTGTTTGAAAAAGTATATGTCACTGCTTTTATAGGGACTGTTCGGCGCATGACCGCTGCAGCCAACGTCAGCGACACGAAAAAAAACATTATATTTTTGTTGTTTGGAACGAAAGGTTGTGGAGAGCAGTATTTTTCCGGTGTTAATAATAAGAGATGCAACGATAAGAAATGGACGCTGAAAATTTTGGCGGCAGCTGCGACTCCTCTCAACGGTTAATTTCAGCAGTCCGACATTATTCCATTGTAATATTTAGTTTCATCAACGTCTTTTTTTCTTGTCACACAATATAGACGCAGCAGTTATAAACCGAACAGACTCATAGTTAGACTGCTTATAATGAAAGTGTTAAAAACATATTCAACTGTTGAATGATTTAATGGATGTGTGGAAGAAAGTGTTGAATCTGATGTGGATTATTTAATGTTGAATAAATTCAACATATTTAAAGATAACAGTGGTGGGGTACAACGCCACATAGACCAATTATATCTACATCAAGAAACATTATTTTTTATATTTTTATCTCATCATAGTTACTTAAGATTCAACTATTTTGGTGTTAAATAAATTCAACATATTGAAAAATAAGAGTGGTGGGAGCACAACGCCACATGGACCAATTATTTATACGAAAAAAGACTATTTTTATATTTTTTTATCTCATCATAGTTATCTGAGATTCAACTATTTTATAGTAAATTATTTTTTAAAACAAAAATTTTATATCAAAATTTATTATATTTTAATACTCTATTAATAAAAAAAATATCTAAGTGATACAGAAAAAAAATATTTTTCTAAGAAATATATTGAAAGTTAAATTATTTAAGTGATAGGGTAGAATGTTGAGTTTTATTAAATAAAACCATTGTAGATTTTAACAATTGAGTGAATGTTGAATTATTAGCTGGAAAAGAGAAAATATGATGTAGAGTAATAAAAGAAAAAATAGTATGGTTTTGAATATTAAAACCAATGTACACAGTCTTAGTAATCTAAATCACGTTGAAAAAAGTCAACTGTTTACTGTATAAAATTGTATAAGAACTTCTATCGGTTAAGAACCTCATCTGAATATCTCTACAATAAAATATTAATACATAACAAGAAAACAATCGATTTTCAACGGTCTATTACGACATTTTAAAAATTGTCGCAATATTACGACGGTTTTACGACGAAATTACTAAACGTCATAAAAGCATCATAAATTTTTACCGTCGTATATTCGTCGTTATATTTACGACACTTTACGACGATTTTACATTGTTTTAAGTGAGATTTTATGGTTCATGCAAAATCGTCGTAAAAACGATGTAAATTTATGATGTTTTTACGTCATACCTTTTCTGATGTAAGGTTACGACGGTTTTACATCGACATAAAATGTAGGTGACGAACATTTTAAACATGTTCACCTACCTAAGGTCATTGAAATATTTTGTCGTCTAATCGACGTAAAATCGTCGTAAACATAGAGTGTCGATGTAAATTCGATGTAAAAAACCGTCGTAAAAGCGTCTTAAAGTTCAAAATTTTGTTATAAATACATCTTCGTTTTTCTCTTTCATTCACAACAACATCATTCAAACACAATAATAACACTTAAAATAATATCGAGAGAGTTTTTTAAAGTTTTTTTCAACATGTCTATATACGAGCTAAGAAGCTGGATGTATATGCGTAAAGATTCAGAAGGGGCGTTGACAGAAGAATTTAAGAACGGATTGGAAATATTCATGTATCAACCCACCAAGATGGAGAGAATCAAAGAAAGCGGGAAGATGTTTTGTCCTTGTTTAAAATGCAAGAATACAAGGTATACTCTAACCAAAACGGTGTGGACGCATTTATTAAATAGAGGGTTTATGCCGCAATATTTTGTTTGGTATCAACATGGAGAAGGATATGGTAGTAATGCTCATGGGAATGCTGGTAGTAGTAGTAGTAATTATCAAAGTCATGTTGAATTTGATGAATCAAATTATGATCAGCTTAATCAGTATCAATCTGATCAACGTCTAGATCATGATAGGATGCATGAGATGGTTACAAATGCATTTAATGAAACGCATACTGGTAATGCATGAGGAACCCAATGTAGATGCTAAATGATTTTAACGATTTGTTAGATAATACTAATCAGCCAATCTACAAAGGATGTAGAGAAGGTCAGTCTAAATTATCATTGGCAGCTAGGATGATGTCAATTAAAACATATCATAACTTAGCTGAGGTTTGCATGGGTGATTGGGCTGATCTTATGAAAGAGTATCTACTGGAGGATAATTTGGCAGCGGTAACATACTATGAAATACAAAAGTTGATTTTTAGTCTTGGTCTACCTTCTGAGAGAATAGATGTATGTGTTGATAATTATATGATTTTCTAGAAAGATGATGATAAGCTGCAGGAATGTCGATTTTGCCATAAATCAAGATACAGACCGCAAACTTCTAGGCGTAAAAGGATATTGTACCAACGCATGTGGTATCTTTCTATAACTGATAGGTTGAAACGGCTCTATCAATCTGAAAGGACAGCTGCATCGATGTGATAGCATGCAGACCATACACAAGTAGAATGAGAAGTTACTAATTCATCAGATGCAAAGCGTTGAAACACTTCAATACGGTATACCCAGATTTTGCTAAGTTCAAACGGAATATTTATCTTGGTCTGTGCACTGACGGTTTTAGTTCATTCGGTATGTCTGGTAGATAATATTCATTATGGCCCGTAATCCTGACCCTTTATAACCTTCCTCCAGATATGTGCATGCAAAGAGAATTTCTTTTTTTTGAATATTTTTGTCTCGCGTGCCAATCATCCGAAGTGATCTCTCGATGTGTTTCTGCAGCCACTCATACATGAGTTGAATCAATTGTGGTATACCGGTGTTCGAACATATGACTGTTTAAGGAGGAACTGTTTTACTATGCGGGCTGTGCTTATGTGGACAATAAGCGATTTCCCCGCATACGGTATGCTATCAAGATGGACTACACATGGGAAGTTATCTTGTCCTTATTGTCTTGTTCGAACTGATGCGTTACAGCTAAAACATGGTAAAAAACCAGTCAGTTTGATTGTCACCGCAGGTTTTTACCGGATAATCATCCATATAAGAGGAACAAGAGGTTATTTAGGAAGAACAAAAGTGTATGTGTCCCTCCACCCGTATATTTAACAGAAGTTGATATTGAAACGCAAATCGAGCATTACGGGGCAGAGGAAATTGTAACTCGTGGGGGAAACTGGCACACTCCTGCAAATATGCCTGAAGGTTATGAAGTTCATCATAATTGGCACAAGAAATGTATTTTTGGCAACTTTCATATTGGAAAGATCATTTGCTCAGACACAATCTTGATGTCATGCACATTGAGAAAAACTTTGTTGATAACATCATGCATACAGTTATGAACGTGTCGGGAAGAACAAAAGACAATGGTAAGTCAAGATTGTATTTTCCTGATTTATGCAAAAGAAGTGAGTTGCATATACTGAGAAACGGGAAAGCATCGGTTCATGTATTTCGGTTGAGTGCAGGACAGAAGTCAGCATTGTTCAAATGGGTTTCATCTGACGTTAAGTTTCCTGATGGGGATGTTTCTAATCTTTCTAAATCTGTTGAGAAGGGGGTAAAACTTTCAGGGATGAAAAGTCATGACTGCCACGTGTTTATGCAACGATTACTCCATTTGCATTTGCTGAACTCTTACCCAAAAATGTCCATAAAGCTGGTGTAGGTAAATTATTACTACTTAACTACACTCTATTCCTATTATAATATGTACATATTAAAATTATAATATTATATATATGTACATATGCAGGCATTGGTGTTTTTTTCTGGGATCTTAGTATACGAACATTATCAGATGATGTAATAGCACAATTGGCAGGGAATATTCTAATCTTATTGTGCAATTTAGAAAAGAACTTCCCGCCATCATTTTATGATTTTGTGGAACACCTTCCTGTTCATCTCCCTCACAAAGCAGAGCTAGGTGGACCGGTTCAGTACAGGTGGATGTATCCGTTCGAGCGTTTCATAAAGCATCTTAAGGATAAAGCCAAAAACCTAGCTAGAGTGGAAGGTTTAATTGTGGCGGGCAGCTTAACTGAAGAGATTTCGCACTTTACTTCGTACTATTTTGCACATAAAGTACGAACACGCAAAAGAGCTATCCGTCGATATGATGATGGAGAAGTTGGCCAAACATATGCAGTTGAGGGTGTACCTAACATATTCTTGCCGATCAGACGTCTTAGTGGAAAAGTAAAGGAAGTATGGTGGTCTAATGAAAATATTATTACAGTGCACATACGTACATCCTGCTAAACTGCAAAGAGTTGTCGTCATACGAGAGGAATATATATATATATTATAGAGGAGATATTAATTAAGTTGTTTTAACATTATATATACGTAATTTGGCAGCACATTCGTTGATGAGGTAAAAGAATGCATCTCTGGGGTTTCTGAAACTGAAATCAATGTTCGTAAAGATCAACACTTTGCCCAGTGGTTGAAAGAACAAGTAAGTAAAATATATAAATTTTTATTATAGGATGCGTATTTGCAATATGACATATAAAAAATTAAGAAAGCAAAGTTTTTTTATGTGATTAAGTGGACCCGAATGATCCAGATGAATATCCAATATGGTTCCATGAGTTACTTGTAGGTCTAATGGCGAAAATAACGACTATGTCCATATATTTCACTCGGGGTTATGTCTTTCATACATACGCTCACGATGCAAAGCGGGCAACAACTAACTATGAAGTTTGTGTGAGTGGTGAAATAGATTATTATGGAGTTTTGCAAGAAATAATTGAAGTGTAGTATCCTGGTTTGTTAAGGATGAAAACTGTTCTCTTCAAATGTGACTGGTTTGATCCAACCGTTGGAAGAGGGGTACAATTTAACAAGTTTGAAGTTGTCGATGTTAACAAATCACGACGGTACAAAAGGTTTGAGCCATTTACATTAGCTTCTCAAGCGGAACAAGTCACATTTGTGCCATATCCCCAAGTTCGAGCAACAAGAATCTCATGGTTAACTGTTATTAAAGTTGCTCCAAGGGGCAAGATTGTAGGGGTTGAGGATCTTCCATTGCAACAATAATCTTGCGTAGACCTGACTGAACCAGATATTTATGAGGAGATTTTCTAAATTGACCCTCTGAACAGGCAAGTTGAAGATGTATCAGATGATACCAAAGAAGAAGGTGATTCAGATGAATTTGATGAAAGCGAGGATGATGATGAAGATTTGGAAGACGAAGCTGATGGTGAAGAACAACAAGAGGATGAATCTGATTGATTATCATGCATGGTCTTTTAGTATAGTATAATATTGTATTCATATATGTATGTTGTTGTTGTTTTTTATTAATTTAGACCATTACGACGATTTGTCTAAACCCTTAGCCCTGATTCAATATAGTGTATGTTGATTTGTGGTTATGTATGGCTATTACGACTATTTTACAATGATTCGTTATAAATTTGTCGTAACGTTATGACGATTATGCAAAATCATCGTAAATTTGTCGTGAAGTGAAAATCTCAAAATTTGAATCCTTTATATCTGATTGATTTTTGACTATTTCAAAAATGTTTTTGATAGGTTATCTTGTTTTATATGAGATGTATTCAGTCTGATAAAAATTAGAAATTTGAAAAAAAACATACATATTTGTAAGTTCATGCATGTTTTGTAAATGTTAAGTAAAATATTATAAATAAAATAGGATGATGGAACCAATTGTTATCTCATTCAACAAATCAATCATATAGATTAACTAATGTACTTATTCTAATATCTCAATTGAAAAACAGCTTTGGAAGGTCATCAATGCAATATTCCATTTCAAAAATTTAGAGTTTGATGATTATTAAAAAACCATCGTAAAACCGTTGTAACGTTACGATAAAACTACGACGTTTGTTCATCATAATGTCGTAAAACCGTTGTAATGTTGCATAGACCATACCACATCACAGCCACTCGTTTGGATCTAGATCCGAGGTACAAGGTAATAAATATCTGCACATTACGACAATTTTACGATGATTTCGTCGTAAAACTGTCGTAACGCTCAAACGTTGTGAGGGTGCCACGTGTGTCTTGTCATGCATTGGTGATAACACCGGATTTTGAACATTTTTATGGATCACTTTAATATCTTTTACAGGTGTTTTTACTTCATTTTCAAAGTTTTCAAAGGATTTTTATGTTTTCGGATTTTAAAAGATTTTTCAAGTAATTTGGGATAAAGAGGCACAAATTGGAAAAAGACTCTTTTGGATAAATGCAGACCGTCAAAACTCTCATGGAGAGATGAAGACCTTCTCGCCGTCTGATCACCCTCAAAATTAGATAACTTATAGAAGACTCAACCAGCTTTCAAATGCACTTGGTTTGGAGACATTCCAACGGTGGGATATGAAGATATTCCATTTTCCCCGGAGACACTCGAAGACGGCCAGCAAATCACGCGACCGCGGCCAATGACCCATCCACCGCGGCCAGGACCACACGACCGCGGCCAAGCCTTCATCCACCACGGTCGCAACACACGAGACCACGGCTAGGCATCTCCGACCTAAAAAGCTCATTTCTGAAGTCCAAGTCATTTCCCAGCCTTAATTCCGGAACCCCTGAGACCATGGAGTGCTGAAGACTATAAAAAATTGTCATTTAGGTCGTTTTTAGACATCACCTTCATACTTTTACAAAAACCCTTTTTCTTCAGCCGTTTTATGCGATTTTTAGAGAAGATTGTTCAACTCTGAATTCATCAATAGAGAAGTTTTCTTTCATCTCTTCTCTTTACTGTTTTTGATTGCTTTTATTAAAACCAATGATGATGTCGACCTCAGCCATGTCTGAGTAGATCCCGAGTTGGGCTTAGGGTTCCCGAAAGGGGGTTCTCATAATCGATTAAGACATTTAGGTTTATAGATCTTGGATTTTAACTATGTTCTCTGTTTAATCTCATCCTTAATGCATGTATGCTTGATTGATCACCTCATATCTGATCTAGATAGTTCGTGTTGCGAAAGTTTTCATTAAGTATCCGACGTAGAATGAAAACAGGCGATTTTTCCGTAGGAGTGGAAACCTACATGCGGCGAAATCGTGAGTACTGACGAGTCTTATGCAGCTCTTGCGTTTACAAAGAAATCGTCGTAACATTATGACGATTTTACGACGATCACAAAAGCTATATAAGAGACGCGGATTCTTCCTCCCCCTGCGCTCATTTCCAACTTCTCTCCCTCTCTCTAAACTCTCTCTCTCTCTAGAAAGTTTCCTCCTCCTCCAATTTTTGTAAGTATATATATTTATATATTTTTATATATTTTTAAATATATTTGTATTCGACAATTCCTCAAATAGGACTAGGATTTTAGATAGGTTTGAAATTTAGATAGGTTTGGGTTTTAGATAGGTTTGGAATTTAGAAATAAATAAAATCCAATAAATATAATATTATTTTTTTTAATTTAATTTACAGGTTATTATTATGGGTCGCCGAAAGTTCCATTACCAGAACATTGTGGTTCCAGCAGACAGTAGCGGTCCGTCTAACTTGGAGTCTGTTGTCCCGGAATCATCGGGAACACAGGCCACGGTTTCTCAACCGGTGTTCATTTCACCGCCACCACCACCACCGGCAGCAGCAGTAAAAGATCCAATCCAGCCTCAACCGTATGCACAATATACGGTTGAGGATCTTCTACAGCAGCCGGGTCGTGGCAGTATGAAGAAACTTGATCCGAATCGAGCTCCGAGACGTTTTGGTACGAAATTTGATATATATATATATATATATATATATTACAAATTTCTTTATACGATGTAGGTTTGTGATCGACAATCAAGTAGCTCGGAACGTCTCGGATATTATCAAGGGGTTTTTCGTAGATGCCCATACCAGGTTTAAGAAGCTGGATCAGCCAATTTCGACACTTGGTTCAAGTGTTTCGCGGTGAGGTTTTTAATATTAATTTTTAATATAAATATTATTTATATATTAAAATAATTTCTAACGATTTTTTTGTATAGCAAACGTGGCATTAGGAACTTTCCGCATACGACCGTATGAAGACGGCCTTCCGTGAGAAGGTCAAGCAGCGTCTCAACAACACCATTTCCGACTGGAAGAGGAAGTGGGAGGTCGAAGAAAACAAGGCAAAGCCGGCACAAATTGCTGATAGAGTCTGAGAGGGTCTAGTGCGGCATTGGTTGGATCCACATGTCCAGAACGTTGCCGCTAAGTGTTCCAGATCAATGTTAGTTTTTTTTTTTTTTAACGTTCCATGTTAGTTTTATGTTTAAATTAATATGTGTTTATGATTTATAATATATTTTTATTTATATAACTAACAATTTTTTGTTTTTCAAGAACGCTGTAGATGATGCAAGACGGCCAAAGAACGTCCCGCATACTTTTGGTCAGATTTCTTTCGCCGGAAAACGTCTTATGATGGTAAGGTTAATTAACAAGTTTTTTTTACTTTAATTATTTTTATTTACATTTTTAATTGCTTTTGTAGACTGAAGAAAACGGGGGAGAACATTCCCCGATGACGAAGGTATTCGCCGAGATCCACAAGAAAAAGAATGGCGAATTCATGAATCTTCGAGCGGAAGAGATCTACAATGCTGCCATTGCAAGGATCGAGGAACGGCAGACGCAGCTCCCCCAGCAAGTGCCTCTGAGGTTTCCCGGAGGTAGCTCGGTCCAGTCCACACCGACGCTGACGGTGGCAGAGATGGGCATATCTGCGAGGAGGTAAGAAATTTTTTTTTCTTCCAACTTTAGTACTTCTTTATTTCAAATTTATTTCTATACTTATGTTTTCAATTTTTTTCGCAGGTTACCCCTCGGAAGAAAGGCAGGGTTTTAGAGATAGGATCCATCCACGATACCCCTGTCTCTTCTGCGACCAGACATGTTCATGCAGAGGATCCAGTGGTTCTTCGGCAGGAGCTGCACCAGATGCGGGCGCAGTATGAGACGAAAATCGACCAGATGTATGGTCTGTTCGACATTTTGGGCGCCGACAACCTGTTGCTCGCGGCTCAGCTCGACAGGATGCGGGCATCTGGAGCGTTTGGCTCGTCTTCATCCTCGAGGAGGCCGCCACCACTTGTGCAGACGGACGAGGAGATGTTCCGGTCTCTCGGTGTGGATCCTTCTAGAGTCGGGGAGCAGGGTGCGGGAAACTCCAACCGGGGTACGGGTCACGACGAGCAACATGCAGGCGACGACGGAAACCGGAAAACAGGGATAGACGGAGTTTAGTTTTAAATATAATATGTATTTATGTATTAAATGTATAATTTTTTTAATTTTTTTTAAAAAATTTTAATTTATTTCGAATTTAAAAATTATATATTTTTAATTTTTTTTCTTCAAGTTGACTTGTAATCATCGTAATACCTTCTAATAATATTATAATATTTTGTCGTACAATAATAACGTAATTACGAAAATTAATTAAAAAATTAATACGAAAATTTTACAAACGTTGTATATTATACAACAAAAATACGTAGAAATTTTATGTCGATTTTACGACGATTATGATGGTATACAAATCGATGTATGCTGTCGTAAAATTGTTGGGAATTTTACGATGGTTTTATGACAGAATGTTTATAACGATTTTACGATGCTTTATAAACGTCTTAAAAGTTACGACAATTTTACGACGAAATGATTTTTACGATGATGTTTTTACGATGGTTTTGAAACCGTCGTAACTGCGTCGTAATAGGCGTTTTACAATGATTTTACAACAGTTTCGACTATTGTAATAAGGAGTTTTTCTAATATAATAATATTATTTTTTAGTTGAAATTTTAATTATAAATTACATTTTTATTTTTAAAGCTAAAAGTAAATTAATAGAAAAGAGACAAATGACATAATAAGGGTGCGAATGGTGACAGCGTTTTTGGCTATGCGGAAAAAGCGGTTTAAGAATGTAGTACAGTTCAACTGAGATACATGCGGGAAAATATATTTGCAGGACAAATACGGTTTGTTTATAATAAGCGGTATAAAATAATGTTTGATTGGAGAAAAAATAGCTTACGGTCTACAATAAAATGTTTGAATGGTGAATAAGATTAAAACAGTGCGGATTACATAGATAAATATATTATAAAAATATATAATAATTAGTATAATTGTAATTAAATTATTTATTTTGGTTAATGAATACAAAATTATATATATTTTTGAACTTCAAATATTTAAATTTTATTTTAAGTAGAAGTTTATTTTCTGAAATATATATATTGCTTAATAAGATAAAAAATAATTCATAATAAATAATGTACAATATAATAAAAATAATCATCAAAATATTTTGATTCGACAATATATTGTATTTCTGTCTTTTATTACAAATATAAATAATATATAGGATATGTATTTAGAAAAGTTTAAAGATTATAATTTATTTGTTAATAAAAATAAATAATATGTATAAATATAACACATATATTCGTTCATGTCACTTATCATATTTAGAAAACCCAAAATTTTGAAAACAATTTAAATATAAAATTAAACAGATTGCACAAGAAATCATTTTGTGACACTTGTTTATCATATATTAATAATTAATAATTAAAAATTAAAATTAAAAAATGTTGCTCAGTGCGTTTTTTTATATGAACTGCTGCGTAAACATTGCGTTCCATTTTACTTGTGCGGTCCATCAATTTTACCTGTTACAAAAAAACTGCTTTCTGTTTTCCTTTTTTTAAAAAAAACGCAAATGTGTTATAAAATTCTTTGATTGGTAAATGCAGTGTGGTTTTCATTTTTTTGTGTCAAATACCACTTTTAATATGTCACCATTCAATACCTAAATTATCATGGATATCTGAAAGTTTTTTATTTAAGATCTCATTCTCATTTTCCTTTTCTAAAGAAAAAAAGCATTATTTTAATGTTGATTTTTTTTATGGAGGTGCTCTAAGTATGTATCAATTTTGTATTCACATCGGGTTGACGTAGTTTCATGGTAGAACTTCGTGAACCATATGATATATCTTGAAAAATAAAAATATTCTCTATCTTCTATTTTTAGCTACATATTGGGTTTGGAGTTTATATAAAAGAGATTTTATGGTTTATTTTTAATATTTCACAGAAAATGGTATTTGTCTCAACTAACTTTTTTTTTAACTTGCAATGTCACAACGTAAAAATATTAGTGAACTAATGGTTCTGAGGAATTGTCTTGTTGGTATTCAGAGTCGTGCTTAGCTTGTTAGGAAAAAGGCATTTGCCTCAAGCTCCTGATTTTTTTTTTATAAATATAGGGCCCCCAAAACCTAAACTTTCAACAATATATTGATTAAAATATCATTTAAAATTTAATGAGTGTAAGATTTTTTTTCCTAAATAATAATTGGGTAGAGATATTTTATATTCCCACTATTTCAAATAAATAGATAATTAAGAAAAAAAATGTTTCAAATAGATAGATTTTTAAGTTTTTTTATCTATTTTTATTGTTTAATGGTGATAAATTGTAAACTTTAAAAAAAATAGTTTATTGAATTACTATTTGTTTAGAATTATATATAAATGCTAATCATAAAAAGATGCATTTATGATCAAATTATAAGATATATTTTTAAAATTTTTGAAAAGTTTAAAAAAATCTATTACTTAAACACCAATAGAATAATAAGAGTTTTGGTGTTTAAAATTTTTTTTTTTGATCGAATTTCTAATAATCGCCTTACGCTCTTATAACTCTGAGCACGGCACTGTTGGTATTGATCATTGATGGATTCCTCTCAAACAAAAAAATTTCTAATCAATTTCGATTGGTTAGTTGAAATAGTATTATATTTTAAGGAAACTAGGTTCTATGACTATAAGACAAGAACTATTTAAGAGAATAAAATCTATATTTTATTGAATGGAAATTGCTCTCCACCCCTCCATCTTCTTCTAATTCTAACAAATGTTTTTAACCATGACACCTAAACTTTTTTCTTTTCTCTTTTATTTTGACAACTTTTTGCTTTTCATATAAGTCCACTTTTCATTAAAACATTTCATATTTTTATTTCAAATTTTAAAATATTTCAAAATCATAATCACAAAAAATCTCTCTCTCATCCATTTTTCGTTCTTTAGGGAATTCTGGGATTCTCAAAGATCTACTATTGTCTATCTAATTTTGATAGTCTTATATAGCGTAACAGACTACCTTTGTCTAATAGTTACAGTTGAACGCTTGTTGTAAATAGTTGACTACTTTTCAATGTTCAACATACTAACTGCTTAAATTTTGTAGAAACATGGAGAATAATAGATGGAGTGCCACACCAATATGGAGAATCAAAGATGGAGAATCACACACATATACAATAACTATCTCACAAAGTAGTTGACTACTACATTCACACACTTGTACAATAACTATCTCACAAAGTAGTTAACTACTACATTCACACACATATGGATAATAACTACCTCACAAAGTAGTTAACTAGTACATTCACACACATATACATGCAATAACTATCTCATAAAGTAGTTAACTACCTCACAAAGTAGTTAACTAGTACATTCACACACATATACATGCAATAACTATCTCATAAAGTAGTTAATTACTACATTCACACACATCTACAATAACTATCTCACAAAGTAGTTAACTACTAGAGTCACATACATGTACAAGAACTATATCACAATGTAGTTAACTATTAGTAGTCGTCTACTATAAATATAAGAACACAACAAACAAGAACTGAAAAGAACGTCTATACTGAAGTGATATGTGACTATTTGGTATATGTTTATTTACCTTCAACTTGGTGAAATCATAGAAAGTATCGTCCATAATGTCTCAAAATTTTAGAGTGAGAGGATGCTCATCTGAGGTGGATGCAGTTTTTTTATAAAAATAGTCATCTACTACATAACCGCATATTCTGAGCAAATGATTAACTACAAATTGAAAATAGTAACTACAAATTGAAAATAGTCCAAAAATCTACTCAGAAGTAGACAAACCGTTGTTTCTTCTACGAAGTACATTCACACACATCTACAATAACTATCTCATAAAGTAGTTTACTACATTCACACTCATTTACAATAGCTATCTCACAAAGTAGTTAACTATTAGAGTCACGTACATGTAAAAGAACTATATCACAATGTAGTTAACTATTAGTAGTCGTCTACTATAAATATATGAATACAACAAACAAAAAAAATTAGAATTAAAAAGAACGTCTATACTGAAATGATAAGTGACTATTTGGTATATGTTTATTTACCTTGAACTTTGTGAAACCATAGAAAGTATCGTCTTTAATGTCTCATAGTTTTAGAGTGAGAGGATGTTCATCTGAGGTGTATGCAGCTTTTTTATGAAAATAGTCATCTACTACATAATCGCATATTCTGAACAAATAATTTTTTCATAAAGATAATCAACTATGCCATAGATTGACCTCAGATTTTAACCTAGTCCAACCCACCAAACAAAACAACAACATCTTTCGAAGCTTGTTAAAATTCCAATAAAGTTTTCGCTGCTATTGTTAAAAAAATCATGTAAGCTGTTGTGGTCCCAAATGCAGTCAGAAAAAGTATTGTCCAGATTTATAGTGCAAGGATATAGTGTTTTTTTCATCTATTTTTTGCTGTTGACTTTACTTATACATTTAATTGACTACTTTCTTATGGTAAAAAGTTAATTTGATCACCAACAACTATTATTACTATAAATCACCCTATATTTTAAGGTTATTCGACGATCACCCTTTGTTATTAAGAAAATATTAAAAATCTTTCTCTAGTCGATAATTTATATTTATTCAAAAAGACAAAATACATTTGCATTAGAAAAAAGGTTAGATGTTACTCTTCATAAAACAAAGAAAAATTATACTATTTGTAAAACAAATTAACACTTTATAAACCCAAAAAAAATAGCACATGGACAAGCGCTTCTAGAAATAGCATTCATTAAATTGATAGTTCTTGGAAATGACCTCATACATTGAACCGATGCATGGAATGTACATGTACGTATATACGTGCAGAAGACGACCACGCATACCCATGCATCCTCGCACACTAACACACCTCTAGATATATACATGTTTAATGTAGGTCGATGGCTGTCTGTACTTGGATATGCTAAAGTTAAATTACTAATTAAAATTGGTATTCGAAAGCTTATTATTACATGAAATCTGCGCCGTTCGTAAAAAAGATCCTATTAAGAAAAATAATTATATTTATCATTAACTAAACGACAAAAAAAAAAAAACTGATTTCATCTGCTTTGATTCCCGGGCATAAAAAGAAAAAGAAAGAGGAGATATATTACCGACTTAGCGTGGCTAGATTGATAGCAACTGTTTTATCATTCTGGTGTTATATCAATGATCATACTTATTTTTGGGTAAAAGATCAATCAACTTGATTATATAAAAAAAATGAATGAGAAGAATCAGAATAGTTCAAGAACTTATACAAGTAAGGTACGTACAACAAATATGCATGTGTTTTTGTCTCGAACATCAAAAATAAATATAAAAACCAATCAAAACTGTCTGATAATAATCAAGTGATTGGTTAGGTAGTAAATGACAATAGTATTTGAAGAAGATATGATTGGTTAGTGGGCATAAGATTTGATTCGTGATATATACATTCAGTTTCTTGGGTCCCAATTAGGAAAAAAAAATACGTTTGCGTTTGTCATTTTAATTTGTAAGTGAACATCAATTATTGTGGCGATAACATCGTGATTGTATATGATAGTTGAAACTTCAATAAGTTGGGAGGGTAACTACCAAACCCTATGGTTTTAGCCTTTTAGGCCACATGATATCCTATACTACTTCGACTTCTTTCGGAAGTCGCTTTGGAACTTGATCTCTTTGCTTTCCGTCTTTCTGTTTGTGCGGTTAGAAATTTAATAAAATTACATATTTCCCTAGTAATCGAGAAGAGAGCCTTGTGTTGCCTATGTTGTGTTTTTTATTCTCATAAAACTTTTTAATCCATTGTTACTATATAATGTTTTACATACCGAAAAACTATAGATCATAAGCTGATAGTTTTTGTGGGTGAGAGATTTACATTACATGATAGATAAATTGTTCTTTCCATCCTCAAGATTCGATTTCTGAATCTCACAAACTTGTCCTAAAACATTCTTACAGACCCAGAGCCGTGCTTAATGAAAAAAAAATAAGACATTTGCCTTGGGCCTCTTTAATATTAAGCAAGTTTTAGAGCTTCCAATTTTTTATTTAGTATATTGGTCAATATGTATTTTTGTGTTATTTTTTGTGGTTGAAAATTTATTATAAATTAAGAAAAAAGCATTAGTAATCTATAATATATTATAAATAATATTTAAATCTAATTTACAACTTATACTCCATTTTATAGATATTATAGCAAAATGAAGTATTTTTTTAGAAATAATTATAGCAAAATGGAAAAAAAAATTTGTCATTTGCCTTAGGCCCCTATCACTCTAAGCACGGCACTGTACAGACCCTAAATATACTAAGAGTATATATTAATTTTCACATACAAAAAAATCATTAAATTCCTTCATAGTCAATTTGTAATATTTGTTATTTCCCAAAACATTTGCTAATCCAATTTTGTACCACGATTTCAAAATAATCTCATGATTTGAACTCAAGTAATAGATTGGAATGAAGTTGGCTTATACATTTTAGGTTCACGACTGACAAGCAGCACCAGCTTAAGTGTAAGCTTCAGTGCAAAGATGAACAGTTCACCTGCCTTGGGGTCTATTGACACAAGAGTGTTCTATTTGTTTTTTTTTTTTTAAGATTTTCTATAATTTTTTATAAATATATACCAAATAAAAATAACAGTGCAGTATTTGGTTTTCAATTATTTTAAGAATTCTTAAATTTTTAATACATTCTAACTATTGCTAAAATTTCTAACCCATTCGTCTGTTAAAATACCATTTTATCCATCTTCTTAATTCACCATGTACCATATACAAATGGACATGATATACTGTATTAGGGGCAAGCTCGAATTTTTTCGGCTTGTACAGTTGTACATACAGTAACCAAAGTCTTTAAAAAATATCGACGTGTCTAAATCCTAGTGAAATTACAAATAAGTGATGATATGGATGCCGAAGTCCCAAAAAATCAGATGAAATTCAGAGATATTTGCATGGTAAGTCACTTTCTCTGACTTTCCTTACCATTTTGACTTTCCCCTTTCCGTTTTGTCTTCAATGACAATTTTAGCTATGTTTCGTAGGGTTGTTTTGAAAAAAGGATGTTTTTAAGTTTTAATTTGAGGAAAGGGAAGTTTTAAGTTTTAATTAGTGATCGGGGTAGGGACATATTTTCATAATGACAAACTTACCCTTCTTTCAGAGAGAGAGAGAGACAGAGCAGTCTGTTCCTAGAGAGAGACAGAGGCAGAAAATACCGTGGGTCCCAGGCGTAGTCTACCTCCGAGCGCGTATCAGCCGGGAAGAGAGCACTCACGCGCATGTTTGGGTCGTTTTTTGGGCCTGATTTCGAATTTAGGAATGAAATTCCCAAAAACCACCTAACTGGACCTCGGTTATGGGCCGGAAACTACCCAAGTTATTACACGAAAAACTACCCTTCCCATTCCCTTTTTAATTTTGGCGGGAAAAATTGTTGTTAATTAGGGATAATGGAGATAAATTGGTTAAAATAAGAAACAAAGTACCCTAACCAAATTAGAAACCCTTGAGATCACTAAGTACGTTTAACAGATGATGAGAATGTTTAGAGATGATTTCGGGGTGAGATTTTCGTATAATAAGAGTGATTTAGTTAAGGGGGAAGAGAAAGTGTCAGCTCGGAAACGTAAGGGGTGTTTGCAAGGACATAACAACTGGTGTTTCGAACTAAGTCTGGAGCAGGTCCAGTTCGGTGCTTTTATTATCGTTACAGCGAGCTCGGTAGAGAGACAAGTGTATTAAAGTAGAGAGAGAGTAATAAATTCTTTTTTTCGGATCCCCTCATAAATGATCTATGAAGAGTATTTATAGCAGGAGTTGGGAGACGAGTTTCCTCCAAATCAGGTCACGTGGCAGCTTCAGCGCATCTCGCGGGTATGGCATCTCGAGCCGCGCGTCCGAACCACTCCGCGGCGTGTGATGATGGTCCTTCGCCGAGCTACTTGCGTGCTTAGGCTACTGTAGACGAACTACCCTTACACGTGTCAGGTTCTGCTCGGCTTGACGCACTGTAGATCGGCGTCGTAATGATGACGATTTGGCGGGACCATGCTGACCGGGCTTGTTGACTTTGGCTGGGTTTTTGGTTGACTTGGTCTATGGGCTTTATTGTCCAAGATGGGCCTAGCTAATTGGGGGTGCTAAGCCCACCTCCAACAATAGGCCCCCCCAGTTCGGTGTATGAGAGTTTGTCGAATGCGCCGAATTCGCGGTGCTGATTAGCTCGGCCCGTCTCAGGTCGGTAGTAGGTGGGTTTTAGGGCGAACTCCCTCGCGCTTTAGTATAGGCGGGAAATGGATCCAGGTTTCCCGCAGAAAACTCCCGAACTTCCGCGCATGGCCGGCACGAGGGGACATGAAGGGACGTTTTATTGCTGCTTTTTATTTCCGCGCGTCTCGAGGATGGTACCGAAGCGGCGTCATCATTAGGGTTTTGCCAAGTGTCGATTGATTACTTTTCCCTTCTTCTATTTAAATGCTTTTCCTCTTCTATCTTCTCACTTTTGTTTTCGCGTGGAAAACTGAAACGAGAAAAACTTCCCCTCTTTGCTCCTTCGATTTCGTTCTTCTTCTTCTTCTCTTTTCCGTTTTTGATTCTTCGCATTCCGTGATGGCAGACATCTTTGATAGGATTTTGGCTGAGTCTCAGACCGAATCCGGGTCCCGAGAGGAGCGTGACGAGGTGCTCCGTGAAAGTTCTTCGCCGGCGCTGAGTTCTGAGCATATGGAGTCTCCTTCCCGTGCGGAAGATGAGGGGGATGGTCTTCCGATCATCAACCGGGTTAGAGGGAAGGCGCCCCAGACCGGGCCATCGAGAGGCGGTGGTCAGCGGCGAGGCGAGCGCGGCGGTAGAGGCGGTGATCCGACTTCGCGGCCTCGGAAATCCAAAGTCTCAAAGACTCCACGGATTCCTTATGTGGAGGGGGGATCGGCAACCTGGAGTAATTCGGAGTCCATATCGGCGATGATATCTGGATGCGGGTTTCCTTCAGACGTCAAGGTCCGGATTCCTGCCAAGGATGATCGTCCTTGGTGTCCTCCGACCGGCTTCGTATGCCTGTGCGAGGCTTACTTCACGAAGTGCGGGCTGCGTTTCCCTCTTCCCGACCTGTTTGTCTCGTACGGCCGGAGGAGAGATTTGGCGTTCTCGCAGATCTGCCCAACTACGGTGCAGAATATGGTCGTGTTGGTGACTCTGGGGTCGGAGGCCGGCGTCGACGTGACGCTCGATCTTTTCGAAGACATCACCAATCACAAGAATAACCCTGCTATCTCGGGCTCTTACTATGCTTCCTTCAGGCCGGGGTTGAATATTACTTCGGACAAGCCGAGCAAGGTTGGCGATTGGGAACGCAGTTACTTTTATGTGCGGGCTAATGAATCCGCCGGTCTGGTTTCTGGTTGCAACTACCGATCTGACTGGAATTTTTCTCCTGGTAAGGCTTCCGAAGTGAATATTGTTTTGCTTGGACTGGCGCCTTCTGATTTTGGTTTTGTGTTTTTTTTTTTTTTTTTTTTTTTTAGTTTCGCACCGAGATGGAGTCAAAGTAGGGGACTACGAGCCGCTCCTTGATAAGCTTAGGTCGGTGGAGAGACGCAGGTGGGCGGATTTTTTAGCCGAACGGGTGGCGGTGGCGTTTTCGACGATGGCGTCGGGTAAAGGCCTAACCCTTTTCCCTTTTTTTTTTTTTTGTTTTTTATAAATGGGACTATGTTGCAGGCCGCCTGCAGAATTTTTCTTCAGCCGGTGCTACGTCGTCGACGGCACCGCGGGGGACGGTTGGTCCACCGGCGTCGGGTGAGACTCGGTCGAGGCAGGGCGCTGGGACGGCTCCGTCTTCAGCTCGGACGAGGCCGCTCGTGCCACCAACAGCGTCCGTTAGAAGATCGTAGTCGGGCGCTGTGACGGGGGCGTCCTCTTCGGGACCGAGATCGGACGCTGCGGCCAGGTCGTCCGCTCCGACCCCAAGGTCTACGCCGGTTCCATCAGCTCCGCTGTCGGTTCCATTATCTACTCCAACTGCATCGTCTCCGACGTCGACCCCTGTCTTGAAGCCTGGTGAGTAAATGAAAAATTGCGAGTCCACTGCTCTGTTGTTGTGGGGACTGACGCTTCATTCTCAGGTCGCTCCCGTTTTGTTATTCCTTCATACGCGGCAACTCTGCTTCCTACGCCGGCTGTTCCGAACTCTGGAGCGACCGCTGACGACGAGGAGACCGAGAACGTTCCCGCGTTGAGGAGGAGGACGGCTCTGGCTGAGGTGGGGTGGCTCCGAGCCGAACTGGAGCAGGAAAGGCGGAAATCGAGGGGGTCGGAGGAGCAGACCTCTATCGCGTCCGAGGCGGCGAGGGCGGCGACCGTCGAACGGGATACGCTGCGGTCCGATCTCGATGCGGAGAGGGCGAAGTCTGCCGATCTTGAGACGCGGGTGGCCAGCTCGTCGGAAGTGATCGGGATACTCTCTTTGGAGCGGGATCAGCATAAGGCCGAGTCCTTGCGGGTATCGGATATGTATCTCCGGTTACATGAAAAGATCAAGGCTGCCCAGGATCATCTCGCCAAGGACAATGCACGCATTGCGACTACGCAAGCGGATAAGAAGCGCAAGTGGCAAGCGAAGATGATCAAGATCCGAGCTCATTTGGCAGGTCGGGAGAAGGAGTCGCCGGTACAGCTTCTTCTGAGCCAGGTGGTGGGGATGCACGAGTGTCTCATGAGGTTGAAAGATGCCTATGGATTGACACCTCCTCCGGAAGTCTTAGAGAAGCTGAAGAGCGATGAAGCCGACTTTAGAGCCCGGCTCGAGAGGATTGACTATCCCGATCTTGCGCCGGACGATCTCAGCCTCCCAAATGATGCTCCTCTGGTGATTCGTGTTGACGCTGCTCTGCCCGTGTACGTGGTAGAGAGGACCGGGGCCGGCCAGACGTCAGTTGCTCCTGAGGCGGCACCGGCCTCGTCTTTGGTGCCTGGCCAAGGCGTGGCGCCTCCCGTGCCGGTCTCCTCGAACCCTGATCCGTCCTCAGGAGGGAGAGGTGGAGCGGCGGAAGCGAACCAGCCCTTTCGCGGCCAATTTGGGACGAACGCGCGAATGCTGAGCCCGGAGGATGCAAGGGACCTCCGTGCTGACGACGCTTAAGTTTGAGCTCTTCCCCCCCACCCCCCCCCCCTTTTTTTTTGGGTTGTAGGCCAAAGTGCCAAGATTCCGATTTAGAAATTCAATAGAAAATTTCATTTCTGTATAATGCGAGATTGGGTTCGGCTTATATGTCAGAAATTGTATGATGAGTGCGAGTAGCTAGCTCGGCTAAAAACACTTATAGGTTGTGTGTTGCGCGATGCAGAAATCTGGCTAAAGACACTTAATAGTTTGTGTGTCTATAGATGCGAGTCGGAACTCGGCTGAAACACTTCTTGGTTTGTGTGTTTGGAGATGCGAGTAAGGACTCGGCTATATATGAGCTCGGAAGCCGGATTTAGAGAAATATATTTTTTTTATTAATAAGAGTTGTGTCCGGGTTGGGCTGCCTACGTACCCTTCCGAAGAAGGGATCAAGCCAGTCGTAGTTCGGTTATTTTTACATTGGTAGGTTTGGATTTTCGAGGTCAGGAGCTGAGTGGCGAGATGTGCCTAGTAGTAGAATCGCTTGAGATTGGCCGCGTTCCATGAGCGCGGGATTGCGTCGCCTGCCATTGTCACGAGCTCGTACACACCGGGTTTGACGATTTTTGCGATGAGGTAGGGGCCTTCCCAGCTGGCTCCGAGCTTGCCCGCGTTTAATTCCGCTGTGTTTTCGAACACTTTTCGCAAAACCAGATCACCTTCTGTGAAGAATCTGCCTTTGACCTTTTTGTTGTAATACTTGGAGGCGAGCTGCTGCTAATTCTGCATGCGAAGCAGAACTGGTCGCGATCCTCCTCGACGAAATCGAGCTCGCTGCGGATCATGTTGCTGTTGAGGTCGGGGTATTGTGTGAGCATCGAGCGGCGGATTGTGGAGAGTCCGACCTCTGAGGGGGCCATTGCTTCCATGCCGTGCGACAGACTGAAGGGAGTTCGTCCTGTTGCGCGCCGAGGTGTGGTTCGATGAGACTACAGGACTCCATCGAGCTCGTCTGTCCAGAGACCCTTTTTTTCTTCTAGTCGTTTTTTGAGGCCGTCCAAGATTGTTTTGTTTGTTGCCTCTGCCTGCCCGTTTCCTTGATGGTACCTCGGGGTAGACTTGCTTAGCCTGATCTTCCATTTTGCACAGAAGTCTTCGAAAATGACCGACGTGAACTGGGCACCGTTATCCGTAACGATCTCGTAGGGCAGACCGTGGCGACAGATGATAAATTTCCATACAAACTTGCGGACGTCCTCGGCGGTGATCAGGGCGTAGGATTCAGCTTCGACCCATTTGGTGAAGTAGTCCGTCATGACGAGGAGGAAACGCTTTTGGCGGGATCTTGGCAGCGGTCCCACGATGTCCATGGCCCAACGCATGAATGGGTAGGGCGGTGATGCCATGGTGAGTAGCTCGGTGGGCGAATGGATCATGGGGCGTTGACGTTGGCATTTCTCGCACCGGGCTGCAAACTTATTGCAGTCCTCGACCATTGTTGGCCAGTAATGTCCTTGGTTACGGATCCGGAGTGCGAGAGTTCGGCCGGTACAGTGGCTTCCTCCAGCGCCTTCGTGCATCTCCTTCATGACGTCGATTGTTTCGTCTCCGTGGAGACAGCTGAGCAGGGCGCCAGTTTCGCTCCACCGAAATAGGTTTCCGTTGGTCTGGAAATACTTGGCGGCTTTCTTCTTTAATCTCCGAGCCGCCCAGCGGTCGTCAGGGACCGTCCCGCTGATGATATATGACAGGATGTCAGCTCGCCAATCTGGTTTGACGGGCTCGGGCGGGGGAGGTGGTAGGTTCTCACCGTCCTGGGCATCCTGCTCTTCGATTGGATCATCGGCGAGGAAATCGTTGATGAGGCAGATCCCCTTCGGGAGCTCTATGCTGGGGGAATAGATGCTCTCAACGGGGATTACTCGGCGCTGAGTCGGATCCGAGGTGGAGGCCAGAGCGGCTAGGGCGTCTGCAGAAGTATTATCCCCTCGGGGAATCTTGGTGAGGTGAAATTCGGAGAACTCGGATGCCAGGTCCTGAACAACCTTGAGATAGGCTTCCATGCGGTCGTTCTTGGCTTCATACTCGCCACTGAATTGGTTTGCGACGAGCTGGGAGTCGCAGTATGCTTGGATCTTCTTGACCCCGATCTCCTTTGCCAGTCGCAGGCCGGCTATCAGGGCCTCGTACTCCGCTTCGTTATTCGATGCCTGGAATGCTAAACGGAATGACTGCTCTAGCACCTCATGGGTCGGTGATTCCAAGCGGATGCTGACGCCAGAGCCATGCTTTGAGGCCGAACCGTCAACATGAAGGCTCCATTTCTCATCGGGTGCTTCGCCGGTTAGCTCGGGAGCGAGCTCGACGAGGAAGTCTGCCAATACTTGAGATTTTGCGGCGGTCCGCCCTCGATAGTCGATATCGTATTCGCTGAATTCTACCGCCCACTTCGCCATCGTTCTCGATTGGCTTGGGCTGTGAAGGATTGTCCGCAGAGGATGTGTGGTTAGGACGGCGACAGTGTGAGATTGGAAGTAGGGGCGGAGCTTCCGGGCTGCTGTTACGACGGCCAACGCCAGTTTCTCCATGGTCGGGTACCTGCTCTCTGCTCCGTCCAGGGATTTAGAAACGTAGAAAACCGGCTTTTGCTCTCCTCGGTCCTCTCGAACGAGGACACCGCTTACAGCCGAGGTGGACATGGCGATGTACAGGTACAAGGTTTCTCCGTCTTCGGGCTTGGCCAGGACGGGCGGAGTTGAGAGGTATTCCTTCAATTGCTGAAACGCCAGCTCGCACTTGTCGTCCCATTCAAACTTTTTGTTTCCTCGGAGTAGTTGATAAAAGGGGAGACATTTATCGGTGGATCGCGAGATAAATCGGTTGAGGGCGGCAATTCTTCCGGTGAAGCGCTGGACTTCGCGGGTGCTTTTTGGTGACTGCAGTTCGAGGACGGCTTGGATTTGCTTCGGGTTTGCCACTATTCTGCGCTGGGTGACCACATAACCGAGAAATTCTCCCGAGGTGACACCAAAGGTGCACTTCGCGGGGTTGAGCTTCATGCCGTACTCGTTCAGAGTTTTGAAACACGTTTTTAGGTGACGGACGTGATCACCCGCCACCATGGATTTGACGAGCATGTCGTCTATGTACACCTCCATTGTGCGTCTGAGCTGGTCGTCGAACATCTTGTTCACGAGGCGCTGATAGGTGGCTCCGGCATTTTTGAGCCCGGACGGCATGACCTTGTAGCAGTATGTTCCGCGGTTCGTGATGAATGTTGTCTTCTCCCTATCGTCGGGGTGCATGAAGATTTGATTGTAGCCAGAGAAAGCGTCCATGAAAGAGAGCAGCTCGTTCCCCGCTGTCGCCTCGACGACCTGGTCGATTCTTGGAAGGGGGAAGCAGTCCTTCGGGCAGGCCTTATTGAGGTCGGTGAAGTCCACGTAGACTCTCCACTTGCCGTTTTTTTTTTTGACCACGACCGGGTTTGCGAGCCAATCCGGATATTTCACCTCGGTGATTTGCCCGGCTGCCGTTAACCTATCCACCTCGTCATTCACGGCTTGAGCGCGCTCGGCGCCTAACTTTCGCCCCTTCTGCTTGATAGGCTGGAAGGTCGGGTCGACATTAAGTTCGGGGCTGCATATGGCCGGGTTGATGCCGGGCATGTCGCTGGTTGACCAGGCGAAGCTCGAGACGTTCTGCTTGAGGAACCCGATGAGCTCGGTCTTGATGCTTTCTTTCAGGTCAGCCCCGATGCCAACGCAGCGGTCGTTGTGATCGGGGTCGATGTTTACTTGGACGATGAGATCTCAGAGAGGGCGATCTGCTTCGCTTGGTTCCCCTGGCAGCTCGGGACCAAGTATGTTGCAGGCAGGAACTCCGTTGTGGCTTATCGTGGCGCACAGCTGGGTGCGGGCAGCATTGCGGAGCTTGTGCTCGATAATGAAGCACGAGCGCGAGATCCTCTGGTCGCTCCGGACTGTGAACGTGCCGGCCTGGTTGGGGAACTTGAGGCACTGGTGGTAGGTCGAGGTGACCGCCTTCATTGAATGCAGCCAAGGAGTTCCAAGGATGATATTGTATATAGCTGGACGGTCGATGACGGTGAATTTGACTATTTTTGTTACCCGACCTACGTAGACCGGCAGCTTGATCGTCCCTATCGATGTGATAGTATCCCCTGCGAAGCCGGTCAGGGGAGTGAGGGTCGGCTTCATCTCGACGCCGTGTAAGTCCATCTTCTTGAGGGCTTCTTTGAAGATGAGATCTACCGAGCTGCCTGTGTCGACAAGTACCCGAGTCACATCGCAGTCTGCTACGCGAATTTGGATGACGAGGGGGTCGTTGTGAGGTTGGTCGACTCCCTCGGCGTCCTCCTCGGAGAACGTTATTCCTTTATCGCTCATGTCCTGAGCGTTGGTTGCTCTGATCTTTGCCACCCACATCTCTGTCGGGGTGGACTTTCGCTCGTGGACTTTGATCAAGCGAACCGAATCGTTGCAGGACAATAGGCCGCCCATGATCATTCCGATCATTTTCCGAGCCGGCGGTGGGGACGCCTGTCTCTGAGGTGCGACCTGCTGTTGCTGTTGTTGATGGACGGGCTGGACTCTATCATTCTCGCGAGAGGGAGAGCGCTGGCGGTGATTATCTTGTTGAGCTCGGTTGTCTTGACGACGCCGGTTATCATTACGACCTCGGCCGCGTGGTTGCTGCTGGAGGACTCTAATTCCCCCCTTTTGGTACTGAGCAAGGAGAGCTTCCTGAAGTTTGCGGCACTGCTCGGTTGAGTGCCCCTTCAGTTGGTGATACTCGCAGAACGCCTGGTTGTCTCTGGTAGCAGGAGCGGCAGCTCGCTCTTGGACGACCTGAGCCGGGGGCGGCGACTGGGCCGGCGGCGGAGCCTCGACGGTGCGATACCATTTGTTTGATGGGAGAGGTTGCTGATAATACTGCTGCGATGAGCTGGGTACGACCATCCCAGGTCGGTTATACTGCGTATCGACTGCACAGTGGGGGCTGTCTACGCGGAAGACGGCTTGAGCTTCTTCGACAGGACACGAGGTCAACGCGTCGCTGATGAGAAAAGTTTCGGCCTGCCTGCGCTGATATTCCTCGTCGTAGTGCTGGCGGGGTTCGTGGTATTCGTCCTGAGCCCTTTCCTTTTGAGGTGGATTTTTCTGGGAAGCGAGCTTCCTAAGACTTGCCTTCTCCTCCTCGATAACCCGGCGCGGTGTAATGCGTCTTCCAGAGTGTGCGGCGCGTTGAGCTTTAGTTCGTCTTTGAAGGCCGAGTCGAAGGGCTGGGATGGCGGACTCGTCCGACACTGAGGCGCGGAAGGCCGTCGCTTTGAAGCGCTCGATGAACGACCGGAGGGACTCTTTCGGTCCCTGGCTCAAGGCCCAGAGATTGGCGGTTGAAGCAGAACGCTGGATAAATATGGAATAATGTTTGAGGAAGGCGGTCGAGAGCACCTTGAAGCTATCGATCGAGTGCGTCTCCAACCTGGAGAACCAAGTCAGGGAGGGGCCGACCAGGTTTTCCACGAAGAGTTGGCAGTGTCCGGCCTCGCGCTCTTCGGGCGTGAAGTGAGCTCGTCCCATGGCGATGGTGAATGCCGTTAGATACTGCGTGGGGTCAGTATCTCCGGCGTAAGGTGGGAGCTTCACTTTGCTGACGTGGCGGAAAGGGGTGGAGGCAATTCGGTGCGTGAACGGTGTGTTTTGCGTCTCCTGCAGGACACGATCTATTTCGGGGGCCGAACTCGTGGCTCGGTGGACCTTGGAGTTCATTTTGCGAATTTTCGCCTCGACGGCCTCGATCTCCGCATCACGGTCTCGCTCTGCGGCCATCTGTCGAAACGCCTCCGGGCTAGAATGCTGAGGGCGCATTTCGGCCGAGCGATTTGCCAACTAGGCGGGTCTCCGACTTGGTCCGGCTGACTCGGTTGGTGAGTCGCCGAAGAGGTTCCTTTGCAAGAGTAGCACTTCTGAGCGGTGGGCTTCCTCGAGGTCGTGCTCGACCGAGGACCTAGGATTCTCTAGTTGGTTTGCGTGGGCTCTGCGCCCTGCCGTGAGCTCGGCGAATCTCCGATCGGTTTGGCGGGTCATTTCGTCCATTCGGTCGAGCAAGGAATGGAGAAGAGGAGCCAGGGCGTGGTCTCCGCTTGCCGGAGTGGTCCTTTCGGCTGGGGCCTGTAGGGTGGCATTTCTCGGACTCGCGGGTAACTCCATTGGCTCCGGGATTTGACGGGGAGCGCTGCTTTCTAGTTCGGACTCCAAGAGGAGCGGCGGTGCTGGTAGCTGCGATGCAGGCACTCTGGTCTCTATTGGTATGGCAGCCTCCTTAGGGTGGACAACCGACGAGGGCGGCGTGAGCGCTGCGGGTGTCGTGGTTGTCGACTTGGCTGTCACTGGTGATGATTTTGACATTCCTGAGGTTGAGGGCGGTGTTCCTGCCATTTCCAAATCTCTCTTGTGCGTGTAGAAAATCTCTAAACCCCCCTCTTTCTAGCGCCAATTGTTGATCCTTGAGATCACTAAGTACATTTAACAGATGATGAGAATGATTAGAGATGATTTCGGGGTGAGATTTTCGTATAATAAGAGTGATTTAGTTAAGGGGGAAGAGAAAGTGTCAGCTCGGAAACGTAAAGGGTGTTTGCAAGGAGATAACAACTGGTGTTTCGAACTAAGTCTGGAGCAGGTCCAGTTCGGTGCTTTTATTATCGTTACAGCGAGCTCGGTAGAGAGACAAGTGTATTAAAGTAGAGAGAGTAATAAATTCTTTTTTCGGATCCCCTCATAAATGATCTATGAAGAGTATTTATAGCAGGAGTTGGGAGACGAGTTTCCTCCAAATCAGGTCGACGTGGCAGCTTCAGCGCATCTCGCGGGTATGGTGTCTCGAGCCGCGCGTCCGAACCACTCCGCGGCATGTGATGATGGTCCTTCGCCGAGCTACTTGCGTGCTTAGGCTACTGTAGACGAACTGCTCTTACACGTGTCAGGTTCTGCTCGGCTTGACGCACTGTAGATCGGCGTCGTAATGATGACGATTTGGCGGGACCATGCTGACCGGGCTCGTTGACTTTGGCTGGGTTTTTGGTTGACTTGGTCTATGGGCTTTATTGTCCAAGATGGGCCTAGCTAATTGGGGGTGCTAAGCCCACCTCCAACAGGTGAGAGACTTACATTACATGATAGATAAATTGTTCTTTCCATCCTCAAGATTCGATTTCCGAATCTCACAAACTTGTCCTAAAACATTCTTACAGACCCAGAGCCGTGCTTAATGAAGAAAAAATAAGACATTTGCCTTGGGCCTCCTTAATATTAAGCAAGTTTTAGGGCTTCCAATTTTTTATATTTTTATTTAGTATATTGGTCAATATGTATGTTTGTGTTATTTTTTGTGGTTGAAAATTTATTATAAATTAAAAAAAAAGCATTAGTAATCTATAATATATTATAAATAATATTTAAATCTAATTTACAACTTATACTCCATTTTATAGATATTATAGCAAAATGAAGTATTTTTTTAGAAATAATTATAGCAAAATGGAAAAAAAAATTTGTCATTTGTCTTAGGCCCCTATCACTCTAAGCAAGGCACTGTACAGACCCTAAATATACTAAGAGTATATATTAATTTTCACGTACAAAAAAGTCATTAAATTCCTTCATAGTCATTTTGTAATATTTGTTATTTCCCAAAACATTTGCTAATCCAATTTTGTACCACGATTTCAAAATAATCTCATGATTTGAACTCAAGTAATAGATTGGAATGAAGTTGGCTTATAGATTTTAGGTTCACGACTGACAAGCAGCGCCAGCTTAAGTGTAAGCTTCAGTGCAAAGGTGAACAGTTCACCTGCCTTGGGGTCTATTGACACAAGAGTGTCCTATTTGTTTTTTTTTTTTTAAAGATTTTCAATAATTTTTTATAAATATATACCAAATAAAAATAACAGTGCAGTATTTGGTTTTCAATTATTTTAAGAATTCTTAAAATTTTTAATACATTCTAACTATTGCTAAAATTTCTAACCCGTTCGTCTGTTAAAATACCATTTTATCCATCTTCTTAATTCACCATGTACCATATACAAATGGACATGATATACTGTATTAGGGGCAAGCTCGAATTTTTTCGGCTTGTACAGTTGTACATACAGTAACCAAAGTCTTTAAAAAATATCGACGTGTCTAAATCCTAGTGAAATTACAAATAAGTGATG
This sequence comes from Eutrema salsugineum, assembly GCF_000478725.1. Lineage (NCBI taxonomy): Eukaryota > Viridiplantae > Streptophyta > Magnoliopsida > Brassicales > Brassicaceae > Eutrema > Eutrema salsugineum. The sequence goes on from NW_006256342.1 coordinate 7,699,403, forward strand.
ATATGGATGCCGAAGTCCCAAAAAATCAGATGAAATTCAGAGATATTTGCATGGTAAGTCACTTTCCCTGACTTTCCTTACCATTTTGACTTTCCCTTTTCCGTTTTGTCTTCAATGAAAATTTTAGCTATGTTTCGTAGGGTTGTTTTGAAAAAAGGACGTTTTTAACTTTTAATTTGAGGAAAGGGAAGTTTTAAGTTTTAATTAGTCGGGGTAGGGACATATTTTCATAATGGCAAACTTACTCTTCTTTCTGAGAGAGAGAGAGAGAGACAGAGCAGTCTGTTCCTAGAGAGAGACAGAGGCAGAAAATACCGTGGGTCCCAGGCGTAGTCTACCTCCGCGCGCGTATCAGCCGGGAAGAGAGTACTCACGCGCATGTTTGGGTCGTTTTTTGGGCCTGATTTCGAATTTAGGAATGAAATTCCCAAAAACCACCTAACTGGACCTCGGTTATGGGCCGAAAACTACCCAAGTAATTACACGAAAAAACTACCCTTCCCATTCCCTTTTTAATTTTAGCGGGAAAAATTGTGGTTAATTAGGGATAATGGAGATAAATTGGTTAAAATAAGAAACAAAGTACCCTAACCAAATTAAAAACCCTAGTTTTCCTTTCCAGAAGATGTTGAAATTGAAGGGGAAATTATGCGATGATCTAGAGGACAACAACCACGGTTAGTTACTTAATCCTATTATTGTACACCCATAGATTTGTCATTGTTATTTTCGATTTTTTTCGGTCTGGTGTTCGCCATTTGCCAGTAGTTTTATAGATATGGTGTTCGCGAATTGCAGTGGATGCGTTCATTCTTGTTATGGCGGGAACGTGGATAAAGTACTATACAGGAGAATGGGATTTCAAAATGGACATATCTCGTCGTGGCAGGTGCATAAATTGCAAAGATGTGTCCGGACCAGATGATTTGAGAAATCTGATTGCGCATGAGTTCGGATTAGACACAAGAGTTGTTTCGGTGGAGATTTCCTACTGGTTTGATGATGTTCTAGCTGAGCTTAATGGTGATGGGAGTTGTCCATGTGTAATAGTTACTCCTCGAGAGTACAAATTCTTCCTTTCGCTGCATAAGGCTGACAAGTCTGTGAATTTATTTGTCACATTCAAGGAGTCAGTAAATGGTAAAATGGTGAGATTGAAACGGAAAGAAAGTCTTGAAGTTCAAATTGCGAGGGAACGGCGAAAGTCCTTAGGGCCAACAAACTTCATAGCCTCTTCTTCGGCAGAGTCTAGTCAACCCGATGATGAAGCAGATGATGAAGATATCGATGATTGTTTGCTGATAGCACGTGCGAGTCAGCTACCTGCGATTGTTCTCTCCGAATATAATATTACAGCCTCGTACTGGAAATGCTGGAAAGCTAAGGAGCTGGCTATATACTCTGCTCACGGAACAGAGGAGACTTCTTTCAAATTATTACCGATTTACCTCCATGTGCTCAAGTATGCTAACCCCGGCACCATAACGCATTTGATAACCGAGAGCGAGAGAGATGAAAAAGAAGGAAAATGTATTACCAGGTTTAAGTCTGTATTTATGGCATTGACTGCGTGTATATCTGGATGGAAACATTTGAAACAAGTAGTTGTTGTTGATGGGACTCACTTCACTGGTAAGTATAAGGGTTGTCTATTTACGGCCAGTGGACAAGATGCTAATTACCAGGTATTTCCAATAGCGTTCGCCGTTGTTGATGCAGAGTCTGACAAGACGTGGATGTGGTTCTTTGAGAAGTTGTTAGAAATAATTCCAGATTCCTCTGATCTTACTATTATCTCGGATAGGCACGGTGGAATTGCCAAAGCTAAAAAGAAATGGTATCCACAGTCACACCACGGTGCATGTCTTGTCCATATCCAGAGAAATGTTCACGGTAAATACAAAGGTTCCGGTCAGAAAGGGTTGGTCGGAAAGGCTGGAGAAGCGTTCACAGATTCTAATTTAAGGAAACTATACGCAAGGCTGAAGGATGTTGATTATGGTTGTTGGGAGTACATGGAAAAAATCCCTCTTGCGCTGTGGACTAGATCACACTTTTCTGGTCAGAGGTATAATATGACCTCCAGTAACATTGCAGAGTCTCTGAACAATGCACTATTAGCTCCAAGAGACAGTCCAATCGTTGCAATGCTAGAATTTATCAGGCGAATGTTAAGTAGGTGGCTTGAATGCAGAAGAGAGACCATTCAAAAGATGGATGGTGACATTACAGAAGAGGTTGACAAGTTAATGAACCTGCAGCAGCAAAAATCTGATGCACTTTCGGTTCAAGGCATTTCTTTGTGGGAGGTTGAAGTGAGTTCTGAGTTCGGTGTACGGAGACTTGTTGATCTCCTAAACAAAACATGCTCATGTCTAGAGTTTCAGACATTGAAATAACCTTGCCGACATGCAATGGCCGCGGCTAGGCTTCGCCAAGTGGAGTACAGCAGTTTGGTTGATCCAATTCTTAAGAAATCAATTTGGAGTGCAACAGTTTGTGGCAAAATCCTACCAGTGCCCGACCCTGACGACATTCGTATCCCAGCAGAGGTGTGTGACCTTAATATTATGCCACCTAAGGCAAAACGTCCATCAGGAAGGCCTATGACGAAGAGAAAACTTTCAGCAGGAGAGTATCCTCAGGTTAGTGGACACTAAACATATATTTTTTTCCCAGTGATACTGATTACTGATTAATGATTACTGATATACGCTGTTGCAGGTTGCGAAAAAAAAGAAGCCAAACAAATGCTCTAGATGTGGAAATGCCGGCCATAACCGGGCAAAATGCAAGGAACCATTGGGTTGACCGGGTGTGGCTTTTGTGTGTCTCTTGATGTTTTTTTTGTGGGGATGTTGCTTTGTTTTTTGGGTTTATTTGTAGCGTACACTATGTTTCCCTATATTTAAACTTGGAAAGGCATGAACTATGTTTAATTTGTTATGAAATTATGATGTTTACTGGTCAGGGTTTAGGGTTTAGACGGTGGACATGTTGCTATGTTTTTCGGGTTTGTTTCTAGCGTGTACACCCTTGACGGTGGACACTGTTTGTGTACACTGTGATGGTGGACAACATCAATCAGTTTACATCATATAGTGTATTTGCATTATGGCTTATGTATAAGTTTACATTTATATGGTTTAGCATATAAATTTATGTTATGGACGTTATGGGTTAGGGTTTAGGGTTTAGGGTTTAGGGCTTAGGGTTTACGATGAAGGCTTTAGGCTTTATCTTATTAAGGAATCAAAATAATTAGCACAGGCATGGATCTGGATCAAAATAATTATCAAAGACATGGTTCTATAGCAGAGAAAGAAAACTTTATGAAAGACATGGTTCTGGATCAAAATAATTATCAAAGACATGGTTCTATAGCAGAGAAAGAAAACATTATATAGAAAACGGACAATGATCGTGTCTTTGAATTAAAATTGTAGGACAGGACAACACGAGTAAACGGTTTTTTCAAAAAACAAGTCATTACAATTTTGAAAATCGCAATAATGAAACCAGTGTCTGAGTTCAAAAAAATCAAATTGGAAACGACAAAAACTAGTTAAGTACCTTTTTTGAAACCTGTTGCACCGTTTGACCGACTCGTTTCCCTTCTTTACTTTATAATGTTTTTCCGGTCGTCCTCTATAAAAACTGTCCCCTGCCTTCTTCAGTGAAACAAGTTTCCGGAGACAGAAAAAGTTAATAACAGCAAAAGTTACTTACTTTCTAAACATGTACTCTGCGAAAGTGATCTCATTGCAATTGAAGGAAGTGGAGAGGAAAAACAGTCCATGTTTCAGTAAAGGTATTTGATGGTTAATTTGAAAATAGGGCATTAGTTAAGTTTTAGTTTTACAGGGTCGGTCTTTTACATCGTCTACCTAATTAGTGGTTTACCGATTTCATTAGAACCTGTGGGTGAGGACTTGTATCACTAGGAAGCTATCATAACGGGGCCTAGGTTCACCTTATGAGAATGGTGTTTTCAAAGTAGACATTCACTTTCCGCTTGACTACCCTTTCGCGCCACCTAGGGTAAAGAATGAAGCATATGATTGCTCTCTAAAATTGCTGTATTTTTAGGGTTTAGGATTTAGTCAATAAAGATTTCAATTACTAATAACACTGATTTTTTTCAGGTGATGTTCAAAACAAAAGTGTGTACTCAACTTAGGTGTACACACCAAGGTGTACACAACGCAGGTGTACACACTGAAACTGGTTGACTTGCACCAATCAGTCACCATTCTTCCATTGACGGCCCAGAACGCGCTGCATACCAAACAAATACGAAGAACTTTTGCGTTTCCTGTGCCCAGAAACACGACGTGCACATGCTTGGCCCCTTTAACAATTCGTCATGCCAATCAAGTTGAGCATTGGCAACACCACAGCGATAAGACCAAAGTGTGGCAAACTGAGCATTAGTCTCAAATCTCCTCCTCGAGAACTCTTCTGGCAAATTAACATAACCACGCTCACCTCCATCAATAATTTTCCGAATTATTCTCCTCATTGCCCCCCTGCCTAGTTTTGAAAGATACTCTAAACCCACGGGGTCTTCGACCACTGCTTTCATGTACATGCCATACATGTAAATACCTGTTTCGTATCCCATATCTGCAGATTCCTTGATGAGTTTTATGCCACATTTGTCTCCACGGCAGAAGTAGTCTTGCATCCCCTTCATGAACAGCAAACCAGGATTGCGTGCATCATACATCGTCCTCAACAAGTTGGGAAATTCCCAATATGCGATAAAAGGCATATCGAAATCTTCGGGAATAGGCATCTCCAATTCCACGGGATCAACCGATGCTAGAAAATTTTTGGTTAAAATGCAGGCGTGGAACCGTTTGCAAACTTGCTTCAGTGTGAAAATTTGTTGGACGGAGTTGCAACTGTATGCGAGAACCTTCTCCAATAGTTCGTCGGGAAGCGCCATCAGAGGGGATTGACAATCACGGATATCCGCATCACATCGCCCTCTCTTTGGTGCCATAGTTAATTTGTGAGGTTCAATTGTGATGAAAACGATTGTTTATGGAGATGGAATAACTGCAGTTTAGGATTTGTGAAGCGGAACGGTTCTTTATGTTGCATATATATATTAATTAAAAAAGCCCACTAAATGACCGTATACATTAAATGCGGTTACCGTTAAGATTGTAAATGAGTTTGTAAAATTAGTGGATAAACCATAAATTTCCTTGTTGTACACCCAGTTGATGTACACCTAAATGGATATTGGTGTACAGGTACATATTTAGCCGGGAACAAGGTATTCACACAACAATTAATAAATACTAAAATAATGTGAAGTATAAACAAATTTGTCTTTATGTACTCCCATTTGATGCATATTGGTGTACAACTAAACGCTATTAGGTGTACGGATACACAATTATTAAAGTAAACTAAATTATAAGCAAATTAAATAATCGACACACCAATTAATAGATAGTAAAGTAAACAATATTATAAGCATATAAATTATCAAATAAACCCACATCCTAAACATTATCAAACACATAATCCAACAAATAACCCTTGCATAAATTGTCAAGTTCAACATTAAACTTCAACATTCGTCCTAAGCGTTGGCAATAGCCGGATTCCCGACAAACTCTTCGTATGAGTCCATGGCGTATTTCTCCCTTAACCTGTCAACGTCATCGTCCGTTATCAAACCCATATCCTCCACTCCAAGGCCTGCAGCATGGATCTCTAAGAATTTGGCCGCACATGGACCACAGTCACCGGATCTTTTGTTCTGATATATGCCCTCCAAACAACTCCATGTGTAAGGGGTGGTGCGTAGGCCTTCCGTTAATTTGCTATCCAAATAACGCTTCAATATAAATGGCATACTTTGACACACGGGCGCCATATACTGCTCCACAGCCGCTTCATCATTATGACTGATGAATGAGTCCAAAATCTTTATGTTGCCCGTTTTAAAGTCAATTACAAGGCCCACCCAATGCTCAGACCCCCAGTTCATGGGGACGTTGTAACCGTACAAACATTTGCCTCTGCCGCTGATTAGCCCACTTTGCTGGTTTTCCCAATACAATGCCCTGAATGGTTTTCCCCCCAGTCATACTGATTTTTGTCTCGCGATATGAAATCGTTGTAGTAGTTGCCGATGATGGATATGAATAAGGTGTCTACAAATGCTACCCTGTCTTTCAAGTATATTTCACCTCTACGTCTCCAAAGCATGGCCATTATGACTTGCATGTGCTGACGAAAAACAAAACATAAATAACATATAATACAGATAATTAAAGATTGAGTAAGTACTAACTATATACTTACCATCATGTTAACCCACTCAGTAGGCTTCGCAATTTGTAGGAAGAATTGATTGTTCACAGTATGACCAGTGACAATGCAAAAGTCGCTGTAATGAGAGCAATTGGTAATTGATTAAATGAAAGTTTAAGGATAAATTGCTTTCAATACGATATAACTTACATGTTTCTTTCACGCGATAATAACTCCTGAAATGCCTTGAAGTGGTCTTGGTCAACTGTTTCGAGTGGTTTGTACGCAGCTTTCGATCTGGATACAAATAGAGCTTTCACCTTTGAATCAGCGGTGTAACTATCTCGAATCTTGTCCGACCGTACACGTGCGCATTTTGCCCTAACCCTAAACCCTCTTCCTGTTCCTCTACCTCTTCGTCCTCTTCCTGTTCCTCCACTTGTTCTCTTTACACCAGATGATCCCTCAACTTCTTGTGGTGGTTTTGGAGTACAAGGGGTCTTCTGCGAAGCATCACTTGCATCCTCAGGCGCAGTATGGTAATCTTTCCCCGCATTTGAGTCGTCCTCATTAGCCACACCCTACAAACCACCGTAACAATAAAGCGTATAACATATCAATTGTATACCTAGCGTATACCTAAACACTACTGTATACACATCCATATCATATGAACAACTTTAATGTCTGACCTGTGCATCCTGCGCATCTGTCTGCGCTTCATGTTTCTTATATGCGTAGCTCAATGGGTGAGGAGTCTGAGGTTTGTAGACTACTAAGGGGCCTGACACCAAATTTGTTCTACCACCATCCACCTGAATAAGTCATAAAAAACATAGCACATTACACCCACGTTATGAAACTTAATAGAGTCAGCTGCTGACTAAACAATTAGCTCACCTCGTTGAGGCCAGAAGGTGGAATTTCATCCGGAATGACGAAGTAAGGAGGTGGACGAGTTGTTCCTGAATTGGCTTGTCCCGGTTCATGGGTCATCGTCGGAGCTTCTGGAGTCTTCAAGTACGCATGGTCCCTGGGAGAATAATGGTCCCCGCCGTAGTAAGTAGAGGTCCCTTCTTCATCATCTCTTTCTTTCTGGTGTACACCATCTTCGGGGTGTACACCATCATTATGGCGTACGCTAGACTGTGCCCCTCCATCTTCGGCTTTGTCTTCATCTTCATCCGGTTTTTCACCATCTTTTTTTGTATTCTGTCCTTCGTCATCCTGTTCCCCATCTTCTTTTGACTGGTGTACATCGTCATCTTCTTCGTCCTCTTGGTATATGCCCAATCTCTTGTCCAACTCGGTCTTAATCTCACGAAGGATCAAAGTATTCTGAAGTACTATCCATCTTTTAAGATCTTTAATCTGTCCACTTTCAGGTGTTTCATCTTCCGATAGATAAGAAGAGTTCTTGCCCCTGCCTCTCTTCCTCTGCATCTTACGTTTTTCAGTTTGATGAGTTTTCTGTTTCTTTTTCGGTCGGGTGGATGGCTCAGGTTCCTGTTCATTGGTAACCTCGTCCTCTGCATCACTAATATCCACGATAGGTGCCGGGCCACTGCAAAATCCGAAGGTGTGAATTTGTACCCCTCGGCCATGAGTTCCTGCATGAATGCAACTTCGGCATCCTCTACCTCATCTCCCCAACGCAATTCATTCTGTTGGCCATTCTCACCATCATCCACTACCATCTGTTTCACAGACAACTAAGACAAAAAAATACAATTGCAAAATTACCAACCAAAATGACAGAGCACTTATCTTTTAAGAGAAGTACTATAAAATAAGACTACAAATAGTACTAAATATAATACTACAAATAATTTACCAGAGGGTCGGATTCCATGGCATGTATGTCCCCAAGATGCAACAGTGTGATAACGTTTTGACAGCCTTCGGGATCTTCAAGGAATGTCTTCAAGTTATCAGGTTGAGGAATTTTGCAAACCAACATTGGTATAGATTGGAGAGCCATGAGTTGTAGTGATAGAGGGAATCCATAGCATGCACTGGTTTTCTGTTTAAGTTGACGGCGCAATCGTGTTACAGGATTCTCCCTTTTCTCGGCATCCGTGATTGCCTTCGGAGCTTGAAAACGAGATACTGTTTTGTTAAAGGATACCCTCCCCCATGGATACAGCATGAACCTATCCAAGTCACTCAACATCTCAACGTATTTCTCGGTGAGGGCCAGAGTTTTGCTATTGCAAAACAAAACACCGTCGACAAGAACGATTAGGGCCAATGGAAGCCGTTTCCATCAGGGTAGATCCGGGTCCTTTAGCATTTCAAGCACATCATACACGTTCATAGCCTTCGCTCTTCCGAACAGGTCTTTCTAGATTCCTGTTTTTCCGACTTCTTCTTCTTCTTCTGTGCTATCAGGTTCGGGATTGCAATTCAATCCAGTGATTTCCTTGAACTCCCGTATCGAATATCTCAGAGGCTGTCCACTAAAGAGGAACCAAATCTCGTGGTCACAAGTTGTCGTGATAGAAGGGCATAGACAAGTTTGGCACTGTTGCAACATCTTGCAACAGGTATATGGAATAACTTCCCAAACTGGGAATGAAGTAGCTTCTCAAGATCTTCAGTACCCTTTAACGCCTCGACAAGGAGGCCAATTACATTGGCCTTTGAATATATGTTCAACCGAGCACCAACGGGGTAGCAACCATCGCCGAGGACTCTTTTTGGTAGTTTTTCCGAAAGGTTATTTGAAGCTTCTCCATTTTCCATGCCTGTATTTGAAGGTTCTCCGTCTTCCATTCCTGTATTTGAACGAAAACAACAATTCGAAATGCAGGAAAAGATATAGTATTCTGGATAAACAGTGAAATGCAAACCCAGGGGAAATGTTTGAGGGAAAGGAGCTCGAAGGAGTTCGAAAGAGAGAACATATATCTGGGAAAACTACCCTATTCGTATGCTCTCCTATAAAAACTTTTGTAACTGTTTTTAGATGATATAAGAGTAATCCAACCGTTTGAAATCAATATGTAGACATAAGTACTACAGTTCATAACCGTTAATACATAAATGAAGCCAATCAGCGCCCCGTTTCAATCTTAATTTTAATTACAAACCACCAGTACAGTTTAGACAAGGTCGAAGTTCATAAATGTAACTTACTTTTAGAATTCTGAGCAGGCCATTCTAGAAGAAGAGGAGCGAATTGTACTTTGGCTCTACACCGCCGGCGTGGATTCAGACGACTCGAGTGAATGGGATGTTCAACCCGGTCACTCCGTCGCGGTGGCACAGGCGGCATGGGCGAGTGGTCCGTCGGAGCTGTCTTCGAGTTACTCCAGAGCTCTCGCCTCGACACCGTAGGCACGGTGTTGTTGCGCCTTAACGATTTTTTCACTTTCCGCGCCATTACAACGGTAAATCGGATGGCTAATCGGAGATGGATTGCCGGAGATGCTAGATAGACGACGTCCAGACGTGGATCCCAAAATAAATTTTTATTTTAAATGTTGGGGTGTCGATAAATTATACATTTGGTTTTACTTTGGTTTATGATATTGGACTTCGGTTGATAATTTTGTGTAATCGGTTTACGAAATCATATTTAATCAGGAATTTTTAGTTATTTTACTTCGATAATGGCAATTCCGAAAATAAAATTTGCTTAAAGGCCCTTGTGGGAAGACAAACAGTAAAAACAGCCTTTTCCTTCTATGGTTTTCAAAACATCCTATTCCTCAAATTTAAATCTTAAAAACATCCCATTCAACAATTTTCTCTGTTTCTTATTGGCCATGTGTACTATATAGATAACGAGGCACTTAATGACGGATCTAAAAAAAAGTTTAGTTAGGGGCATAAGTTTATAAATAAGAAAAAAAAAATAATTGGGGGCAAAAAATTTTTTACTACTAAATTAAATTTATTTAGATTGAATTTATCCAAAAATTTAAAAAAAATAAAAAAGTAGGCTCCTCTTTAGCTCCCTCCGCCCCTGGAGGCACACCGTAGTATTCACGGTTAAAACTAAAAAAATCGTGTATGTACAGTAAACAAAATGATATATCTAATTTTTTTCACACAGGGTTTAAAAAATAGACAAAACTTAATAATAAAGTAACAAACCATGGAAAAACCTTTAAACAAAAGGGATAAATTTTGGATCTTCATAACCAAAAAATTAAAATCTCATATAAAATACACTCAAAAATATTGTGTTTAAAAAAACTATTGTTTTGTCAATTTAAAGGTCATATTTTTTTTACCCAAGAACCCCGAAAAATATTTGACCGATCCTTCTAATTACAAGTAAATTGATATCCAGGCCCGGCCTAAGTAGATAGGGCCGTCGCATGGATCTAATATTTTTCTAATAAAATTCTTTGGATTATTGGATCTATTTTATGGATCTAAAATTTTTTTGGATCTATTTATGAATCTAATTTTTTTTTAATAGATCTATTTATGGGTTTAAATTTTATTTTTACCCAAAGGCTTTCAAAATTATTGGACCAGGTCTATTGATATCTTGGCATTTTTCTTGTTTTTAACCGTATTTCCCCTTGTCTTAGTGCATTTGCATTCATATTTAAGCAAATTTAGTTGCATTTTGCATGTGCATTGCATATTCTAGATTCTTGGAGTTGTTATTAAGGACTTGAGGCGTAGCTATGGGATTTAACCAAGCAGGGCTTGTTTTGATTAAAGGATATGCCTAAGACAAAGAGGGAAGGACCAACTACGCTGTAGTGGGTCGGTGCAGCAGTTTGGTGACGCTGCTACAAGACAAGAAAAAAATTAATAGTAATATCGGTGCTCGTAGTGACCCGCTACGGTAGTAACGGGATGAACGTGTATTAGTTTTAATTTACTGATACAAACCTTAGACGAATTCTAGAAGATGTAGTGGTTTGATACCACTTAAGACCCGAGGATTCACCTGGTTATCCAGTTTGTCTCGGATTAATCTGATTCGCCTTTATTCCTTATTTAAACACTTAGTCCTAATTTTTGTAGCGAAGTTTTTTTTAAAGCTTTTTTAAACAATTTCTGTATTGACAAACATAATTAGAATACATTCTACCGCTTTTTTTTTTTGACCAAACTACATTCTACCACTTTGAAATGTAAGTTATGGGAATAATGAAGTGGTAGTGATGTGGAAGTACTAAAAATTAAAGGTATGGCGTCGATTAGCCTTTTTCCTGAACTTTTCAATTTTGTTTGACGATTGTACCATGCTTTAGATCCATTAAACTTTATGAGGAATGGAGTACTCAGACAATTAGATTTACTCAGAGATTAATTGGCTTCGGTGCAGATTACTCTTTGTTATTATATACAAAAATATAACATGTGAGTATGCAAATGTTAAAATGACTGACCATGATACAGTTAAGATATTCATCTGACATGGGCTTGATATACAAGTAGGACCCGCAACAATAAGTTCGATAAATTCATTTATGTGACCGTCGGGCTTTATTATCATGTGAGAGGATTTTGTGTATAAGGATGGCTACATATGTAAAAAAATTGGGAGAACGTAGGGTATGCATTGTTCATACAATGTTTTTATAATAATTATTGTTCATACTATGTTCCCTTTCGACTACGAAACATACACACAAGTCACAATGTCATGTTCGTGGTTAGGTATTATATTATCCGAGGAAATTAAACAATTCATTTTTATAATTTTCCTAATGAATCCTAGAGAGTATGTATGATTTTTTTTTCGGAATTTCAATATTTCACTTTCATCACATTTATCTAATTAATTTTCTCGGCCAGATTTTAATTAAAGGATTCAAATGTATAGCTCAAACAATGCGGCCCACATGTCGTTTAGGTTTGTTTGAAGGAACTTTGCATTAAAAAGCGAAAAAAAAAGAAAAGCAATTTAGCAGAAAAAAATTTACATGCAAAAAAAAAATGAAAATGAAAAAAATGCAAAACCATCATAAGGACTATTTCTTCCTGTTTCTTATGGATCCTTCTCACCGTAAGGTCTTTTTCTCAGCAGTTAGTGGGAAAAATTGAGCTAGCTTTCATTTGGTGGTGAGATAAATCAATCCAACCGGCTGTACAAACAACAAGACTATTTTAACGAAAATGTGTCTATGTGCCGAGTTGAATGAGTGTAAAGGAGATGCATACCAGTTAGGGGACTTATCTGAAAAAAAACAAGAGAGAGAGAGAGAGAATTTATATATCTGATACCGAAGTTAGGGCTCAGCAGGAAGTGAAGGTTAAGTGATACCCAAGTTAGTCCTTAGAAGCCTGTTCTCAAGTAAACTTTTATGATCCATCTTCAAAATGTTTTTGAAGTGGAAACATATCTTTATAATAGTTTGCAAGGCTTACAAATGACCAGATGGAGTGGGCTACTTTGGGCTCAAAATATCTAATAGCACACAAGAAAATAGTTTTATAACATTTTTTTAAGAAAAATCGGTTAAAATGAAAGAAGTTAAGATGAGTTCTTTTTTTTTTTTTTGTCAAAAGTTAAGATGAGTTCATATCTTAAGAAGTTTTTTTTTGTTTTTTTTTTTAATTTCTAATATCACTTCACTACTTACATAAATTTAGAGTTGAATTTCGAAAGAATAGAAAAAGAAGTAAAAAAACTAAAGTTATCATAATTAACTAAGAACAAGAAAACTTTTAGAGCACCTCCATCAAAAGGTTATCATTTAGATATCTGGAAGAAAGAAAAAAAAAAGTATAATCTATATACTTATTTGCTTACGTGGCGCGTTCACAGTGATTTTCACCACATTTCGCTTATATGTCAGCTCTAAAATGAGTTTCAACCGCAAAAAGACCGTTTAATCATATTTTCCAGTTATGTGTCATTATTTGATTGGTTCTTACCTGATGACGTGTAAAAAAAACTTAAAACATACCGGTTTAAATTAATATGGTTTAATGCTTAATTCCGTAGTCAACCAAACTGTTTTTGAAATTATATAACACCAAAATTTAGAAAAATGTTAAAAAAACGTTTTTTTTTTTTAAAAAACCACAAAACGTTTTTTTTTAAAACCAAATATAGAAACTCTATCTCTTAGTGATTACCATTTTTTATATTTCAGATTTTTTTAAAAAATCTAACAAAAATGTTAAAAGAAATAAAAATGGAATCTATTTAAAAATTAATGAAATATCATATGAAAACAAAAAAAAACAAAATTTAACTAAAAATCTAACAAAAAAGTTAAAAACAAATTTAGATGTTTTTCAATTTCTTATAATTTAGTATAAATATCAACCACTTTTCTCTAATTCTCTCATAACTTTCAAAATTGTCTAATTTCTTCCTTCTTCTTCATTCTAACTAAAAAATCATAGAATCATTAGGTAAACATATACTAATGTTTTCTAAATAAGTATTCAATAAGAAATAACTTAAATCATATCAGTCTAAATTATTATTGTCAATACCGCTTTTTAAACTTAATAAAATTGATATTTAGTCGAGTCTAATGAAAAAGTAAAAATCAATCGATAGAATGTTTAACGAAATGATGATATTTGTGATGTCTAAAATACATAAAAACAGTGATCAAAATCGAACAAGTTCATACGGTATTTAAAAAACTACGTCTAAAGTTCGTACACTACTTAAAAAACTACGTCTAAAATACATAGAACAATGATAAAAAAAAATCTCAAAACTATTTAAGCTAAGTTATTTGGATACTAATATGTTTTTATTTACTCCATTTTGTATTGTTTTCACGATCATATTTTCAAACATTAACATGCATAATAATCCAACAAACAAATATATTCAACAATAGAGAATAAAAAAACAAATGAATATAAATTACTATTAGATTTTCAAACAATCAAATGGAAAACTATATCAGTCCGTGCAAGGTGCGGGAAAATTAACTAGTTATAAAAATATTATAGGAGTATCTCAAATAGTTGAGATATCCACCCCAAAAATATTTCAAATAAATTTTGCGTGAATATCTTAACTATTTGAAATATATATCTAATATTTTATTATTATAACTTTTTCTCTTTTTTTAAAATACCCAAGTGAAACCTCTTAATAGATGTTTTCTTATACTACTATATAAAGTTTTTGTAAGATTTAGCAAAATGATAAGGCCTTTCTTGACGAGATAATCACATAAGATTTTTTAAACATGTTTCAGTTTATAGTCTAATCAATTTTGTAATATTTCAATATTTATTTGAGATGAATTGCGAATACAATTTCTTTCCCATTTACACTAAATTTTACAATTAGTCACGGAGTTTGTTTTCCACTTATAGGAACTCAGAGGTGGACGCAGGAAGGCTGTGGGTGTGGCACGTGCCTCATTTTTTTTTCCCTTAACACATTAATTAAAATTCAAAAATATTATTCAATCTAAACTAAAAGTGTGGTGGTGTTGACGAAATTACCATATTTTATTTCTTTTTTATAGTAATTTTTTTTTTTTATATAACCCTAACCCAAAAAATTGTGTCTAGCCCAATTAAACATTAAATAAAGTATTCAGCCCAATAATTCTATTAGTCCAAATAGGAAAATTGGCTAATTCAGACCTAAACTTGTGGAAAGTGTTAAAGTTAGACTTGAACTATTTTTCTAGTTAAAACATACTTAAACATTACGTACTGTGCTTTATCATACTTGAACTCTGTTAACATTTGAAAGGCATTTTTAATCTTTGGTATAATTTGAATTTCGTACTCCATCTTTATGCTCTATGCTAAAACCAATTCCCAACATAACTCTGTTAAGTTTTCTGTCAAGCCGTGGTCTACGTGGCGGCCACGTAAGTGACGTCGTCGTTTAAGGTCTCTCTATTTTTTTGGAAAAAACGTGAAAACGACGTCATCTGTTCCTTAACTTGGCGAAAACACATTCTATCCCGCGACACAACCTTTCTTATTCTCTTCTATTGCTTTTCAAAGCCAGTGTTTATGGCTTTTCTGTTGGTTTTTTGGATTTTGATACTCATATTATTGCTTTTACTTTCAAAACTCTAGTTCTGAGAATGATATTGATTGGATTTTGAGACTCTTGTTATTGCTTCTACTCTGATTTTTGATTTTCTTTTTGTTCTAGAACGAGAATTTTGCACAGTGAAACAAATTTGAACAACAGTTCAATACATTGTCGAACCTAAACCATGATAATGACAAAGAGTTGTGTTCTCATTATCAATACACAAAATGTGGCTCAAACACGACAATGCCAAAGACTAAAACAACACATAATCGTTATGGAAAATGCAAAAAACACTACAGATAATCCTAATGGAAAATGTAAAACACGATCACACCCATTACCAATCCACTAACCATCACATTCTTAATGGAACTCATGACTGCATTAAGCTTCTCAATCTCATTTTTGCAGGAACAGACATCAGCTTTTAACTCTCCAATCTCCTTCTCAAATCCAGCGGCTTCTACTTTCAATGCTTCAAGTTCAGGTCGAAAGCGTTCAACCTCTTCGACGATAGAAACATCTGTCCACTTGAACAGATGATTTTTATCCTAACAACAATACAACAGACTCGATTTATATGGGTCACTGACATCAAACTAAAGAACAAATTAATTAACAGAGACTATACATTACCTCCTTGGATCTATACGGACAACAGTAGAATAGTCTCCCCGGATTTTGATACGTCTCCGAAGTTCTGATAATAGCTCGGGCACCACATCGACATTTCGATGGTATGCCTCTTTCCCGCTCAGTCTCGTGCCGCTTGAAGGAGATTACTTCAAACAAAACAATGGCGGTAGTTATCAGATGAAAAAAAAAAGAAATCTACTCACAACGTAATACACTAACAAACACATAAGAGGGAAAAATATTTAATACCCGAACTGCTAGAAGAAGACATTGAATTCGAACAACAATCCAAAGACTGAAGAATTTGATTTTTAAATCCCTAAGTCGTCGATAAGTCAAGTATCGAAGGGTTGAAGAAGATATAAACGACATCGCTTTATGTATTTTACTTGTTAAACTTCATAAGTCCAAAACGACGACGTCGTTGATGTTGATGCCACGTATACGTGATTTAACGGATCGTTAACATTTATGGACGGAAATTGATTTAAGCGCAATACACATAGATTACGGATGAAAATCAAACTTTTATAAGGTTTAAGTATGTTTTAACTAGAAAAATAGTTCAAGCCTAACTTTAACACTTTCCACAAGTTTAGGTCTGAATTAGCCAATTTTCCAGTCCAAACATAAAAAAAAATTACTGAAGCCTGAATCCATTGTTGCTTTGTTACCATCACATGGTTATTTTTTCTTAGGTATACATGAAAAGAATCAAAAGATATTTTAAAAACAATATGTTTTAACATCTAAAAATAATTTGGAGGATTTATCTTTGGATCATGCCGACAAAAAAAAAGATTGGACTAAAAAGATGAGGTAAAACGCAAATAACTTACTGAATGTCTTTATAAGAGTTTTTAAAATAATTACTAACAATTATATTTTTTAATTAATTTACTAACTAAAAATAAATTAAAAACAAATGTGCCCCAGACTAAACAATTTCCTGATCTCTGCGTCTTACCTCATATATAATAAATTCCTGATCTTTGGAAAGAAGTTTGATGGAACCTGAAACGTCCACATCTAAATGGTTTAGATAAAGTTTTGGGAACGTTAGGATTTAGACGACTGTTCCTCTCTTGAAGAGTCTTTCTCTTGTTAACCATCAAAAGTAATCCATCTGATCTTAAAGGCGACAAGGACACTCCAAGACTCGCACATCTAATTTTGTCTTTTTAGTAACATATATGTAAAGCTAAAGAGAAATTGTCCTATATATTGATTTGAGAGTGAGTCAACTAAAAAAAAAAAGAATCTTCCCTGCATATTACAATGAGAGAAATTGAAGAAAAAGCAAAAAATAATAACACATATTACATATAGAATTATAAATATAATGAAACTTTTAATATTTACCATATTTTTCAAATTCTATCCCCAACCAAAGATTTTTTTCCCTCATATCCCTTCTATCTCGTAATCACATTTGACTTTAGCTCACATACCATATTATTGTTTTAGATGAAAAACATTTCAGTTGATTGAAGGAAATGTACAAGCACGAACACCAACTAGAGTCTAATTAAATCCGCTTTTCACTGGAAAAATCTTCCATTTTATTATATCAACCTTACATTAAATACAAAAATCATTCATAAACACTTTATTATATATTTCATAAATCTTCCATATCCTGCTAATATCCCTTCTATTAAAAATAAAATTTTAACCTTCTCGTGACTATGTATATTTTATATTAAACAGATAAATACTTAAATTCACCATAGTTTAAAAAACTGGATCTTAATGATTAAAATAATTTTACACTTACCTATATGAATATCAAATATACATAAAAAGTTGTATTAGTAATATTAAAGCATTAAAATACTTTAATATTACATATTTATTATTTATTTGGCTTTTTTCTTCAAATTTGTAAATCTAAATTCTAAAGAGAATTATAAAAAATGGATATGTTGCAAAAAACAATAGGAATGCGAGAAAAAAAAAACAAAAAACTGGATCTGGTTAATCAAGTATTTAAATCAAAAACAAACTTTGTTTATAAAAATAACTTTTTTATTATGTTTAGAAAATCTCTCAAAACTAAACACCAAAACATGTATCTCTCATTGATGCAACTTCATCAACATCAATGACTTACATATATATAGTGTCTTGCACAACTTAGCAAAGACACTTTTCCTTTTTCTATTAGAATTAGATAACTCATAATCTAATAAGGAAATATTTCCAAAACCCTATCTAAATACTTAACCGACTTGCTAAGTTGTTTGGGCCTTGGTTTAATGTCGATGCTTATTCAACATTCTCCTTCTTAAGCTTCGACTTGATCTTGGACATGTCTTGGATTCCTATCAAGCTTCTCATTTTAGTTTTCCAAGGTCTGACATATCGAACTTGGTTGCCATCCCTGTCTTGAACTCACTTATAACCTTGAGAGTGTTTCCTGTGACAAACAAATCATCCACATAAATAGCAATTATTAGTAATGATCCTTTCTCTTCTCTGCGATACACTAAGATTTCCTTGGAGCATCTTATGAAACTCATTCCTTTCAGGATTTGATCTAACTTTGTGTTCCAAGCTTGAGGAGCTTGCTTTAGTTCGTATAAAGCCTTTGAAAGCTTGTATACCTTTTGTTCCTGCCTTTTTATCTCAAATCCTTCAAGCTGTTCAACATTGACGTCTTTTTTTTAATTCTCCATGTAAGAATGATGTCTTCAATTCTAAGTGATGAATCTCCCATCCATGTGATGCTACCAATGCTATCAACAATCTTATGGTTTCTAATCTTGCAACAGGTGCAAATACCTCATCAAAATTGATGCCTGATTCTTGTACGTATCCTTTAGCCACAAGTCTCGCCTTGTACTTATTGATAGTACCATCTGCATTCTTATTGATCTTGAAAACCCACTTGAGACCAATGATCTTTGTCTCCCTCGGTTTATCGATTAAAAACCATGTCTTTTTTTGTTGATATAGTCTATGTCTTCTCTGCATGCTTGCTTCCACTTTAATGATCTTCTCGCATCCTTAAAGTTCCTTGGCTCATCATCTATTGAGAGTAGCAGTCTCTCACACTCAATTTCTGCTTGCAAGACGAAGTCATCGAGATACCCTGGCTTGCGTACCGGACGACTTGATCTTTGAAGCGATGGCTCTGTATCGCTACATTAGGTAGATCTTCTTCTGCATTATGATCATCTTCGGGTTCGTTAGTGTCGTTCGACACTGCTGATGGTGTAGCTCGACACCCTTGTTCATTGGTGTCGCTTGACACCACCGATGGTGTCGCTTGACACCCATCGCTTTCTTCTCCTTCTAGATCATAACCAATTACTGCAGGTCATTCTCCTGCATCAATAACTTCACCCCATCTCATCTGAAACATCCCGGGATCCCTTACTGATCCATCTCTTGGTTTGTTCCAGTTTCAGCTTGCCTTTTCATCAAAAACCACATCACGGCTTACTACAATTCTCCTTGTCTCTGGATTATAGAGTCTATACGCCTTGGATCCTGGCTCAATCCCAAGGTGTACGAGCATCTGTGACCTATCATCCATCTTTTTGAGATTTGCAGCTTCCACCTTTGAGTATGCGAGACACCTAAAGACTCTTAAGTGCTCTAGACTTGGTTTCTTCTCTCGCAAGCATTCATAAAGAGTCATGTCTTTAAGGGTTCTTGTAGGTACTCTGTTGATTACGTATGTGGCGTGTCAAACTGCTTCTCCCCACCAGTAATTAGTTACCTTCATAGCCTTAAGACTGCTCCTAGTCATCTCCATTAGGGTTCGGTTTCTCCTCTCCACAACACCGCTTTGCTGTGGTGTGTAGGGAACTGTGAGATGCCTATTGATCCCTTTTGATTCACAAAACTCATAGAACTCCCTTGAGGTAAACTCTCCTCCTCTGTCGGTTCTAAGAGTCAATACTACTCTTCCAAGCCCCTTTTCAACTAGCTCTTCGAACACCTTGAATCTCCCAAACGCCTCACTTTTCTCTTTTAACAAGATCGACCACATGTATCTTGTAAAGTCATCTATGATAACAAATATGTATTTGTTACCTGCGATAGTTGGTGGTGAAATCAGACCACACAAGTCTGCGTGAAGAAGTTCGAGTGGTCTTGAAGCTCGGAACATTGATGCTTTTGGAAAGCTTTGTTGAGTCTGTTTTCTTACTAAACATGACTCACACAGTCCTTTTTCTTCTCGAATCTTTGGTAGACCGTAAACCGTCTCTTGTTGTGACATAGCTTTTATTGTTCTAAAACTGATATGCCCCAACCTTGCATGCCATCTACAAGTCTCATCCTCTATACTCGTGTTTAGGCATATCGGTTTTCCAATCTTCAGGTTGATTTTGTTAAGCCTTTTGGGTGACCATATTGATAACACCGGATTTTGACCATTTTTATGGATCACTTTAATATCTATTAGAGGTGTTTTTACTCCATTTTCAAAGTTTTTCAAAGGATTTCTATGTTTCCGGATTTTAAAAGATTTTTCAGGTAATTTGGGATAAAGAGGCACAAATTGGAACAAAAAGACTCTTTTGGATAAATGCAGACCGTCAGAACTCTCATGGAGAGACGAAGACCTTCTCACCGTCTGATCACCCTCAAAATTGGAGAACTTATAGAAGAATCAACCAGCTTTCAAATGCACTTGGTTTGGAGACATTCCAACGGTTGGATCTCAAAATATTCCATTTGCCCCGGAGCCACTCGAAGACGGCCAGCAAAGCACGCAACCGCGGCCAACAACCTATTTCCCGCGGTCAGAAGCTTCCCGACCGCGGCCAACCACTCAATCCCCGTGGTCACGTCACTCCCGACCGCGGCCATCAAGCTCCGACCTAAAGCCTATATATCTGAAGCCCAAAGTCATTCTCAGCCTCAATTCCGGAACCCTAGAGACCATGAAATATTGGAGACTATAAATACATGTCATTTAGGTCGTTTTTTAAAAAAAACCCTCAATACTTTACAGAAACCCTTTTCCTTTAGCCGTTTTTATGAGATTTTTGTAGAAGATTGTTCAAGTCCGAGTTCTTCAATAGAGAATCTTTCTTTATCTCTTTTCTTTACTGTTTTTCATTACTTTTATTAAAACCGATGATGATGTCGACTTCAGCCATGTCTGAGTAGATCCCGAGTTGGGCTTAGGGTTCCCGAAAGGGACTCTCATAATCGATTAAGACATCTAGGTTTATAGATCTGGGATTTCGACATGTTCTCTGTTTATTCTTGTTCTTATTGCATGTATGCTTGATTGATCACCTAGTATCTGATCTAGATAGTTAGTGTTGCGAAAGTTTTCATTAAGTATCAGCCCTAGAATGAAACAGGCAATTTTTCCGTAGGAGTGGAAACCTACCTGCAGCGAGATCGTGAGTATTGACGAGTCTTGTGCAGCTCTTGCGTTCTCTCCCTTCCAGGGCCAGAGTGGAAACCTACTGGTCAGGGTTGCGAGAAACAGTTGGTTATGATTACGACAGTGACGTAGTCATACCGCCGTACTCTAGCTCTAGAACCTATATATCGATATCCGTCAATCCCAATCTATTTACCCTAGTGTTAAAACCGATTATGATCCCTTAGAGTTCCCAAAAGCTCAGCGTTCTTAGCCATAGTTTACAATTCCATCGATTTTTATTTGCTTACTTAAACCTGCATTTCAATTCCCTTAGTTCGATATTTTACTTCCTTTACTAGTCTTTCATTCGATATTTTACTTGCTTTATTAGCCTTTCATTCGATTTCTATACTTGCTTTCTAGGATAGATTTATTTGTTTTCTCTTGTTTTAGTTTAATTCGTCACAAACAACCAACCTTTAAAAACCAATCTAGTCTAGACATAAAGTTAAAAACCGTAGAAGAATACCAGGCACACTCTGTGGGTTCAATCCTTAAATACCACAACTGATTAGCTGTGCACTTGTGGCTTTCATTTGTTTTGTTAAGGGTAAAACTTGTTCCCTCACGCAGTTGACACGACATCACATATGAACTTCACCAAGAGTCTTCCACTCGGATCATGGAGAGTCAAGTAATCCTGTCTCATTCTGACATCACAGCCGGTTTCGGTGGCTTGTCCTAGACTCAGAATGTTGCTCTTGAGCTCAGGTATATAGTAGATATCCGATACGAGTTTCTGCTCATCTGTTTTACTTTGAAACAGAATCGATCCTTTTCCAGCTATTCCCACGCAAGAGCCATCTCCAAACTTCACTTTGCCCTTTATGTTTTCGTTGAGCTCAGAGAAGAATGCTTTGTTTTCTGTCATGTGATTACTTGCTCCATTATCTAGATACCAAAGTCCTTCTTCTCCTTCATAGTTCTTTGGTATTAGATTTTCCTCATTCAAAAACCCATGTCATGCATATAAAGTGCCTCATCAGCTTCTTCTGTCTCCACTTTATTTGCCTCATGTGTCTTTTGCGGTCGTTCAGGACAGACAGATGCAAAGTGCCCGGGTTTATCACATCGATAACAGATCACCATCGACCGATCCTTCTTCTCCTTCGATTGGTTCTGAATTTTTGATATTTCTTGTGAGTTAGACCCGCCTCCTCTGCTTTGTCCTCTGTTTCCTCTGCCTCCTCTACCACCCTCTCCCTATTGAGCTCAAATTTTTTTGTTGATCTGAGTTAGCATATAGTAGTTTGCCTTGGGTGTCTCCGTGATTCTCCTCCTCGAGAATTCTTTCTTCATACGCCTTAAGCCTTCCTACTATGTCTTCAGAACTCGTCGTCTTTAGATCCAACACCTGCTCGAGAGAGGCGATAATATGAATGAACTTACTCCTAGGCAAACTGTTGAGAAACTTCTTCACAAGTTTTGGTTCTTCAATTTTTAGCCCTAGAGAAGCTGATTTTGAAGCTAGTTCAGATAACTTTCCTGCGAAGCCATCTATCTTGTCCGACTCATTCATCTTGATTCTCTCAAATTCGGACATTAGGGTTTGAAGCCTCGTTTCCTTGACACGATCAACTCCTAGATGCCGTGATTTGATCGCGTCCCATATCTCTTTTGGAGAGTCTTGTGCGCCGACTTGCAGAATAAGAACCTTCAGGACAGATTGAAAGATAAGTCTTATAGCGATATCGTTCTTGTTGGGATCGGTCGAACCAGGTTCGATTGTTTCCCACACCTTATGGATTCGCATAAGGACTCTCATTCTCATAACCCACACTGTGTAATTTGTTGATGTTAACATATGGCACTTGATCGCAGAAGGAATATTTTCCTTCGGAATAGGGTTAGGGTTTGCGACGATATCTCCCATGGTTAGATATCGCAGGTCTCAAGCTTCTCCTTAAGCTCTGATACCAATTCAAGTATTTAAATCAATAACAAACTTTATTTATAAAAATAACTCTCTAATTATGTTTAGAAAATCTCTTAAAACTAAACATACCAAAACATGTATCTCTCATTGATGCAACTTCATCAATGATTTACATATATATAGTATCTTGCATAACTTAATAAATACTTTTTTTCATTTTTCTATTAGAATTATATAACTCCTCATCTAATAAAGAAATATGTCCAAAATTCTATATAACTACTTAACCGACTTGCTAAGTTTGTTTGGGTTTTGGTTTAATATCGATGTTCATTCAATAATTAGGTGGTCAGTATTTTTATGATATACCATTATAAAATTTTGTTATATTACAATATTTGCATCGGTGGACCATCCCCACCCCAAAGTGCATGTGAAGTGACCACTTTTCTGCATTCTGGTTCAACTACTACTCATAATCATAATGCATTCTAAAGTACACGATGATATATATAAATATAAATATATTATATAATATATATATACTCTTCATATATAGAAAAAAATGGTGAAGTAGAGTAGAATAAAATACTCTTCGTACATATATATATATGACTCATTATGTTGACAAAAATAGTTTTTATTAATTATATGAGTATTTAATATATATATATATATATATTTAAAAGTTATATATAAAGTGGATTCAGATAATATGATCTTTAAATTGTATCCACGTTTAGATTAAAAAACCTTAAATATCATGTGTGTCTAGTGACGACAATTCTAGTTGTCGAGCATTTACCATGGGTTAGCTTATGAAAACTTATAATGATGATCTTGAGATGATAGGTACGACCTACGTGTATTAGCAGTGTATTAATAGTTGTATTAGGTTTCGTATGTAATGTAACATATTATCATTTTTTAGGTTTAACATATTACTATATTAGCATTTATATAGTTGACAAAAAAACATAATAGCATTTATATTAATATAGTATAGGGGTGGGTCTTTCATAACTTTCGTTGACGCTAACACTAAAACAAAATTACGTGATTGTTCTGCAACTTATTATGCTCCTTTGCGAGTTTAGAAATAGTGAAAACTAAAGAAACCTAAATTTTAACAAAAATAAAAGAGTTGCTCCTTTTTGCATCTTAAAAATATAACTTTTAACACACAAAAATTGTGAAAAAGAAAGAAATTAACGTTCTCCTATAAGAAAGTGGAGTCTTTCTGAAAAGAAATTTGAGTATATGGAGATGAGCGAAAGTGTAATCTTGCACGCACTAAACATCTTTCTATTGGCATTTGGCAAAAACGTCCACATAGCAATCTGTAATCCGTCTTCATCCCAACGAAACCATACATTGTATATAATTGTACCTTAAATTTCACAACGACAAATATTACGTAGAGAGTGTATTATTTTTCCGAATTCATATATCTATACTATTATTTGCAAAGTCAAAAATCCTATGTGTTGTCTCCAGAGCGATTCGCTTATGTGTCATTATTAAAATCTATAAATGTGTTGTTTAAATTTATTTTGATAGGATGCTCATTAATCCTACGTGTCAATATGTGTAACATGGTTTTTTTATCGAGTTTGTTAATGGGCCAGCAGATTTATTCTCGGTCATAGCCACTAATCAGTTAAATAGGCCACCAACAAAGAAACCCTAAACACTAAAACATCTGTCCTACACTATATATACCCGTATCGTCTACATATGTTTTCACTTACAACAATCGTCACTGTTTTTTGAGGTCATTTTCCTCTTCTTTATTGTTCATAAACATCTTTTATATTTTCTTGTTCGTAAGGAGATGTTAATTTTGTATAGATAGCTTATTTTCTTAAATTAACTTGCGTTTTTTTGTATAGATAGCCTATTTTCTTATATTCGATTTTTCTATAAATAGCTTAGTTTATTAAATTAACCTTAGCTTCTTTGTATATATAACTTATTTTATTATATTTGTGTTCGTAAGTATAAATTAACCTGAGCTTCTTTATTATTTTTTCTTAAACCTAGAGTTCATCCCGTAAACTATAGCTGATTGGCTCAAATTTTTGGAATCTTATCTTCCCATGGATCTAACAGGTGACTATATATAATAATTGTTGTTAATTATTTTTTTACAAATTTAAAGTGTTCAAAAATATTTTACTTGTTATACTATCCTACTCGCAAATTCTCTCTAATTTATTATTTTGTTCTTTTGGACAGGGAAACACGTTTTACCTTACCATTTCGGTAACGAAAAATAAGAAAGAAAATACGTATACATAAGATCTATTTTAAATTTGTAAAAAACTAATTAACAATAATTATTATTTATAATTACCTGTTAGATCCACTGGAAGATAGGATTTCAAAAAAGTTCGAGCCAATCAGCTATAGTTTGCGGGATGAACTCTAGATTTAAGGAAAAACAATAAAGAAGCTCAGGTCAATTTATATTTACAAACAATAACTGATTACTCCTAAACATTGATGAACACAAATATATAAAAAGACGTTTACAAACAATAAAGAAGAGGAACACAATACAGGCATAAGAATGATATGAAGAAAGAGAATGAAGAGATGGCCAAGATGGTTGAAAGTAAACTAAGAGAACAAAATAGGAAATAAGAATGACGACAAATTTATTTCTGAACTTCTACAGCTTTGTTGCAACTTTTGATCATTTTATTATTATGTTACATGTGAAAACGGACGTAATGATCTAATTTCCAATGAGACATCGTTTTTGAAAAGTTGTGTATTGTAAAAGTGTTTCATCTGAATTTTATTTTGATTGAATGAAAAAAGCTTTATGAAACCTCCGTTTGAGGTAGCATAAACAGAGAAAAACAACGATGAAAAAACATGTTAGCCCACAAATCTTACGTTCTCTTTTTTTTTATTATTGCACAAAAATTATTATACTACCTTTAAGGAAATTGAATCTGTACAAATCAATGCAACTATCAGTTATAATTCATATTGAAAATAAGAGAAAAAAAAACTACAGAAGAAATTGAAGGATACAAAAGAAGAAGAAACAGAAAAAGAAAACGAACAGACGACGAAGAAGTCAAAAAAGACAAAGACAAAGTCATATCAATTAAATCCGATAAGAAAAATAAAAAGGTGGATAACCCAAACTAATGAATAAGCACAAGGATAACAAGATGGAGAAGTTGAAGAAGAAGAAGAAAAAGAATCAGACACTAGAGAAGTTAGCGAATAATAAAAAATGAGAAAACAAAGTAGTAGAAGAATAAGAGGAAGAAGAGGGGGAGTAAGAAAATGGAAAAAAGCAGAAGTTGAGATTATGATTATTGTGAAAAAAAAGTCAAAGAAAATAAGAAAAAGAAGAAGAATAATACAATGAGGAAAATCAGAAGAGGAAGCAAAGGAAGACAAAGCAGAAGAGGAATAAGACAAAGACGAGATAAGTAAGAATATAGATTAAAGAAAAATCAAAAGAAATAAGACGAAGAAAAAACAAAAGTAAAAGAAGAAGCAGATGTTGGAGAAGACAAAGAGGATAAAGAAGTAGAAGTCAAAGTTGAAGAGGATGAAGATGAAGAAGTAAACGAGGAAGATGAGATCAAAAAAAGAGGAGGAGAAGAAGAGAGAGCTGACTAAGAAAAACTCAGAAAATACGAGGACATATATGTTCTAGATAAGGAAGAAAAACTGAAGTTGAAGATGAAAAAGTATGAGAAGGTGAAGATGGGGAAGGAAGCTAAGAAAATATAGAACAAGAAATTAAGTAAGAAAAAGAAGAAAAATGTGATGAATTATAAGAAGGAAGAAGAACAAGAACAAGATGGATAAAAATAAAAGAAAACAAGAAGAAGAAGTCGAAGAAGACAGATTATAAAAAAGAAGAAGCTCAAGATGATCAAGAAATTAAGGAAAATACCATGAAAAAGAGAAAATTAATAATATAGAGAAGAGGAAGAAAAAGAAGAAGATAGAGATAAAGAAGTAGAAGATGGAGAAAAACCTAAAGAATAATAAGTCAGAGAAGACGAAAACAATAAAAAAGAATAATCTGAGGAGAAAGACTAACAAACCAAAAGAGAATGGAGAAAAACAACTGTTGGAAAAGAAAAAGATGATAAAGAATAACTCACAGTCAAAAAGGATTAAGAAGAAGAAGAAACATAAATCAAATAAGTTAAGAAAGAAGAAGAGAAACATGTGGAAGAACCGATTAGAATGACAAACACTTGCAAGAAAATAGAGATAATTTTCTAGCGAGGGAGAGATAAAAGGAATTACAGAAAAAAAACTTCTGTAATTACAATGTTTTAGTAAATGGAACAATATATTCATTATGGTTATTAGATCTTTTTTGGTTGGTCAAATGTCTAACATTGTTGTTATATTTGTGTTTGGTTTTTTATTTGTAATAAAGCTAATAGTTTAAAGATGTGATCATCCAGTTATATCTTGTGTTAAATCTTCTGACATTATATATTTTACCGAATTCAAAACACATCAATTATTCTATGGATGAATGTCTCTAACCTAGCTATTGCCCTGTTTTGATCTTGGATTGACCGATGGCTTAATCAAGAGAATGCTTCGTCGAACCCGAGGGAGCTGGAGGATGAGTGCTCTCTTTTTCTTTGTTGTTTTTTTTTTTAAGTTTGATGAGTTACAAGTTTTTTGTGTTTCACGTTCGATAGTATTATGTAAATTATTCACAGTATTATTCTTTTCATCTGTTTAAGTTAAACATCTGATCTCTTTATGCATTATTAACTGTTCAAAATTATAAAAATTAGAGTATGTGATCATCACTCATTCACTCTCGAAACAAGTAATAAGACTTTTATTTTTAACACACTTTCGCCCGCACATGGTGCGGACTACCACCTAGTTTATTTTTAAGAGTGGATGAGGTTGAATCTATTCTATTAAAACAGAAGCACATTTAGTGCTTGCATCCAAACACTCCCAAAGTTTTTTTTTATAATATTTTATTTTATTTTTATATTTAATTTTCGAAAATTAGTTATTAATTTAAATATTTTTAGATTTCCTAAAATCTAGGTCATCTAATTTGAAATTTGAATTAAATTTAGTTACAAAAATTTTCATTCAATTTAATTTAAATTCAAAAAATCAAAAAAATTATAATTAAATTTTATTACGAAAATTTAGATAATAATTTTAATACTTTAGAATTTCTTTAATACAGGAAAGATTTAATTTTAAATTTTAAATTTAAATAATATTTTTATAAAAATGCATAGTTAATAAATATTTTATCGTATTTTATCATAAACAATCAGTCTAAAATATCATATATTTGAAATTAATAAATATTTATATTATACAATAATATGATCGAGCTGATTAGAGTTATATATATATATATGATTTGATACAATTAAACTAACAGGTTAGCCCGTTTATATATATATATATACACACATTTTTTTAATAGCACAAATAGTAAATAAATATCTTATTATATTTTTTCATAATCAATTGATCCAAATATTTCATATTAGTAAATATTTATAGGGTTATAAAAATTATAATTATAGTCTTATACGGGTTAGTTTGTCAAAACATGTAAGATATTAAAAATGATTTAAGACAACTAAACGGATGAATTAGCAAATTCATAGATATAAGGATTGTTTATGTGTAAATTTAAATTCACATAATAACAAAGTTTATAATTAACATTAGATCAATGTATACTTAATTAACGTATACTCTTATTCTACTAATATACAAATTTTACTGTTTAAAATTAAAATATGATAACAATTTTTTGATTTAACAAAATAAATAACAAAAACAAATTATATCTAAACAAAAAAGATAAATGCAACTTATATTAAAAATAAAAAATAAAACATTCTCGTGCGGAGGCACGGGTTAAAATCTAGTTTTCTTTAATCGACCTCCCTTCTAGAACAAGTGGCGGCTACAACGAAAAGAAAATGAAAGTGGGGACAAAAATGGATTAAGTAATAATTATGGGGTCCAAAATCATATCCAAAATTGAAGGCCAAAAATAGAATAAGTGAGAATAATGGGGTCCAAAATAATATCCGAACTTTTAAATACCATAAATATAGCCTCCCTCTACCTGCACAGCATTTTTTCACCTACTCCAGTCACCAGCAAATCATCTCCCTCCTTCGACGATCTGCGTCTCTCGCCGGGAAACTTCTCTCGTTCGTAGATCGCCGGCGATTTAAAAATCTAGATCGTCTCTCGTAAAACCTAGCGAGAAGCCATGGCGTTTGAGAAGATCAAGGTGGCAAATCCCATCGTCGAGATGGATGGTGAGATCTCCTTCTCTGTCTCTCTCACTCAGTCTCTCTCTCTTTCGGTTTTTTTTATTCAGATCTTCTTTGTTGATTATATACGAAAATGAAACGTAATAGTTTCGCTTCCCTAGTTTTTATCGAAGTTTCGTTGTTACGTTCTCTGATCCGATTTGATGGAATGTTGTAAACTAGTTTTACTTACGATTCAGTTTTGGTATGTGATTACGTGATTTTTTATTGGAATGATCTTGTTCTGAACTTGTATATACGTTGATAGATCAACAAAAATCGTAGCTCTGTTTGTCGATTGATTGATTTAGCTTATGATCTGATGAAAAACTATTTGATTTATAGCTTCAAACCGGCAAAAATAGATTTGATATTTGATTAGATCCTTTTTTTGATAATGTCGGATCAGAAAATAGGACTGGGTGAATAATAGTTTCTCTGATAATTTTCAGCTTCTTGAGACCTAAATCTAGAACATTTGGTTTCTTTTACTCACTCTTATGCTTCATTTGTCTTGTGTTATAGGTGATGAAATGACCAGAGTTATTTGGAAGTCCATCAAGGATAAGGTATAAGCTAAACATGTTCCGTTGCATGTTCTAATGCGGATAGTTCTTGTGTTCGTGTGTTTTCTAAATCGTTTGCTTTAATGTTTTCAGCTCATTACCCCTTTCGTGGAGTTGGATATCAAGTACTTCGACCTTGGTCTTCCTCACCGTGATGCTACGGATGACAAAGTTACCGTCGAAAGTGCTGTAGCCACTAAAAAGTATGTGTTTGAACTTGGAACATACTTGACCACTTTTTTTTTGGTCTGCTTCTTTGAAGCTTACTTATGTTGCATCTCTGTTATGCTCTGTGTGGAATATTCTATCAATGTTTAACGCTTGTAATTTTGTTTTAGGTATAATGTGGCGATCAAGTGTGCCACCATCACTCCAGGTATATTTAGATAGATATTTTGCAATTGAAAATTTTTTACCAGTCTTATCATTTTTACTAAAGTATTGATTTTTTGTCACTCGCAGATGAAGGCCGTGTCACAGAATTTGGTTTGAAGCAGATGTGGAGAAGTCCAAATGGTACCATCAGGAATATTCTGAACGGTAAGATTTACACAATTTTATGTTAAAGCGTCTGGTAATATCATTCTCTGTTGCCTTATACTGTGTTTGTCTTAAACAGGAACTGTATTTAGAGAACCAATTATCTGCAAAAATGTTCCCAAGCTTGTCCCAGGTAATTATTGACAAATGGGCTAGTTGCTTTAACAGTTTTATTGCGAAAGGGTTCTGAGTATATTTTTTTTTGTTTTCTAAGGCTGGACTAAGCCCATCTGCATTGGAAGACATGCTTTTGGAGATCAGTACCGTGCCACTGATGCTGTAATCAAGGGACCAGGAAAACTGACTATGGTTTTTGGTAAACCTACTACCTTTCATCGGTCATTTCATTTGGGGATGGCATTGCACAATTTTGTAATCTCTTACCACTTCTTCTTTCCTATTCATCTGTCGAGTACTAATGAACTCTGTAATGTCATTGATCTTCAGAGGGAAAAGATGGGAAAACTGAAACTGAAGTCTTTACATTTACCGGTGAAGGTGGTGTTGCTATGGCCATGTACAATACTGATGAGGTATAGTTATACTTACGCTTTCTTCTAACTACTTGTTCATTTCATGATTGGCCTCCAAGTCAAAGTTTTATATATACATTTTTATCTTATATTACAGTCCATCCGTGCTTTTGCTGAGGCATCGATGAACACTGCTTACGAGAAAAAGTGGCCACTTTATCTTAGCACAAAGAACACCATTCTTAAGAAATACGATGGCAGGTATGTGATATTTGATCATTATTAGGAGAGAGTTTCTCGTTAATATTTGATGTTGATTGCAGTTTTTGTTTTACTCTGAAGATTCAAAGACATCTTCCAAGAAGTGTATGAAGCTAGCTGGAAGTCAAAGTATGAAGCTGCTGGTATATGGTGAGTCGCCACGCGCCATTATCATGGTGCCTTATGTATCATTCGACTATGGAGGACACTAAATGATTAAATTGGTTAGGTACGAGCACCGTCTCATCGACGATATGGTGGCTTACGCTCTTAAGAGCGAAGGAGGCTATGTGTGGGCATGCAAAAACTATGATGGTGATGTCCAAAGCGATTTCTTGGCACAAGGTTTGTGTGATCTCGTGAATGAATTTGTTGGCTTGCTTATGTTTCTGTTAGCTAATTTGTTCTTTATAATGTGTTGTAGGGTTCGGATCACTTGGGTTGATGACATCAGTTTTGGTATTATATCAGTGACACAATCACCTTTTATATCAGTGTCTAAATTTTACAATGGTTTGTGTTATCTCGATTAGGTTTGTCCGGATGGGAAGACGATTGAAGCTGAAGCAGCTCATGGAACGGTGACACGTCACTACAGGGTTCACCAGAAAGGTGGTGAGACCAGCACAAACAGCATAGCTTCTATTTTCGCTTGGACTCGTGGTCTTGCACACAGGGCTAAGTTAGATGACAACTCAAAACTGTTGGAATTCACCGAGAAGCTCGAAGCTGCTTGTGTCGGTACAGTGGAGTCTGGGAAAATGACTAAAGATCTTGCACTCATCATTCACGGCTCAAAGTAAATCTCTTCTTCACTCTTGAATTTCATGTTTCTTGTCAAGATTTGCTTTGATTGATTTATGTTTATTGTCGGTTTGTTTCCAGGCTCTCGAGGGACACTTACCTGAACACGGAAGAGTTCATCGATGCAGTTGCGAACGAGCTCAAAGCAAGACTCGGCATCAAAGCTTAAGAGAACTAAAGACTCAGTTACTCAGTCATTAATTTCTATCTGGTGGGTTTGTGAGAGTGGTTGGTGGGATTGGGAGAAATAAAAAAGAGAAACTTTTGGTTTAAGGGGAATATTGAGAACGATTTGTTTCCTCTCTTTATAATATTTTCTAAACATTGCGACATTTTTTTTCTTTCTTATTTATAATTTATGCAGATCACGAATTTTATTTGATTCGTATGGTGATTCCCTTGATGTAGTGTATAGTTTAAACGTAAACATAAAAACAAGTGTGGAGACGAGAATCTGACGTGAAAGCACAATTAGCTTTTGAAAATTTAAGAATTCAAACTATTTTTTGAGGCTAAACTATAGATGAATCATGAAAGAATTCAACAATTATATATCGCATAAAATTTTGAAGTTATAGGTGTTTTCTATCCAATTGTGATATTTCAAATTATATTCTCTTCTTGTATCCTCAACAATGGATTCTTTTTCTTCTTCTTCGACAAGAGAAAAATCAAATTGTTTGTGAGGAATAAAACCCATTTCAAGAACACGAATTTCTATGAGAGAATAGATCACCTACGAGCTCTCGACTCAATGCGACATCCAAGTCTGCATCCTGTATTACGGTTGTGACGGCGAACTCATCAACACATGGCCTGAGGATCAATACAAGTTTCTTAACAAGAAGATCAACGACGAAGAAGAAGAGATCTCTCGATAAAACTACACAAATTCTCACATAAAGTCTTGGAGATTGAGCATTCGTTGGACACTCGTTTACGGATGTTCCAAGACAAGCTTCAGGTTCTTCTTCAGACCGAACCAGACCAGAGCAGATTTTCAATCTTTCTCTATAACCATGACAACAACTTCTCTCAACTCGTTGACCCAGTTTCAAGCTTTGGCCAAGCGACGGATTTACTTGGGCCACAAGGATTTGCTGCAGCAACAACATGGTGATTCCTCCTCAGATCATGCAGACACAAAATCTACTTCTCTTTTAAAGACAGGGGGAATAAATAATTATGCACATATTAAATAAGTAAATAATAAATAATTATGTATGAGAGTAAGTTAGGTATCCACGTGTGTAATAACTCTTAAATTAAGTATCCATATATATGTAATAGCTCTAAGTTAGGTATTCATGTGTATAATTCCATCATTATAAATAAAAGGTTTAGGTGCTTGCATAAACTAAACTAAATCTTGTAATTGAGTCTGAGAGAAAGCTTGAGAGTCTTTATAATTTATGAGTGTTCGATATAAAATATTTCTCATTGTATAATCATCTCTTCCATTTTTTAAAGGGAGGATTACTGTACTAACCTTAGAAAGTATCTTTATTGATTGTTTGGCGCACTTTTTTTATTTTTTATAAAACTAATCTAGTATACCCAAAACACCATTTTCGCCTTTGTTGAAAAAAACCTAATTACGAAAATGTTATTACTTTTTAATATCACGTAGGCAGAAAATAGCACTGAAAAAATGATAAGTCTACCAGGGTTTGGCGGTAGACTTAACAAATTTTGGTCAACGCAAAAATTTAGATGGTAGAGTTATTAGGACGATGGTTGATTTATTTGAGAGTTGGTAGATTTGTTAAAAATTGGTAGACTTTTCTTGGCAGAGTTTTGACAATGAGATGTAGATTTATTAAGTTTCAGTAGATTTGTTGTTATGTATGACACACTTGTCAAATGTATTGGTAGACTTGTTAAGAAAATCGTTGACTTACTCGAATAGTTGACTTTGTCGGTAGATTTGTTGACAATGGTGTAGATTTAATTCCTGCATTGGTAGACTTATTTCTTTTGGTGGTAGATTTATGTTACATTATTTTCATAACGTGACGGTAGATTTATCCCTTTTATGGTAAATTACTGTTGAAATTGGTAGAGAGCTATATCATGTTGGTAGATTTATCGCTTTTGTGGTAGATTTGTTGGTTATGTGGTAAATTTATATTCAAGTAAAAATTTGGTGATTTCCTTCCATTGAGTGGTAGATTAACTGTTATATGTGGTAGACTTATAAAATGTTGGTAGATTTTTCGCTTTTATGGTAGATTTGGTTATGTTGTAGATTTACATTCAAGTAAAAATTTTGTGATTTTATTCCGTTGAGTGGTAGATTTACTGTTACATGAGGTAGACTTAAAAAATGTTGGTAGATTTTTTTTTGTTATTCTAGTAGTTTTTCAATCAATTGGTAGAGTTATTGCACGTATGATAGATTTATATTGAGCTTCATGTGGTAGATTAAATAACTTTGGTATTTACTCAGATAACCTCGATCTGATAAACATATTTGATGCTTGATGGTAGACTTTTTCTTATGGTAGAGTTATTTACATTGCTTGTAGTAAACTTAGTTACATTGTTTTTGGTAGACATTTGACATTTTCAATTGAAATTACTTATTTGCCATAAAAGTATTCAGCAATATACGAAAACACCAGAAGTGTGCTAGACTTGTTTTGGGGTGTCGTATATTAAACATGTTCCGGATGTATGGTAGACTTGTTCCATGGTTATATTTGAGTTAGTTTTGTTACCATTGTCGATTTCTTTGCACGATATTGCTGAGATTATGCCTGTAAACTGTGATTTGATCACAGATGATTATTGGTCTTTGTGGTATAGTCGTCACAGTCAATGGTCAAAAATTTCTTGCATGAATCTTTTTTCTATGATTGCTATATCTTTCCTCTAAGATAACATTGCTTTTCATATTAACCTTGAACATATATGTCCTATTAGTTCACTTAAACATTTATCTTATGTCCTTTTTGTTTTTTTGTCTGTAATAACCATCTCTTAACTTATGATCTTTTGATTTTTTATTTGTGAATATTTTGTTACATTTAAGTATTTAACTCTATTTACATAAACTCTTGAACATCACAATGTTAAATGATTTTAGTTATGTGTTTTGGTTAAATTTCATTCACTTAGGATATACATCATAGTGAAAGTAAAGAAAATTATTTGAATTGAATAATAACATTACTAGCAAATGTGGTAAAAAGATGAAACATTACTAACAAATAAATATACCATCAAGTAACTAATAAAAACTACCAAACCACATAGTATTTTAAAATAAATTTACCATCAAATAACTAATAAATCTACTAAACCACATATCTAAAATAATATACCATCAGATAACTAATAAATCTAACATACCACATATCGTTTTATCAAATAAATCTACCGTCAAATAATTAATAAATCTACCAAACCACATACCGTTTTTAAAATTATTTACCATCAAATAACTAATAAATCTACCAAACCACATATCGTTTTATCAAATAAATCTACTGTCAAGTAACTAATAAATCTATCAAAGCACTTATTATTTTTAAAATAAGTCTACCATTACACGTTACAAACATTACAACAACAAAAATCTACTATCCACCAGAAATTTTTTTTCTTTCACTGGAATCTTGTTCCGTTGAAGAGAACCACATATTAAACAAGTTATCTGCAACAACAACAAAAAATTAAGTTTTCTTGTCACCGCCAACCATAGCATCTCCATAGTTTATCATCGATATTAGATCCAAAAACCCAGATCTAGAAAAATAAAATAAAAGAATTCAGAATTTAAGAAAGAAAAATAACGTAATAATAGAACAAATTGTAGAAGCCATGGAAAGATCTAGATCTTCGAGCTTGGAAACATTGGAGGCGCCTTGGTACAAGAAATCGGTAGGGCTATGCCTCTTTTTCTCTATCTGAAACATCCATGCTTTGAAATTCATTAAGGATAACTATTCATGCAACAAAATTTAACCAAAAAAAGAGAAAGAGGAGAGCACGAAAGGAATGGAAGGTTAAGAAGAAGAGAAAGAAGGGAAAGAAGTATAGCAGCGCCGTTAGAGAGAGAGAGAGAGAAAAGATGAATTTAGGGGTTTCTCTTTTTTTTTTGATTTTGTATTTTTTTTTAATCTTTTTTTAATTTTTTTTGTTTAAAAATAGTTTTTTGCACAAAAAAAAATTTTTCCCAAAAAAAAATTTTTTAGAAAAAAAAAATCAAAATGGCAATTTTGTAATAACATAAAATATTAGAATAAATTTTTTTATTTTATTAATAATCAAAAAATATTTTTTTATCAACCATAATGGCATTCTCGTAATATATTCAATATTTGGATTATGATATAAGACCAACTTTATAAGGTTAGTCTTGTAAGACGATAAATATGTTAGGTTAGATTTGTCATTTCGTCAACCTTAAAGGCTAGTCTAAGGTATTTTCACTAATCTTTTATACTTTTCATCATTCAAAACGTTCTTCGTGATTGTACCCACTATGTATTTGTAAATTAATAAATAATTATGGACATGTTGAATAAGTAAAGAATAAATAATTATGCATGAGAGTAAGTTATGTATCCACGTGTTTAATAACTCTAAGTTAGGTATCCACGTGTGTAATAACTCTAAGTTAGGTAGCCAAGTGTGTAATTCCATCACTATAAATAAGAGGTTTGGGTGCTTGCATAAACCAAACTAAGTCTTGTAATTGAGTCTGAGAGAAAGCTTGAATCTTTGTAATTTGTGAATGTTCGATATAAATAAAATATCTCCTCTTGTATAATTATCTCTTCCATTCTTTAAATAACATTTTATACTTTTGATCATTCAAAACCCTCTTCGTGATTGTACCCATTATGTATTGACAGTTTAAGCTCTAATTCTTATCTCCCCAAAGAATAATATGCCTACGAGTTGCCTTTATCTACAATCTAGTATGAGAGTATACTATGTGGTTGCCATTTAGTGAATCCTCCACATCAAAAGTCTTATATAGCTAAAGAAAAAAAAAGAATTTTGAGAAAAAACTTATGAGATCATAATGCTCAAAGTACTTTGAGACTCAAAGTTATGAAGTATTGCCTCGGTTATTGAGCTAAAACATCTTACGAGGGATTTCTCAAATATTCTTAGCGCATCATAAACAACTCTTGACTTAATATGACTCTAAGGGATAGATAAGAAATAAAACAATCTGTCTTGGTTTCTGGTCTCATCACATATTATGAAAAGTTCCCTAAACACAACTACTTTCAGAAAAATAACTTCTAGTAAGATAGATTACCTATATGAAATATAATATGTGAGTGAAGACAGTAAAATACCCATCACCCAGTTACTTTTACTTAACCCATATTGATATGATCGTGACCAGCTCAGAGGAGGAGGAACCAGAGGTAGCTGGCAGGATCACTCGTTCCAGAGCTAGAGAGATGGCTAAGGAGGCTCACGCACTCATTGCCACAGAGGACAGCGATCACCAGGAGGCTGGAGCTCACATCTTCAACATCTCTATCTTGAAGAATGAAGAACCCATTAACAATGACTAGGTAACTTAGGTGATGATTCTGTACTCTTTTCCTTGGTGAAGATTTTGGAAGGCAAGGAGGTTCTTCTCCAAGGTTTTTAACGAGGCAGAAATCATTGCTACGTCGAGTTACTTAGAAGTTGTTACTAATGGGTAATAACGTGCAAAGTCACAATGACTTGTGCACTAGTTGTTTTAGGCGCACCACTTAGGATTTAGAAGGGACGCCTCGCTGTTTTATTTTTAAATCAAACTTCGTGTTGTTTTTATTTCAGACTTCATGTAGTTTTGTATTAGGGCTGCGATTTTTCTCTCTTACTCTATAAAATAGAGAAAATCACCTATGTCATATTCAGTGAAGAATTTTGATCAAACTTTTAACGTGTTCTTCTCTCTTTGATTTCTGAGAACTAAAAACTCTGAAATTCGAATCTCTTACAAACTAATCTGTTTACAAGAGATTCTTCTATCCTTCATCATCATCGATTCGAATATCACACTACCACCACACTATCAATCGATCATCTCACCATCACAAACCATCGATCCGATCCACCAGCCACCATCACCACTCCATCGCATCATCGCTGCATTCCATCCACCACATTGCCACGTCTATTGCCTCTTGCTTCAGAGTAGATCACCTTGGATCGTATCACGTGATATCAGAGCCAACTCTGAACCAAAGGCTGAGCGAAACTCTAACCCTAATCTCTGTGCTTTGAATTTTCGTCTCTGTGTTATTAGGGTTAGCGAGTTCTGTGACTGTGTGCATCGATTTGATTCGTTTTGTTTCATATTAGCGAGTTCTCTTATCATCGCATCGTTCTCTCTTGTATTGTGTCTCGGATCGATCGCTGTTAGGATAGATCGTGTTCGTCGAAAGTGTATTTCGTGTCGAGTTTGTTTAGTTTCGAGTCTGAGAATCGTTGTTAGGAGTCTGCACGATTTCGTTAGGTGTGATAGGGTTTCGTGATCTCGTAACTTGTTTGTTAGTGTGTTAGGGATTCGTTAGTCTTCGATTTTTGTTGTTAGGCCTCGTTTTTCATCGTTTTTTTCGTGTAGGCTTGTTAGGAAATCTTTTTTGTGATTTCTGTTAAGTTTAAAAAAAAAAAAAAAAAAATTTCGTTAAATTTCATTAGTTTCGTTAAGTTTGTTTTTAGATTTCGTGGGGATCATTTATTTTTTTTTAATGATGATTTTAGTTTTGCTGTTTTTGTGATTCCTTCTAGAACAAGTTACTGCGAGTTTTTTTTTTTTTTTTTTTTTTTTTTTTTTTTCAGGTACCATGGAGCTTTCGGCTGAGGCAATGGAAGCTCTGAACCGAGCAATGTCTCAACAAATCAAAGAAGCGAATCAAGCCATAGCAACTCAGCTCACCCAACAAATCGAACAACTCAACGACAAGTTCGAGACCAAGATGAGTGATCTGCTCAAAGATCTCAGTGCAAGTGGAGAAGAGTCGTCTCAAACTCCAACTCCGTCAGAAGCAATGCGCTTAGCTAAGGGTAAAGGGCACATAGGATCTTCCCGGAAACTCCCACGCCACCCAACACCTTCCGAAGCCAGGACTAAAGCTAAGTCCAGCCGAAGCCAAATTGGGGGCAGAGAAACTACGTTTAATCCGAGGAGGAATCCTACTGATGCAGATCGAGATGGCCCAAGGGTAGATCGTCAGCACCGCAGAGAGGAATATATTGCTGGGCATCGAGTTACCCTGGAATCAGACCCAGAATACTATGAGGAGGACGAAGCTTCTGATCATAGCAGAGAAACTGTGGGACGAGATCGAGGCCGAGGAAATGGACGAGATTATGATCCTCTACATCAGCAGCTGCGTCACATCAAAATCCAGTATCCTCCTTTCCATGGAACTAATGATCCCGAAGCTTATCTAGATTGGGAAAGGAAGATGGAGTCTAACTTTCTGGTCCAAGGAACTTACGAGCTCAACAGGGTGAAGATCGCAGTGTCAGAATTTCATGGGTATGCGCTTCTATGGTGGGAACAGTTGGGAGTCACCAGAAATCGCCTGAGGGAACTTCCGATTACTACTTGGGATCAGCTCGTTATACAGATGAGGAAGCGGTTCGTTCCGGCCCATCATCAGCGCAAAATACTCAACAAGCTTAGGCGCCTCGTCCAAGGTACGAAGTCTGTTCGAGATTACTATCAGGAATTGGAAACTTTGCTTATTCGTGCAGATTTACGAGAAGGAGAAGAGATGGTAATGTCGAGATTTCTTGGAGGACTTAACCGAGAAATTCAGGACAAGGTGGAACTTCAGGATTTCGCAGATATACAAGAGATGGTGCATAAGGCTGAATTGGTGGAATCTCAAGTCAAGAGGCGAAATTTCAAGTCCACATTTACGCCTAGTGTGCCGAAGCCTAAGGAGATCAGCAAGCCAGCTTACTCCAGAGACATCAAACCACCCTCCAGTAGACTTAAAGAAGAAGCTAAAGCTGAGTTCAAACCAAGAAGTGGTACTTCTATCAGCAATGTGAGGTGTTTCAAATGTCAAGGAATGGGACATTACTCTCGAGATTGCCCAAACAAGAAGGTCTTCTTGTTACAAGAGGGAGGAGAGATAGTTCCTCAAGAGGATTCAGAGGCCGAATATGAAATAGAGGAAGAGGAAGAAGCTGCTGTCGTGGGCGAGATGCTGGTTGCCAAAAGGACTTTGAGTGTTCAGAGTCAACCTGAAGAGACTTGTCAGCGAGAGA
Organism: Eutrema salsugineum; assembly: GCF_000478725.1. NCBI lineage: Eukaryota > Viridiplantae > Streptophyta > Magnoliopsida > Brassicales > Brassicaceae > Eutrema > Eutrema salsugineum. Next base: position 7,739,744 of record NW_006256342.1, read on the forward strand.
ACCTGTTTCATACGAGATGCTTCATTCAAGGAAAAGTTTGCAGCCTGATCATAGATGGAGGAAGTTGTACTAATGCTGCAAGCGAAGAGATGGTTAAGAAGCTCCAGCTCAAGACTATTCCTCATCCAAGACCGTATAAGCTTCAGTGGTTGAATGACAGTGGAGCCTTGACCGTATCTCAGCAAGTGATGGTTTCTCTATCTATTGGGAAGTATGAAGCTGAGATTCTATGTGACGTCATTCCCATGGGTTCGAGTCATGTGTTGCTAGGCAGACCGTGGCAATCAGATCGTAGGGTGATACACGACGGTTACACCAACAAGCACTCATTCGAGTTCAAAGGTCGCAAAATTACCCTCCTACCTCTCACGCCTACTGAGATTTACCAGGATCAGATCCTGATGAAGCTCAAGGAGAAGGAGAAAGTCGCCAACAGCCTCTACATAAACCACAGTGAATTTTCTAAACTCTTTGATCCTGAAATGACTACTTTTATGTTTGTGTACAAGGAATCCCTTGTTAGTACTAACCCTTCACAGGAGCTTCCTAGTGCTATGTTTGAGATTTTGCAGGAATACAAGGACGTTTTTCCAGTAGAAATTCCACCAGGGCTACCTCCAATTCGTGGGATAGAGCATCAGATTGACTTGGTACCAGGATCAGCCTTAGCTAACAGGCCAGCATACCGAACCAATCCTGTAGAGACTAAGGAGCTGCAGAAGCAAGTGGAAAAGCTGATGAGCAAGGGACATATCCGAGAAAGCTTGAGTCCATGTGCGGTTCCAGTTCTGTTGGTGCCAAAGAAAGATGGTTCCTGGAGGATGTGTGTAGACTGCCGAGCTATCAACAACATCACTGTGAAGTATCGGCATCCGATTCCAAGACTAGATGATATGCTGGATGAGCTCTGTGGATCGACAATCTTCTCTAAGATAGACTTGAAGAGTGGGTATCATCAGATCAGAATGAAGGAAGGGGATGAATGGAAGACGGCGTTCAAGACAAAGCAAGGACTCTACGAGTGGCTAGTTATGCCGTTTGGTCTCACCAATGCTCCCAGCACCTTCATGAGATTAATGAACCATGCCCTGAGACCATTCATTGGCGTGTTCGTAGTGGTTTATTTCGACGATATCCTCATCTACAGTAAAGGTTTGGAAGAACATCTAGATCACATCAGATCGGTTCTTGATGTTCTTCGCTCTCAATCTCTCTTTGCTAATTTATCTAAATGTTCATTCTGCACTAACGAAATTGTTTTCTTAGGCTTTGTAGTAAGTGCAGGAGGAGTTAAAGTAAATGAAGAGAAGATAAAAGCTATCAAGGAGTGGCCAACCCCCAAGAATATTGGAGAAGTCCGAAGTTTCCATGGCTTAGCAGGATTCTACAGGCGTTTTGTTCGTGATTTCAGCACCATAGCCGTGCTCTTAACAGAAGTGATCAAGAAAGATGTGGGGTTCAAGTGGGGAGAGGTGCAAGAACAGGCTTTTACAGCCCTTAAAGAGAAGCTTATCAATTCACCCTTACTAGTACTTCCTGATTTTACTAAGACTTTTGAGATTGAATGCGATGCTTCTGGTGTAGGTATTAGAGCAGTTCTTATGCAGGATAAGAAGCCCGTCGCTTACTTCAGCGAAAAGTTAGGAGGTTCCACGTTGAATTATCCCACTTATGACAAGGAGTTATACGCATTAGTTCGAGCTCTCCAGACATGGCAGCATTACCTATGGCCTAAGGAATTCGTAATTCATACCGATCACGAGTCTCTAAAGCACCTCAAGGGTCAGCAGAAGCTTAACAAAAGACATGGGCGATGGATGGAGTTCATTGAGACATTCTCCTACATTGTTAAGTACAAAAAAGGTAAAGATAATGTGGTCGCAGACGCATTATCCCGGAGGTACACTCTTATTTCGGCTTTAACATCAAAGTTGATTGGATTTGAACACATTATAGATCTTTATGAATCTGATACTGACTTTTCTGAGAGCTATGCCATATGTCATAAGTTTGCCTGTGAGAAATTTTATAGACAGGATAGATACTTGTTCTTCAGTAACCGATTGTGCATACCACAAGGATTTATTCGAGAGTTACTGGTACGAGAAGCTCATGGAGGTGGATTAGCTGGACATTTCGGTGTCACAAAGACACTTCTTGGGCTACAAGAGCACTTCTACTGGCCGAACATGAAGAAAGACGTTGAGAAAATCAGCTCTAGATGTGTCGTATGTAAGATGGCTAAGAGTAAAGTTCAACCTCACGGTTTGTATACTCCTTTGCCTATTCCTTCTCAACCTTGGACTAATATCTCTATGGATTTTGTAGTTGGCTTACCTCGAACCAGAAATGGTAGAGATTCTATTTTTGTAGTTGTTGACAGGTTTAGCAAGATGGCCCACTTCATCGCTAACCACAAGACAGATGATGCTGTGAATGTAGCTAACTTGTTTTTCAGGGAAGTAGTAAGACTGCATGGAATGCCACAGGTTATCGTTTCAGATCGAGATACGAAGTTCTTAGGACATTTTTGGCAAACGCTTTGGGCTAAGCTGGGAACAAAGCTCTCATTCTCAACTACGTGTCATCCTCAGACCGATGGACAGACCGAGGTGGTGAATAGAACGTTGTCCACACTTCTAAGGACTTTGGTGAAAAGTAACCTCAAGACTTGGGAAGAGTGTCTGCCTCATGTCGAGTTTGCTTACAATCACGCTAAGCATTCCGCTACTCTCTTTTCTCCTTTTGAAATTGTATATGGGTTTAATCCACAATCACCTCTAGACTTGATCCCTTTGCCTTTAAGTGGAAAATGCAGTTTGAATGGCAAGGAGAAAGCTGAACAGGTCCGAAGAATACATGCTAAGGCTAAGGAGAACATCGAGAAGAAGACAAAGCAGTATGAGAAGCATGCCAACAAAGGACGAAAGGAGCTGATTTTCGAAGAAGGAGATCTGGTGTGGATCCATCTGAGGAAGGAGCGATTTCCAGCTGAGCGAAAGAACAAGCTAATGCCCAGAGTTGATGGACCATTCGCAGTCATCAAAAGAATCAACAACAACGCCTATCAGATTGATCTTCAAGGTAAGTATGATGTTTCTGATGCTTTCAATGTTTCTGACTTGCTTCCTTATGTTGCAGATTCAGATTTGAGGACAAATCCTTTTCAAGAGGGAGAGGATGATATGATCGTGACCAGCTCAGAGGAGGAGGAACCAGAGGTAGCTGGCAGGATCACTCGTTCCAGAGCTAGAGAGATGGCTAAGGAGGCTCACACACTCATTGCCACAGAGGACAGCGATCACCAGGAGGCTGGAGCTCACATCTTCAACATCTCTATCTTGAAGAATGAAGAACCCAGTAACAATGACTAGGTAACTTAGGTGATGATTTTGTACTCTTTTCCTTGGTGAAGATTTTGGAAGGCAAGGAGGTTCTTCTCCAAGGTTTTTAACGAGGCAGAAATCATTGCTACGTCGAGTTACTTAGAAGTTGTTACTAATGGGTAATAACGTGCAAAGTCACAATGACTTGTGCACTAGTTGTTTTAGGCGCACCACTTAGGATTTAGAAGGAACGCCTCGCTGTTTTATTTTTAAATCAAACTTTGTGTTGTTTTTATTTCAGACTTCATGTAGTTATGTATTAGGGCTGCGATTTTCTCTCTTACTCTATAAAATAGAGAAAATCGCCTATGTCATATTCAGTGAAGAATTTTGATCAAACTTTTAACGTGTTCTTCTCTCTTTGATTTCTGAGAACTAAAAACTCTGAAATTCGAATCTCTTACAAACTAATCTGTTTACAAGAGATTCTTCTATCCTTCATCATCATCAATTCGAATATCACACTACCACCACACTATCAATCGATCATCTCACCATCACAAACCATCGATCCGATCCACCAGCCACCATCACCACTCCATCGCATCATCGCTGCATTCCATCCACCACATCGCCACGTCTATTGCCTCTTGCTTCAGAGTAGACCACCTTGGATCGTATCACATATAAAGCCTTTACAAAACCAAACTCTACTCTCCCAAAGGTGATAAAACAAGTCTTTGGTCACAACAAACATGCTGCAAGAGAGCAAATCCTAGCCTCACAAATGGAGCAACACTTGGTTCCAGCGACAGAAACTGGGCAGATGATTCCTCTTCGCTTCAACGAAGGGATGGTTCATTAATGAAAAACTCATGACTACACCCACCTACATTATGGAACAATTAAGTTGACGTTGACTCTACATGGAAGAAAAAGTCTACCCGTTGTGGCGAGAGTTACCCTACTCGACACAAGATATAGAGAATACCAGCACGCTTGCATAACAACAATTCAGACAGCCCTGAATGCAGACACTGTATTTGTCACTCTCTACCTAAACTTCAACATAGCGCTTGAAGACCCTCAAATATACCAGAATATGAAAATTCAACTACAAATCACAGGTGCTCCTCAAGTTGGCAACACATATGTAGCAACACTCCACCATCAGATAGCGTATAGGATCCAAAACCATGCTATAGACCTCACACTCCCACGAGACGCAGGAGATGTACTGCTCATACAGCTAGAATCTGAACACAATCCATCATGCATCCATATCCCCAGGCAAATTCCTAGAGAAGCATTAGTCAAATTACTTCCAGAGTCATGGGTGACAAATTACAAAAAGCTTCATGAAAGCAGTGTATCGATACAGTCCGTAGACTCTTCCATCCACAGAAGAAAAGATGGGGCAATCGAGATATCTTTCAAACAACAAGATGGTGAAAAGTCACAACAGCCAGCCTTTGCACTGAGATAAATGCAATCTCTCCAGCCGAAGGAGTACAACCCCTGAAACAATATTTGCCTGGTGTTCCAATAAATTCTTTTAATGCAGTTGGGGATCCGATATATGCATTCTCAGACAAAACATCTTACAAATTATTTGATGTTTGTGATTGTGACTATTGCCTAATAGATAGCTAAGACGAAGAGAAAAACTCAAGGCGAAGAAAAAGAAGTCATCCCAAAAAATCCTCAAAGAACGATACGAATTTGGAGATCCAGAAGTTAGCCTTCTTGGAGAACCTTTGAGGAAGAAGTTTGAATACTATATCTTGTATTCAAATAGGTCAACTCCACCAATTCCTGACAGTGAAGATATCCGCATGTGTTCGTCCTCTCAAGAGCCAATATTTCCAACCCGAGAATTCAAAGAAGGCAACATCAAGCACTCATGGAAAATCAGAAATCCGAATGTTAAAAATCCAGATGGAACAGTGAAACATGTTAGTGCAGCAGAAGCAACGTTAAATTGGCTGTCAGAAAATGCTATGGTCCAAAACCACCTCCTAAGCCAAATGAAAAAAAAGTATTCATTTTGGATCACTCAATTAAAGAAATAAAGAAAAAAGATATTCTCTCTCCACCAAGAACTTTTGCATCTGGCAATTACTATTTCCACAACTTTCCCACTTATGTACCAAAAGGAATCAGAGCTAAAATCTCTTAAAGCTCAATTATAATCGTTACAAAACCAGCCCAAAACACAGACACCAATGCCATATGATCTCTTTACACCTTATCCTATATATTCTCCACCTGCTATGGTCTAAACACAATCTCTCTCTTTTTCCCAAGACCCAAGTATCTTGGTTCATCCTCCTTCCTACCAACAAAGGTCAGAGAACAAAGTCTTGTGAAAAAGAAACACCCAACTGTTTCTATAGAAACTCCAAATATTTCAGCACCAGAAATATGAAGACCACTTCTCCTGAGAAGGGTGAAGCACAGTTTATGGTGGAACACACCAAAAAATCAAATCTCTACATTTCTTGAGAAACTGGCAAAGAAAACAAAACTACTAAAGCAACAACGTTCTACAAAAAACCTGGTGCCACCACAAGAAAGCTCTGACGAGGAGTTCCTAATTCCAAACTTTATGATGGCATGACCAAAAGTAGAAGAAGAGGATATGGAAAGTGATGACGGAAACATATATGAAGACAGAAGAAAATCTCAAAGACCCCACTCTTTACCAGACTGGAACCCAAGGAGCCACATTGACTCACACAACAGTTTCTCTTTCGACAATGTTTCCCCATCAAAATGGAGAGACAAAATCTACGAGGTGCATGCATGGCTCACAGAACAGCTTCTCAGCTCAGGGGCTATTTTTCATACAGTAATAGACAAGTTGGTCTCCAAATTCCACGGTCGCTTCAGACAGTGGTGGATTAGCTTGGGAGATTACCGACATCTACAGACCCGTCAACCTCCAAAAGTGGACACATTGATCAAACATATCCACAATGAATTTTTTTTGGCACATGGAACCACTACACAATTCAAGCAAGAGAAGAGTATATGAGCATGAGCTGCTGTTCCTTCAAAATAGTGTCCAAATAAGAAGAAGAGAGATAATCTCCATGGATATCTATCCCAAATTGAAGACCTCGACGACTCAGACGTGGAATATATTTTCTCTTTTGATGATGAACCAACTGATGATACAGTCTTTGTAACGGGAATTGAGCAAGATGATGAGTTCTCAGAAGAATCTGAAATTGAAGAAAAAGAAGAAGATGCTAACGACCAAATTCATGTTTTTTGATCTCTAAACCCTAGACTCCTGCAAAGTTGAAGGGTCAAAAGAAGCAGATTTGGCGTACCTGTCCCAACCAGTGATGTGGTGTGTGTTGTGGGTGTCAAGTTTTACCCTAAATGAAATCAATAGCCGCAAGTGCACAGCTGATCGATTGTAGTACTTAGGGATCGAATCCACAGGGAAAGAGGATCTTTTCCTGCAAAAAGCCTTTGAAATAAGTATAAAGTAAGGAAGTCTAGAACCAAACGGTTTTGTGGGGGTTTGGTAGTGTGTTTAAAATGTAAAAAACGAAATCTTAAAAGAAAGTACGGGAATTAAATAACCTAATAACTAAACTTAACGAAAATGAATAAAAATGAGTAAAACGGATAATTCTAATTGCTTAAATGAAAATCTACTAAAAAGGAAAGACAATATTGAACTAAAGCTTGAAATAAAAACGGTGTAAATCAATGGAAAGAAGGCGTTGGGCTTCAGGGAAGTTTTCTCAGGGGTACGAACGATTCAAAACATTGCTAGAGAGTAAAATTGATAAGATCTTAGCTTAAACTTTTCGAACTGGAGTCACGGACGTATGAATACGCCACTGTCGTGATCATAGACAACTATCTCTCTCAACCCTGACCAGTAGGTTTCCACTCTGGCCCTGGAAGAGAAGAGATGCATTATGTTTAAGACTCGTCCTAATCCACAAATCGCCCATAGGTAGGTTTCCACTCCTATGTTTGTTTTGCTCTCCCAAACTAGATCTGATACCTGATGAACACTTTCGTGTCACCAAGCATCTGGATCAGATTGTAGTTCATGACGCTACTCTCATGCAGTAAAAACGAATTCAGAAGAAAAAGTTCTAAGATTCGGCTCAAAAGCTCATGGAATCCTCATCGAACATATAAATCCCCATTGAAAATCCCTTAATCCCAACAATAAAACTACTCAGACATGATGAACGAAATCAAAGACATAGTATTAATAAGTAGAATAGAAACCGAAATTGAAAAAGAAAGAACAAGGGTTCAAGAGAACAAATCTCTCTCTCCCTAAAAGCTAAAGCAAAAACAATAAAAATATGAAGTAATGATAGATGGTATTCGGTTCTACGATTTAGGGTTCCTAAGACATGTATTTATAGTGCTCAAGACCTCTCTGGACGTCACTTAGGGTTTCTCCAAATGTGGGCTTCAGAAATGGGCTTTTTGGGCTCGGAGGTTGATGGCCGCTGTCGGGACAAGTGTGACCGCGGGGAATGAGTGGTTTGCCGCGGTCGGGATGCTCCTGACCGTGGGAAATTGCTTGTTGGCCGCGGGTGGAAGTGTTTGCCGGCTGGTTTACGGGACATCTTGCTCTTCGCGTATTTTTTGATTGAACCGTTGGATTGCCAAGCTGTAAAGTGCACTGGAAAGCTGATACTTCCATCTTTAAGGTCTCCAAATATGAGCTGGATCAGACGGTGAGAAGGCCTTCAATCATGGGTGAACTTCTGACGGTTTAACTCTGAGCTGAAATCTGGTTTTCTATCCATTTTGTTAAGCTTTTCCCTAAGTTACCTGAAAAGAGTCTTGAAACTACAAATACTAGAAAAACATAATAAAAGTACATAAAAGAAATTAAAAACATAGAAAAAGTATTTCAAAACGATCCATAAAAGTGGTCAAAATACGGTGTTATCAACCAGCTCCAAATGCCAAGATCTACATCTTTCCTACCAAATACGATAAGCCTATACCAGTTATAGCTTTCTTTGATACTTGATCTGCGTCTTCAATCATCAAGCCAGATATACTCCCATCAACCCATTGGGAACGGTTTTTAGTGTCCTTCAAAGCAGCCAATCGGCAGATATTCCATATCTCCCTCATCAGTAAGCCCATTCATATCCAATTATTCCCAGGATATATGGTTAAATTTAAAGTATATGGGTCTGATCTTCTAGGAAAAGGCTTCATACTTGGATTTGATATCTTCCATAGCCTTAAAAGAGTATCTTGGCACCCAAAAAGCCTTAAACACAAAAACCACCTGTTACCATGGACAACCATTTCTCATTTATACTCTATGGAAATCCTGAACCCCATCAAAGAAGAAATTGCCAAAACCTCTTTGTGCCACTTCTCACTCAGAATTCCTCACCAAATATTTCTCACCCCTTTGACAAAATCCAGACTTCTTCATATCTTTACCATTCAAGAAAAATGAAGATATTTATTCCACAAAGGCTAGTCATCCAGGGATGAACCCAGATCATTATACTCTAGCGTTCGAAGAAGTAAACCTACTCCAAAAAGGTCTCATCGAAAAAACAACTTCACCATGGGCATGCGGGGCTTTCTATGTCAACAAAAGGGCATAACAAGTTCGAGGAAAATTGAGGTTATTCATTAACTACCAGCCACTCAATCACTTCCTTGCTGATGGCAAGTTTCCACTACCAAAACGGGAGGTCTTATTCCAACGGCTCCCACAAGCACAAGTGTTCTCAAAGTTTGACTTAAAAGCGGGATTTTGGCAATTGGGAATCAAGCCAGATGATAGACCCAAAACAGGTTTCTGCATACCAGACTGTTATTTCCAATGGAAGGTTATATCATTTGGATTAAAGGTGGCCCCATCGCTATTTCAAAAGGCAATGACCAAAATATTCGAGCCAATACTTCCAAATGTGCTGGTATACATCGATGATATCCTTTTGTTCTCTCCGGATATCGACTCCCATACCCGGCTACTGGAGAAATTTCACAAGATTGTACAACAGTATGGCATCATGCTCTCCGAAAAAGATGGCTATTGGAGAAATAGAGATAGATTTTCTTGGCATGCATATCTCAAAAGGACAATACCATCTACAGCCTCATATTGAAACACAGCTCAAAGAATATCCAGATGACAAACTCTCTTTCAAACAAGTCCAACAATTCCTTGGAGTTGTCAACTACATGGTGGAGTTCATTCATGGCTTAGAAAAGTACAGGTCAATCCTCTCAACACAGCTAAAGAAAGATGCTCTTCCATGGGACAAAAAATGTACAGAAGCAGTAAAAGAGCTTAAATGGATCTCAAAGACCTTTCCCTCATTGAAGATCTCATCTAAAGGGAAAAGAATCTTACAAACCGATGCAAGAAACTGCTACTGGGGTGATGTTATCTTAGAAGAAGACGAAAAAAGAAAGAGAAGCATTTGCGGATACAAAAGTGGCGTTTTCAAAGACAGTGAAAAACACTACCATTCTACCTACAAAGAGATACTTGCAGTCAAGAGAGACATAGAGAAGTTCGAGCTCCACCTAGTCGGACAATACTTCCTCATTGAAATGGACATGTCCTCATTTCCGAAGATGATTTTGTTCAAGCAAAAGATCTTGCCACACACACAATTACTTAGATGGGCAAGTTGGTTTTCACTGTGGAAGTTTGACGTGAAGCACATCAAAGGAAAAGACAATTTCCTCCCAGACTTCCTATCCAAAACACAGAGGTAAATTTCAATTGTCATACTAATGATATACACTTTCACTCCAACAGAAGAGTCCTTAAGGAACATGATTGCAAATATGCTACAAGGAATACAAGAAAAGATTCTAGAGACTGCTCTAGTCTGTCAAGGAGTTGACAAGCTTCATGGATTCTTGAAGCTTTATGTCTTCAGGTATGGTCTAGACCAAGGCCCACTCCTCCAGTTACCTTATCACCTTGTATTTCTCTTCCTCACTACCATAGACTTAAACCCAGCTCACTATGGTAAATTTTTGGAGGAGACATATTTCCTGTTGTGATACCTAGTAGAATTGTACACCATTAGAGTACTTATTGACAAAAGCCGATTAATTCAGTATCTGGAAAAGTGCATTCTGACAAGAAGGAACACTACAAGTTGTTGTATAAGTGGCTCACCTTGTTTCATGAAGTCACATGGTGGCAAAAGAATATTCGAGCACAAGAAGGATACAAAGTCTTAGTCACATTCAATATCATCACAAAGCAAGAGCAACAAGAAAACAATGTCATCATTCAGAAAGAGTACAAAGCCCAGGTCCGGATAAGCTACAATGATGATGCTTTTGATGGAGACAATTTTCACAAAAGAACAAGAAACTTGGCAGAGATAAATCACATTTCTGACAGTGAAGAAGACGAAGACTCAGACTTTGGATAAGAGAGAATCTACCTCTCTTTTGGAGACAAGAGGAATAAATAATTATGCACATGTTGAATAAGTTAAGAATAAATAATTATGCATGAGAGTAAGTTAGGTATCCATGTGTGTAATAGCTCTAAGTTAGGTATCCACGTGTGTAATAGCTCTAAGTTAGATATCCATGTGTAATTCCATCACTATAAATAAGAGGTTTGGGTGCTTGCATAAACCAAGCTAAATCCTGTAATCGAGTCTAAGAGAAAGCTTGAGAATCTTTGTAATCTGTGAGTATTCGATATAAATAAAATATTTCTCTTTGTATAGTTATCTCTTCCACTCTTTAAATAATTTTTTATATTTTTGATCCTTCAAAACCTTGTTCGTGATTGTATCTATTATGTGTTTGTAAATTTGGAATTTGATACCATCTTTTGGAATCCAATAATGTGATGTCATCTTCTTATAATTAGATCTGATATTTTGATTAGGTCAATTTTTTTATTTGTCTTTTTTATTTGCCATTGTTCTTAATAAGCCTGGAATTTGTAATTTTGTCTGTTTTTATCTAAACCATAATTTGTTAAAATCTCTAAACACATTTGCTTCTCTACTTTTTAATTTTTTTTTTCATATTTTTAAATTTTTGTTTTCATTTGCAATTGATGCAAAGTACTCCGATTTGAATGAAACTCGAGTTAAAAAACAATATAAATACTTTTTTATTCCAAAGAATCGATCTTATTACTTCTATTTCAAATAAATAAGACACTAAACACTCTTTAAACCCATAACATTTTCATACAAGACTCGATACCTTTACACTTCTTGTGACGCCGTCGACGAGTCGTCCATATAAAGAATAGATTGTATGTTTTAGCTTCTTCATTCCTTGAAAGAATTCAACCAATTCTGAAACCATAAAATAGTTCGAAATTTACACAATATTTTGAGTATAATTGATTATTTAGATAGTAGTTTCTTTACCAAGAATAAGACGTAACCGAAGGTAGCTCATCCACATTACAGATCCAGAGATCATCGAATTCTCGACAAAATCTGAAACAAGCAAAAGCAAAAACTAAGTTTTAACTTCAAAATTGTCAAATTGAAAGACTCAACACAGCTTGCCTTTTGTAAACAGAATAACTTCAAATTAGCAATAATCCACAATTCGAGTTACCTGGTTCATAAGTCGGGTTGTAACCAAGCCCATATACTGCATATTTGGCATAAGCGAGTAGTCTCACACGTTTTGGTGAATCTAACTTCAAAGTGATTGACCGTATGAGTCCACTGTTACAGAGCAAAACAAATAATGAAGCCATTGATAAACTAACTCTTTCAGTTTCAATTACTAATAAAACCGAGGATCGAAGATTGTACTCTGTTCGCAATACGGTTAGAAAGTCAGATGGAAGAGACCCCATGAATGTTGTTACGTCTTCTAAGTTCAAAAGCTTCAGCTCCTGTTTTAGATTTTGCCTCTCTTGTATAGACATTCCTTTTCCCAATCCTGATTTGCTATCACCAAGAAGAGGAAGAAACAAACAAGGATAAGACTTCTTGCATGTGAAAATGCCATTTTTACTGTAAGATGATGTAGGGAGAGAAAGTACACACACCTTTCACTAGTTCTTCCGGTGAAAATGACAGGGAAGAATTTGGCATATTTGCCAACACCAAACTGTTTCCCTAATTCCTGTATTTTGTTTGAGTCTAGAAGAATCAAAGCCTCCCATAACCGACAAAAGTCCCGTCTAAATCCTTCATCCAATGTTTTACAGTTCCCGTGGTCTAGCAGAACTTTTCAACAAAAAGAAGAAGATTAAACCTTCTATGATTAAGAACCAGTCAGAGGTCAAGAGTAGAATCACAGAACACATAAAATTACCTAGAGAGAAGCCATTCTTGCCTACAGGAGAAACAAGTATATTTCCAGGATGTGGATCGCCATGTATGAATCCATGAACAAATATCATTTCAGCAAACACTTCAACCAACACTTTAGCAACCTATAATAATATGGGAACAAACTATTATACTTCTGGATTGGATTTCTTAAATCAGACATATTGTTGGCAATAAAATGCACTATGCATAAGAAGTCTTTACCAACCTTTGCTGGACTTAGATTAGTGCTCTTGAGGGACTCCACATCATCAACCTGGAATCTAAGGAAGTTCGAGTTGGTTGAAAACATACAAGAAAAATAGCACTTCCAAGAAGCTGCATGAAGATCTATAAGAGTGGATAATATATAAAATACAGTGTTGCTTTACAAAAGAAACTCAAAGAGGTCCCTAGCATGGAAAATGTATCCTAGATGCAAATCAAAAGCAAAAGCTTCCAGTACCATCTCGTCTCTAGCTTTTCTAACAATTTAACTCGTTTGAGATAGCTTTCATCTTCAGTCTCCACGTATCTTTTCATTCAATAACGAGTAAACCAAGATTGCCAAGATGAAGAAAGAAAATGCCAACTCTGTATATCTACAGTTTTCGTTTAGTGGGTAACAGATATAAACCTTGCATATGATTAACTGTGTTGAACGTCATTACCTTGAAACCCTTGCAGAACTGCATTGTCAGGACTTGAGTGGTTGTGAACTCCTGAATATTAAGAAAACGGCATCTAAAACTAATCAAAGACCATGCAATCAACGATACTTTTAAAGTTATGAAAATTCTTCAGTCATACCCAAAACACTGTAGGAACAGTAATCATTTTGTTATGTTTGAAGTTTTTGGCAATTCTCTCTGAATTTTTTGCCTCCTGGATAAAATCTGTGCACAAGAAAAATAATCCAGAAATGAATCATCAGATTCACTATCCACACTACCAAGCAGATCTAAACTTTTCGAGAAATAATGTGATGAATAAAACACAAACACATGGACACGATGCGGTTACTGACCAAGTTCTTGGGAAATTGACTTCACGAATTCATAAACCAGCCAGTCAAATCTGTATTCTGGAAAAATCTGCAAAGTAAATAAAAAGGACTCTAAGAAACTCTAAGAGGCTGCATATAATACACAGTCTATATATAATCAAATATGCAAACACAGTTCATGTAACTGCATCACTGATCTCAACTCACACTTTCCACAAGAACAAATGCTAGGGTCACAATCACCGCAAAACTAATGAAGTAAAAGAACGAAGTCCTTGTAATTTGAGCATGCACAACATTTTCCAACATCTAGCTCTTAAGTACTTCCCAAGGTTTTCGCAAGGCAAAAAAAAAAAAAGTTTTCGCAAGGCAGCATAAACTACTGCAGGACACTGGAATAATAATTATACGCACCAGCAGTTCCTTTCAGCCTTACATGAAAAAGTCTACAGTTTATCATCAAAATTCCATTGCCATCAAATTTCAGAATTCTAGATCAGTCATATGTATATCCTTCATTTCATATTATTTGAACAGCTTGTAAGAAAAGAGAGGCAAAAATATAATGTTACAAGGAATTAGATGCACCTTGACGACTGATTTTGAAAGGAAAGACATGATCATTGTATCTAACTTCATGTTCTGCTTCAATCCAGGGTATTGCACCTATTTCAATCACACCAAAAAGAACCACAAAGATTGAGAACTTGGCGAATAAGATATCATCATCAAGAAGACTGATGTATGCCCCCATTTAAGTCTTAAGAAGCATCATCATAAATAAAGATGAACAGTAGAAAGAGAAAAGAATTATTAATGACCAATCTAACAAGTATCCCAAGTGAATGATGAAACATGATCAAGTGTTACTGAAAAGAACATAACGAAATCAAAACATTTATCATTGCGAGGAGTCAACCTTAACTGCTACTTCCTGATGATTCTTCAATACAGCATGATGTACTTGAGCAATAGATGCAGCCGCAATCGGCTCCTCATCAAAAGATAAAAATCTGACATTTCAACTGAGGGATGTTATAAATGTGCCTTGACGCTCACTTTATATCAGTGTAAACACAGATAGGTTTGGAATAACTCTTACATCTCTGTGAGGTCTTGACCCAAATTGGTTGTGAGAACGTGTTTTACTTCTTGGAAATTACAAGGAACTGCCTTCATTCATAAACAAAGTAGAGATAGAACAAACAATTAGAATCATAATCTGTATTTCTGGTGAAAACAATACATTCATATTCATCAAAAGACGGAAAACCATTTAAGTAAAACACATAGAAACTTAATCATAGTAATAGTATTCACACCTGGTCTTGCAACGAGGAAAGGGCCAAAGAATACTCTTTCGGAACAAGCTTCAACGTAGCCACAAACTGACCAGCTTTCACATAGAAACCTTTATTACTCTCACACAGTTTAAGAATTCGTCTCGCAGACCGCGAATGAACCTACGAAATGATTAAACCGACATACAAATAATCAATGTGTAAGATGTATAAATCACAGGCAGAGCAAGCAATCATATCATAACTCTTAACAATTAAAAAAAGCTAAATTCCACAAATTATAACTTCCATTCCACAATCACGAATAATTTAGATCAGTCTGTAATGGAAATTACAATCAAAGTATATTTGCCTAAAGCTATTGATGACTACAATCCCATGAAACAAACTTAACATTGCAATATTTGATTATTAAGAGTTGAAAAAGTTATCATGAAGTGTAAGAATCAGTATCTACGGAGGCAAATCGGGAAACGCAATAAACTGAAAAAGAAACCTCTGTTAATCTCTGAAGATACTCATCGGAATCCACCGGGAATCCACGCAAATTATACTTGTAATCGGCGACGGTGAGAGTGATCTGCAAGTAGGGAGAACAAAGAGAATGACTGAAATTGGAATGAGAAGAATCGTAAACCAAATAGAGATAAGAAAAACACGAACGGCATAGATAGCTCGAGAAGAACGGACGACGCCTTCCACCGCCGTCGCGATTTTGTTTGGATGATGAACGGAAGGAGAGTCCCGGAAAACAGAGACGGCGGTGGCGCCGCCAGTGACGGCGGTAAGAGCTAGGCCGGTGACTGTGAAAACAAAGATCGGCGACTTGGATCTCGCGGGAAATTTGAACTTGCGGAGAATCTCCATTTTTGTGGGATTCGTCGGGTTTTGGTGTCTCCCGAGAAATCGGAGGAGAAGACGAAAGCTTGTAAGTTCTGTGATTACTGTCAAATCGGGTCGGATCAATCCGACAAATAGAATGGGCCAAGAAGGTAGGCCCATTATGGGTTTACTGTACGAGTACACTATTTGTACACACTTTGCATCAATCCAGCAAATCGAAAAGCGCTGATCCTCGGGAGGAGATATCAGAGGGGGAGGGGAGTTATCGATCTGCCTTCGGTGACGTTGTAATCATTGGGTTGGTTTGCGATTCTCTAACTTTCTGCTTCCACTTTTTCATGGAGTAAAGTATCTTCCGGGAAAATTTTTTTTCCGTTGAAGATTTTGTCGTTCTTTGCTTTCCAAATAAACCATAGGATCCAAAGATATACATCTTTTTGAGGATCTGTCATGTCTATCTCTTTTGTTTTCCAAAAGAGAAAACTCATATTTTAATAAATAAAGGTACTCGTGAAAAAACCCGGAAGAGACGAAAAGTCTGATAACGTCCAGACTTGTAAGGCCAGTGAGCATAAAAACAGTAGATGGTTTATGGATAGTTTTAATACTCAAAACACTTTTTACTTTTCTTTTAATCCTTGTAATTTTGTACTTCTTGGAAATAGTTTTAATAATTTTTTTTCTACTTTTATTTTAATCCATATAATTAAATAGTTCAATTATATAATTATCAATATAATTATATCCTATAAACTGATTAAACATAAAATAAAATTATTAATATAAAATAAATATTATACAGTTTTTAAAATTAATTTCACATAAAATAACATTACATTGAGAAGCTTAAACACAAATTTAAAATCACACAACAATAACAAATATTTTACATGAAAATAAAATTACATAAAAAAATAAATATTACACAAATTAGAATTTATACTATAATATTAATAATCGGGTAAATTTAATCTTGAACCTCCAAAATCACCAAAACATTGTCCATAAATATTTGGTGCATTTTGAGGTTGTTGTCGTTCTTGAGTTCTCTTTTGTATAATTTTTGTTTGTTCAGCTCGAATGAACTCACGTGTATTAGTATCATCGATAGAATTCAAATCTTATAAGTAATCTTATAAATCCTTATAAGTAAATTTATAAACCCTTATAAGTAATCTTAGAAACCCTTATAAGCTTATCTAGCATTCTTCTCTAGTATGAGATATATGTGATAAGATATTAGCATGATTTTAATCTAAGATCTGCTGTAATATTTCATGTAATATTTTGTTTAATGTATGTTGTATATATATTTATGAAAGTTTTATCATTATTATCAATTATTATTTATATTGAGGACTGTAATGCAATTTATAAATTCTATTAAAGGGTAGATTTAAGGTTTTACCATGAGAGCAAAATACCTTCAAATCCTTATTTTGAGGTTTTACCACTCTTAAAATGAGGTTTTGGATTGGAGATGCTCTAAGACGTATTTCCTACTCATATATAGGAACAAATCCAACCAAAATTTTGACATTGTCGTAGATCTTCCTATTATGAAAGTTTAAAATGGATTTTCCCCCAATTCAAAAATTCAAAACATATTTACCACTAACTGTTGGTTTGATGGTTTATGAACTTAACCTAATACAAAACTATTTTAATTGATACAAGACCAAATTAAAAATCCAACCAAACTGAAATCTGATCCATATACCCGATCTGATCCGTTTTCTTTCTTTTTCTTCTCGACCCCTTCCGATCTTGGGTCTGAGAATCCTCCTAGCTGAGATGGTTATTTCGTTGTTTAAAGCTCTCGTTTTTTCTTGTCAATTTAGTTGAAATCGAGATGGGTTTATCTAATTGTGTCTTGGCATCTTTAATTTGATGTAGTTCCCATTGCTCGGGCTTCTTGAGAAGCTAATCGATGAGTCCTCAACTGATGATGGATCGAGCTTACTGCTTTCAATTGTCATCGTACTTACTACTTTCAATGTTGTTAGCCGGATGATCTCTAATATTTTTTCAAAACTCAATTGGTAATTTTTATTAGGGAGAAAAATTGTCATCGAATATAGAAAAAGAAAGAAGAGACCAGAAATATTTAACCTAATGAAAATATTCTTCTCATTTTCTCTCTCACTCTGATTCATCTTTAATTCAGTATCTTCGAGATAACTTTTTTCCCTAATAGTCATTTTCTAGCCTGAGATTAGCCAATTTTCAGGTTCACATAGAACTCCTAGATCAAACTTTTACTCTAATTATTTTCTTTCTTAGATTTTGATTCATGGTGTTGTATGTGATGAAAATGCGGAAGGACTATCGAGTGAATATTAACAGCAGTGAGTGCATATATGCTCTCCAACACCTTCATTAGATTTTCATGATTAAGATGATGTAAATGCTAATTCATATGCAATCTAATCATATTCTCATTATAGAATAAGATGAATGTTTTTAGTTTTTTTTCTGGGATTATGAAAGCCTGAAATGCATTAAAAAAATCAAATATAAAAGAAATAAAAATGAAAGAAAAACATACCAATTGGGTTGCCTCCCATCAAGCGTTTTTGTTTAGAGTCTTTTAGCTAGACTCTTTGTGGGATAAAGATCGAGAAGAAGAAGAATGATCTCTTGGAATAAGAGTCCTTGGAATCCTCTTGAGCTTGAACTTTGGATCTCCATCATCTTGAATCACAATCTCTTTTCCTCTCTTAAAGATTTTTGCATCCTTGAGGACATGTTTTGTCTTCTCCACAATTCCTTCAAGGTTTTCTTCCTTCTTCTTGCTGATGTCTGGTGGTATCATTATCTTGATCTTTGCAAACTACTTTGATGCAAGTGCTTTTAGTTCTTTCTTGTCTTCCAAAACTTTCTCCTTGAGCTTGTCCTTGCGGATTGGAGCTTGATCCGGTGTAGTTCTGTAGAACTTTTTCCTGTCCACATTTAAGAAAACTAAACAACGATTTGCATGGTCAATGATAGCACCTACAGTTGCTAAGAATGGGCGACCAAATATCAAAGGTCTTTCTTTTTTCTGGTCCATCTCTAAGACTTGGAAATCAGCTGGAATGATCTTATCTCCAATGACCAATGGCAGGTTCTGAATCATTCCTCCTGTTCTCTTTTGAGATGAATCGCCAAAGACTATCCTTACGGGAGATGGGACAAGTGTTCTTATACAACGTCTCTCAGCAACATATTTTGACATAATGTTCACATTAGCATCGGAGTCACACAAACAATCTGAAAATTCAATTCCAGAAATAGAGCAAGTGAAAGAAAAACGCCCTGGATCCTTAGACTTTTTGAGTCTTTGGACAGGTAAACGCTTTGTTACCTTAACCAAAATGTTCTGACCTACTTCATACTCGGTTTTTGAATCTTTCATGAGGGTTTCGTGGCTTGACTTCTCCTTAGAGTCTGCGCCTGGTTCTTCTTCAGGGACTGCTGTCATAGCATTGCAAAACTTCTTTGGATTATCCTCCACTCTTCCTGGAAAAACTTCTGGCTGCCTTCTCATAGAATCTGTAGTCTGACCTATGTGTAGTTCCAACTTCTTGACATGAGTTGCAAGAGATTCAAACTTCTCATTCAAGTCATTGTACATACAATCGATCCTTACTCCAATCTCTCTAAATGATTTCTCATTGCTCTGAGATGTCTGCATCACGTTTTGTTCAAGCGACTTCACTTGATTGCTCAGCTGAGAGAGGGTTGCTTCTAATGAGCTGGTCTGCGGTTGTTGAGGACTGAAATGTGGTATTGATGGAAATTTCCTCCTCTATAGTTCCCGTTTTGGAACTTGTTTGGAAATTTCCTCTGCTGCTGCGGATAGGGCTGGTTCTGGGGGTTCTCAGCTCCTTGACTTCGGTACGAAAGATTGTTGAAGTTGGCATTCCTGAAATTATGGTTGAAAGCCAGATTGAATCGGTTCTGATATGTCCCTTGTGCTCTAACAAAATTCACTTCCTCTTCTTGAATTTATGCCATCATCTTCATATCCTCCATCTTCTTCATTACCTACAGCAGTATCACAAGCATGTATATTCTTATTTTGAGATTTAAGAAGTTGACTTACCATGCTTTTTAGCTCAACAATCTCCCTTGACTCATGACTAATGATAGTCTTCTTTGATTTGTCATACTCAGGATTGTTTTTGCTATTAGCTATATAGCTAGATGTTTGATGAATGCTCTCCCTTGTGTCATAGTATTTGAATCGAAATCTCCATTGCTGGCAGTGTCAAGAGAAAATTGATACTTCTGCTGAAGTCCTCTGTAGAAGGTGCTTAGTAGGTTTGCTCCAGAGAAACCATGATGAGGGCAGTATCTCTTATACTCCTTGAATCGTTCCCATGCCTCGTAGAATGATTCGACAGGGCCTTGTTGGAAACTTTGGATCTTGTTTCTCAGCTGGTTTGATGTTGACTTGGTGTAAAAGTGGTTCAGAAAGGCTGATTTGCATTCTTCCCATGAGGTAATAGAGCCAGATGGCATAGACTTTAACCACCTAAATGCTTTATCACTTAAAGAGAAGGGGAAAAGCTTACACTTCACATAATCTGTAGAACCTGGAGTGGTTCTCACCATGCCACAGATTTCTTAAAAAATATCTGTGTGATGTATAGGATGCTCAGTCGAGGTTCCATGGAAATGATTTTGCTTCATCAGGGAGACAATCTGAGGTTTTATCTCGAAATCACTCCTTGCTGGCACATGTACTTGAATAGCTGATCTATTTTGAAAGTGTTGGTGATGTGCATCAAAATTGGCAATAATAAGTCTATTGCGACACTGTCTTCTCGCAGGATTGACAAGTTGTATGGGTCGATTTCCTCCTCTTTCATTAGGTGGAACAATGTTTTCATTATCCCTTTGCTTTTCAGGATCGGCCTGGTCTTGTCTCCTTTGGTTATCAGCAGCACTTCTAGGGAGTTGATTTCCCTCTCCATCTAGTTGTGGCTGGCCATCTGCTTCATGAGCAGCCTCTCAGTCATCATGAATAGAATCGCGATCATCATCATCTCCGTTGTGACCATCTTGATCACGATTTAAAGGATTTTCCCGATGGGCGTTTGGATCGGCCATCTTGAGCGTTATTAGTCTGAGTCTCTGAAGTTCTCTTTCGTGTTTGTCGATCTCGTCTAGGAGCGGTATAATGTTGGCAGGATTTCTCCTTGTGTTCATGCACCTGAGCGCAAAGAAAGCAAAGATAAAAAGAGAAGTTAGGAAATCTCCAGCAGAACTCGAAAATCTTGTGGTCTAGAATTGAAATTAGATTAAGGGGGTGTTATTCAATCATGGTTTTTAATAGAGTTTAAATCCATCTATAATCCATTGTTATTCAATAATTGATTTTGATTTCTCCTTCAAAATCCAATGTTATTGGTTCATGTATTTACAATCTCTTCATTAATAGAGTTTGAAATCCATTGTTATTCAATTAAAGAGTTGAATAAGTCAATTAAAATCTTATGTTATTCATGTTTAACAGATTCTGACAACTGATTTTAAGTGAAAGATTTTAACTGAATTTGAACCTATTTTTATGTGTTAAATATAGCAATCAAAATCTAACCTTTTACCCTCAGATTTTGATAATTATAAAATTCAACACAAATATTTATTAACATTTGTTTTTCTTTCTTCCCTCCATATATTAATCCATCGAATACATCATTTTTCATCCTTCCAATTTTTTTTCTTTTCCCTTCATTTTGTCTTTTCATTCTTCATACGTCTTCCTTTTCCCTAGTCCATTTCTCTCACCCTTCTCTCTTTCCATAAGTCAACAAACCATTTATTATTTATTATGAAAACTCAATTTCTCACTATTCTCTCTTTTCTTTAGCACATATTTCTCTCTCTTCTCTTTCTCCATAAGTCATCAAAGAAAAAGTAATATCTTTCTGGATTAGCAATTGTTCTGATTTTTGTTTTGATTATTTAATTTCTTTGCCATGTTTATAGAGACTAGTGATATTTTTTACTTCGATGAAATTTTTTGAAAATTATTTTCTATTAGATTTTAAATGATAGCATGTGACTTTCTAAATACACTGCTAAGTAATTTAAAATTTTAAATAACTCATATACTTTAGATTCTAAATGAATTCAAAAATTTCAAATCTGATCTACTCTAATCTAGTGGAGTTGATTTCAACATACAGATTGAATAACACCCCCTAAAAGAAATAAAATTAACAGCAGACAAATCCTTGGCAACGGCGCCAAAAACTTGATGTGGGTGCAGTGGCAACTACAAGTTTTACCCTAAACACAGCTGCAAGTGCACAACAAACGCAGTAGTATTTAGGGATCAAATCCACAGGGATTTGTGTGTTGAGGACTCCTAACTGATGCTAAAATCAATTGTAGACCTAATCAGATTAAAAAGGGGTTTTAGTTGTCACTGAATCTAAATAACTAAGCAGAGAATTAAAAAGCTTGAAATAAAATCGACTGAAAACTATATGAAAAAACGATGCTGGGTTTAGAGTTCATCTCTAGGATTCATGATCTACGACACAGAAATATAGGTAAAGATTTTCTATGATTCTGACACAAGGATAGACACTTATAAGATTAGCTAACTCTCGTCACCCTAATCATCTAATCACTTAATCTCGGCAATTAACTCTCGCTCTCATGCCGAAATAAGATTATGCAATTCAGATCGGAATCCATCTCGGCTTACGTAACCCCCGTAGGTAGCTTTCGTCACTTACGACGGGGACGTCCATAACATCCAGTTCAGGTAACCCAGATACAACACTCTCGTGGCTCGGATTCAACCTTGGATCGGACTCTGGGTGATCAATCCAGAGAACCGCTTTAAGACTGGGATGAATGGGAGAATCATTTAAAAACTGAAATCCTTTAACCTAAAAACTTAGGTGTCATTCGAACGTGGGATCCCCTTTGATGGTCCCTTAACCCAACAAGGTGACTATTCAGATATGGCTGAGTTTGACATCATCATTGGTTTAAGAATGAAAAAGCAATAAAATAAAGAAACAAAAGATGCAGAAAAACTTCTCTGATTGAAAACAGTGTTGGCGATGAAAAGCTTATACAATTGCATAAAAGTAAAACCTAAAACTAAATGAAGTTCTTTCTGAAAGAGATGAAAGAGGATTGGCTACAAAAAACCTAAAAATGAGTATTGATAGTGTTTTCTCTCTTCTGGGCGTCTAGGGCTTGTAAAATGAGTGCATAAAGTGTCTTGGGCCTTAGTTGGACTTCTGAGGTTCGGATAGAGGTCCACCACGGTGAAGAGGGCTGAACCGCGGTGGAGAGGTGTTTTGCCGCGGGTGAAAACTCCTGTCTCTTCCTGCACTGTGTTGATTGGCCTTCAGTGCATTAATGATATCTAGAGATCTAACAGTTAGATTGCATTGATTCTAAGTGTATTGGAAAGCTGATTGTCTCTTCTATAATGTTTCCAAATTTGGGGATGATCAGGTGAAAATGTCTTATTTGGTTGCCAAAATTCTGACGGCATAAATTTATCCAAAAATGTACTTTTGCTCCAAAATGCACTCCAAGAATCCAAGTTTCCTGAAAAGTTTTTTAAAAACTCTAAAAAATGGAAAACACTTCAAAAACCCTTAAAACTGAGTGAAAACACGTGCATAAGATATTGAAAGTGATCCATAAAAATGATCAAAATCAGGTGTTATCATATGTTTCAAAATTTGGTTCAAAATCAATGCAATACACATATTGGAACCTTTCAATGTGACGGGGGTGGTGAATTCACAAGCACAAATTTCTTGGATCACCTTTGTCAACATGAGATTCAACAATACATTTGTTGCCTATACACATCCCAATAAAATGGCTTGGCAGAAAGGAAACATAGATATATCACTGAACTTGGCCTCTCCTTGATGTTTCTTGATGTTTCACAGCAAGCTTCCTCAAAAGTATTGGGTTGAGGCGTTCTTCACAGCTAATTTTCTGAGTAATCTTCTTCCTCATGGGCTCGCAGCCAATCCTCAAAGTCCTTATGAGCTATTACATGGCACCACTCCTACTATTCCTCTTTGCGAGTATTCGGTTGTGCCTGTTATCGTTGTTTACTTCCTATAACCGGTCGTGACTATATAAGCCGATATGTTATCTTTTCTGAATGCAACTTCCCTTTCTCTAACCAACATCGCCATTTTCAACCAAAAACCATTACACTATTAATCTCTGGTTGGCAACAGAGTTTTCAGAGATCATCAGATACATCTACTTGGAAGGACCCACTGATTCCAATCTTTCTACTATTAATCCTTGCTTTCCAGCATTTACAACTACATCCTCTCCTTCACGATATCAAGATGAAGACAACTCACCTGCTTTCACTGGTGATTTGATGTTCACACCTGCAGACTTCCCTCCTTTATCTCATGAGACACCTGCAACTTCAAATACTCGCTTCAACAATCAAGTAAGTATGTCTACTGCCCCTGAGGAGGACATTTTTGAGTGTACGACAGTCTTTGATACCGATCCTATAGGCAACAGCTCTCCACCTCTGATTGGCAGGACAGACACACTTCCTTCACAACCTTCTCCACCCATGGGGTCCTCTCCAACAGCTGTGAGACCTGCTCATGCTATGGTTACTTGATCCAAGGCTGGGATCATAAAAGCAAACCCACGTTATGCTCTCCACATCAACAAAATCTCTTATCCAGAACCTAAAATTGTCACCGAAGCCCTGAAACATCCATGCTGGAACAATGCTATGCACGAGGAAATGAGAGAATGTAAGGAAGCTGGCACCTGGTCCCTCGTTCCATATACACCTGACATGAATGTGTTGGGCAGCCGCTGGATTTTTGATAACACTGTATTTTGACCACTTTTATAGATCATTTTGAAATACTATTTCTATGTTTTTTATTGCTTTCAAGTGTTTTTATTATGTTTTTCTAGTATTTGTAGTTTCAAGACTTTTTTCAAGAAAATTAGGAAAAAACTTAACAAAATTGATAGAAGACCAGATTTCAGTTCACAGTCAAACCGTCAGAAGTTCACCCTCCAATGAAGACCTTCTCACCGTCTGATCCAGCTCAAATGTAGAGACCTTAAAGATGGAACTACCAGCTTTCCAGCACACTTTACAGAATGGCAATCCAACGATTTGATCAAAAGTTACGCGAAGAGCAAGATGTCCCGTAAACCAGCCGGCAAGCATTCCTACCCACGGCCAACAACCATTTCACACCAGTCCCGACCGCGGAGAATGGTATGTCTGACCCCGAAGCCCATTTTCAAGTCCAAAATAATTCCCTCATTTGGAGAAATCCTAAGTGACGACTTGAACAACATATAAATACATGTTTTTAGGAGCCCCAGACGAGGAGACACATGCAATTTCTCTTTTAGCAGCTTTTAAGTTTTTGTCTTTCATTTTCTTAGTTTCTAGGTTTAGGGAGATAGAGATCTATCTCTTGAACCCTTTTTGTTTCTTTTTTCAATATCGATTTCTACTCAGCTTTTCAATACAATGTTTTTGCTTTCTTTAATCATGTCTGAGTAGTTTTATTGTTGGGTTTAAGAAATTTTTGATAGGGGCTATATATGTTCAATTGAGAATTCCATTAGCTATTGAAGCCGAATCCTAGAACTTTTTCGTCTAAACTTATTTTTAATTCATGGGAGTAGCATCATGAACTACAATCTGATCTAGGTCCTTGGTGTTGCGAAAGTTTTCATTTGGGGCCAGATCTAGTTTGAGAAGAGCAGATCAACCATAGGAGTGAAAACCTACCTATGCGCGAGCTGTGAATGTTAACGAGTCTTAAGCAAAACTGCATATTTTCTCTTCCAGGGCCAGAGTGGAAACCTACTGGTCAGGGTTGCGAGATATAGTTGGTTATGATCACGACAGTGGCGTATTCATACCCCGGAGTTCTAAAAGTTTTAGCTAGGATTTTTTAATTTAGTTTTTAGCAATGTTTTGGAATCGTTTCATCCCCCAGAGAGAATTTCTCTGAAAACCCAGCGCCTTCTTTTCTATTGTTTTACACCGATTTTTCATTCAAATTTTTAGCCTAGTATTTTTACTCATTTGAGCCGATTTTCATACAAGTAATTTTGGTCTAGCCGTTTTCTCTTTTTAGTCAATTTCTTTAAGTTTAGTTTTTAGGTCATTTTAATTCTCGCATATTCCCGTTAAGGTTAGTTTTTACGTTTTAAAGACACCACCAAAACCCCTACAAAAAATCGCTTGGTTCTAGACTTCCTTACTTCACATTTCTTTTGAAAGCTTTTGCAGAAAACAACCTCCTTCCCTAAGTACTATAATTGATCAGTTGTGCACTTGCGCCTATTGATTTCATTTAGGATAAAACTTGACAACCCTCACAGACGATTACATCAGTTTTCAGAACCAAACTAAACGCAGATGGCACATTGGACAAGTTCAAAGCTTGCTTAGTTGCAAAAGGGTTTAACCAAGAGGAGGGCATCGACTATTCAGAAACGTACATCCTTGCTATTAGAACAGCCACTGTGAGGATTGTTTTGGACGTTGCTATTGTAGTGCGCTGGGACATTAAGAAAATGGATGTCAAAAACGCTTTCCTTCATGGTGACTTAACAGAAACCGTTTATATGAGACAGCCAGCTGGTTTTGTCGACAAGAACAGGCTAAACCGTGTCTGCCTTCTTCACAAATCTCTTTATGGCCTCAAGCAATCTTTGCGAGTTTGGTTCAACAAGTTTATCACTTACTTGCTGGAATTTGCTTTTCTTTGCAGTGTCACAGACCCTTTACTGTTTGTCTACTCTAGAGGAAAAGATCTCATTCTGTTGTTACTCTACGTAGATGACACGCTCCTTACAGGGAACAATTCTGAGGCTCTAGCAAGACTTCTTCCAGACCTTCACAACCATTTTCGAACGAAAGATCTTGGATTTGATGCACTATTTATTGGGAATTCAGGTCACTTACAATGACGCGGGACTGTTTTTGTCTCAGAAAAAAATATGCTGAAGCCGTACTTGCTGTTTCTGGAATGACTGATTGCTTTCCAATTGCGGGTGTGCTACGAGGTGAGGGAACAAGTTTTACCCTTAATAAAAACAAATAAAAGCCGCAAGTGCACAATTAATCAATTGTAGTACTTAGGGATCGAATCCACAGGGATTTGTGTGCCTAGTATTTTTCTATGGTTTCTAAGTTTATGTCTAGACTAAATCGGTTTTAAGGGGTTGGTGTTTGTCATGGATTAAACTGAAACTAAAGAAAGCAAATGAATCTCTCCTAAAAAGCAAGTAGAAAATCAAACTAAAGCTAGTAAAAATGCAGATCTATGAAAACAAGTAAATATCGATTGGTTTGTAAACTATATCTAAAAACGCTGGATTTTATGGTACTATATAGGGATCATAATCGGTTTCAACACTAAGGATCTTAGATTGGGATTTATGGATATCAAAATATTTGGGTTCTAGAGCTAGAGTACGGCGGTATTACTACGTCACCGTCGTGATAATAACCAACTGTTTCTCGCAACCCTGACCAGTAGATTTCCACTCTGGTCCTGGAAGGGAGAAAACGCGGGAGCTGCACAGGACTTGTCAGTACTCACAACTTCGCCGCAGGTAGGTTTCCACTCCTACGGAAAAATCGCCTGTTTCATTCTAGGTCGGATACTCAATGAAAAATTTGGCGACACTAACTATCTAGATCAGATACGAGGTGATCAATCAAGCATACATACATTAAGAATGAGAATAAACAGAGAACATAGATAAAATCCTAGATCTAAAAACCTAGATGTCTTAATCGATTATGAGAGCCATTTTCGGGAACTCTATGCCCAACTCAGGATCTACTCAGCCATGGCTGAGGTCGACATCATCATTGGTTCTAATGAAAGCAATAAAAAACAGTAAAGAAAAGAGATGAAAGAAAGCTTCTCTATTGATGAACTCATAGTTGAAGAATCTTCTCTAAAAATCGCATAAAACAGCTGGAAAAAGGGTTTCTGTAAAAGTATGAAAAGTGATGTCTAAAAACGACCTAAATGACAAGTATTTATAGTCTTCAATACTCCAAGGTCTCTAGGGTTCCGGAATCGAGGATGAAAATGACTTGGGCTTCAGAAATTGGCTTCTTAAGTCAGAGATGTCTGGTCGCGGTCGTGTGGAGTGTGACCGTGGAGAATGAAGGCTTGGCCGCGGTCGCGTGGCTCTGGCCGCGGTGGATGGGCTGTTGGCCGCGGTCGCGTGGCTTGCCGGCCGTCTTCAAATGTCTCCGGGGGAAATGGAGTATCTTGAGACCAACTGTTGGAATGTCTCCAAACCAAGTGGATTTGAAAGTTGGTTGAGTCTGTTGTTAAGTATCCAATTTTGAGGGTGATCAGACGGTGAGAAGGTCTTCATCTCTCCATGAGAGTTATGACGGTCTGAATTTATCCAAAAGAGTCTTTTTGTTCTAATTTGCACATTTTTCTCCCAAATTATCTGAAAAGTCTTTTAAAATCCGAAAACATAAAAATCCTTTGAAAACCTTTGAAAATGGAGTAAAAACACCTGCAAAAGATATTAAAGTGATCCATAAAAATGGTCAAAATCCGGTGTTATCAATTGTTACTCTTCTTCTTGCTCAGTTGCAAAAGGTTCCACACCAAGATGAACCTTTCTCCAATCCCACCTATTTCTGAAGTCTTGCATGTAAGCTTTAATACCTAACGCTTACTAGACGAGACCTGCAATTTGCAGTGAATTATGTCTGTCAGAAGATGCATCCTCCCTCTCTCTCTCTGACTATAACTTACTGAAGAGGGTACTGTGGTATCTAAGAGAGTACTGCGGTATCTAAAAGGTACGATTACTATGGGCACACACATCACTAATGACACTGATTTCACACTGTGTGCCTATAAAGACAGTGATTGGGCTGGTTGCCCTCATAAACGACGCTCCATCGGTGGATTCTGCACATTCCTTGGATCCAACATCATCTCGTGGTCCTCGAAAAAACTGTCCACTGCCTTAGTTATAATGAGGCAGGATATCGGTCCTTGTCTAAAACTGCAAAAGAAATGACTTAGATTAGTGCAATTTTCAGAGAGATCGGCGTTTCTATTCAGATAACTCCTGAGCTCTACGGTGACAATCTCTCCTCAGTCCATCTCACCGCTAATCCAACTTTCCACAAAAGAACAAAGCATTTTGAAACCAACTATCACTATGTTCGGAAAAGAGTTGCACTCGGTTCTCTCGTCGTCAGACATGTCCCTGCTCACCAACAACTAGCAGATATCTTTACCAAATCTCTGCCTTATGAAGCTTTCAGCAACTTGCGCTTCAAATTTGGTGTTGACGTCCCTACCACATCAAGTTTGAGGGGGACTATTAGTCAATCCAGCAAAACAGAGCAAAAGACATCTGCTCAAAACGACAAAGAAAAAGGAAAGCTGGGCAAACCGATCAAACTCAGGAAAAGCCCAACAAAGGTTCAGTCGTATTACAACAGACAAGTGCAGATAAGGTGAATAAAAGCAGAGAAGTACAAGTGCAGAAAGGTATGGAGAAGAGCAATAATATCAAGTTGGCAAACGCATTCTCTGCCCTTTATTCTTTGGATACATCTGGATGAAGAACACCTGTCTAACACCCTCTAGGGTTTATTGCTTTACATTCTTTGTATAAATTAAACAAGACTCTAGTTATAAAGGTTAATCTTCATCAATAAAAAAATGTTTATCTTTTGTCATATTTAAGTTTCTCCTACACTTATAATATACTAATTTTAAATCCGTATATATGCAGAACATATATATATTACTATAGTTATAATAGTTTGACCAAATTTAAATGATTTATTGGTAATGTAACGAAGTTTTGGTAAAAAATTACATTACGAAAACCAATTCTAATGGTAGTGGTTGTGAAAAATCAATTCTAATGGTAATTGAAAGGGTATCATTTTCCTTTTTCCTTTTTTTTTTAACAAATCATTTTCCTTCAAAGACCACCACTACAAAAAGACAGTCGTTTTCCAACGGTTTGTTACGACGGTATAAAAATCATCGCAAATAACCAATGGTTTTACGACGACTTTACGATGAAAAAATAAAACGTCGTAAAACCGTCGTAAAAAAAAGTCATCGTAAATTCGACGTAAACTTTACGACGCTTTATGACGATTATACATCGATAAAGGAGACATTTGATTTTTCATGCAAATTCGTCGTAAAATCGATGTAACCTTACGACGAATTTACGACGACCATATTCTGATGTATAATTACGACGATTTTACGTCGAAGGAGGAGGTAGGTGAAGAACATTTGAAACATGTTCACCTACCTAATGTCGCATAATCGATATAAAATTGTCGTAATTTTGAGGTTTGGATGTAAAAGCGATGTAAAAAACCATCGTAAAAGTGTCATAATATCCAAAATTTTGTTATAAATACATCTTCATTTCTTCTTTCATTCACAACATCATCATTCAAACATAAGAGCATCAGCATCCCAGAGACTCATTTGGGTCTCTTAAACCTTATTATATTATTTTTTTGAGTTTAGAGACTCTTAATATTATTATTGGGTTGTCCATTGCTGGAAACCCAAATGAGTTTCTTAAAAATAAAAAATAATAATATAAAAATGTTTGTCCATTCACGCGGCTACATGTGGCACAAGAGACCGTCTCTTATTTGGGACAAATAAGAGACGTCTCTAAAACTTTTGGTCTGGAATCAAATATATATATTATTATCCTAGTTTAAGAAATTGCTAAAAGACCCGGATAAACATGGTCTAAGCAATAGAGAGAGAGATTTTTTTTGAGTTTTTTTCGAAATGTCTATATACGAACTAAAAAGCTGGATGTATATGCGTAAAGATTCAGAACGGGCGTTGACAGAAGAATTCAAGAACGAATTAGAAATATTCATGTATCAGGCCACAAATCTGGAGAGAACCAAAGAAAGCGGGAAGATGTTTTGTCCTTGTTTGAAATGCAAGAATACAAGGTATACTCTAACCAAAACCGTGTGGACGTATTTATTAAATAGAAGGTTTATGCCACAATATTTTGTTTGGTATCAACATGGAGAAGGATATGGCAGTAATACTTATGGAAATGCTGGTAGTAGTAGTAATTATCAAAGTCATGTTGATTTTGATGAATCAAATTATTATCAGCCTAATCAGTATCAATCTGATCAAGGTCTAGATCATGATAGGATGCATGAGATGGTTACTGATGCATTTCATGAAACGCATACTGGTAATGCTGTTGAGGAACCCAATGTAGATGTTAAACGATTTTATGATTTTTTAGACAATGTTAATCAGCCAATCTACAAAGGATGTAGAGAAGATCTGTCTAAATTATCGTTGGCAGCTAGGATGATGTCAATTAAAACAGATCATAACCTGGCTGAGGTTTGAATGGATGATTGGGCTGATCTTATGAAAAAGTATCTACCGGAGGATAACTTGGCAGCGGCAACATACTATGAAACACAGAAGTTGATTTTTAGTCTTGGTCTACCTTCTGAGATGATAGATGTATGTGTTGATAATAGTATGATTTTCTGGAAAGATGATGATCAGCTGCAGGAATGTCGATTTTGCCAAAAACCAAGATACATGCCGCAAACTGGTGGGCATAAAAGGATATCGTACCAACGTATGTGGTATCTCCCTATAACTGATACGTTGAAACGGCTTTATCAATCTGAAAGGACAGCTGCATCGATAAGATGGCATGCAGAACATACACAAGTAGATGGAGAAGTTGCTCATCCATCAGATGCAAAGGCATGGAAACACTTCAATAAGGTATACCCAGATTTTGCTAAGTTCAAACGAAATGTCTATCTTGGTCTATGCACTGATGGTTTTAGTCCATTTGGTATGTCTGGTAGACAATATTCATTATGTCCAGTAATCCTGACCCCTTATAACCTTCCTCCAGATATGTGCATGCAAAATGAATTTCTTTTCCTTAATATTTTGGTTCCAGTTCCCAATCATCTGAAGCGAGCTCTCGATGTATTTCTGGAGGCACTCATACATGAGTTGAATCAGTTATGGTATACTGGCGTTCGAACATATGACTGTTCAATGGGGAAATTTTTTACTTTGCGGGTTGTGCTTTTGTGGACAATAAGCGATTTCTTCGCTTATGGTATGCTATCAGGATGGACTACACATGGGAGGTTATCTTGTCCTTATTGTCTTGATCGAACTGATGCGTTTCAGCTAAAACATGGTATAATAACTTGTTGGTTTGATTTTCACCGCAGGTTTTTACCGGATAACCATCCATACCGGAGGAACAAGAGGTTATTTAGGAAGAACAAAACTGTACGTCTTCCTCCACCCGTATATTTAATAGGAGCTGATATTGAAGCGCAAATCGAGTATTGGGGGGCAGAGGAAACAGTAACGCGTGGGAGAAACTGGCACCCTCATGCAAATATGCCTAAAGGTTATGGAGTTCATCATAATTGACACAAGAAAAGTATTTTTTGGAAATATCATCGTATTGGAAAGATCATCTGCTCAGACACAATCTTGTTGTCATGCACATTGAGAAGAACTTTTTTAATAACATCATGCATATAGTTATGAATGTGACGGGAAGAAAAAAAGACAATGGTAAGTCAAGATTGGACTTGCCTGATTGATGCAACAGAAGTGAGTTGCATATACTGAGAAACGGGAAAGCATCAGTTCCTGTATTTCGGTTGAGTGCAGATCAGAAGTCAGCATTGTTCAAATGGGTTTCATCTGACATTAAGTTTCCTGATGAGTATGTTTCTAATCTTTCTAAATCTGTTGAGAAGGGGGTAAAGTTTTCAGGGATGAAAAGTCATGACTACCACGTATTTATGCAACGATTATTTCCATTTGCATTATCTGAACTCTTGCCCAAAAATGTCCATGAAGCTGTTGGAGGTAAAATAATTATTACTTAACTACACTATATTCCTATTATACTTTTTGTACATATTAAAATTTTATCTAATATTATGTATATGTACATATGCCGGAATTGGTGCTTTTTTCCGGGATCTTAGTACACGAACATTATCAGTTGATATAATAGCACAATTGGCATCGAATATTCTAATCTTGTTGTGCAATTTGGAAAAAATCTTCCCGCCATCATTTTTTATGTTATGGAACACCTTCCTGTTCATCTCCCACATGAAGCAGAGCTCGGTGGACCGGTTCAGTAAAGGTGGATGTATCCGTTTGAGCTTTTCATGAAGCATCTTAAGGGTAAAGCCAAAAACCTAGCTAAAGTGGAGGGTTCAATTATGGCGGGAAGCTTAACGGAAGAGACTTCGCACTTCACTTCGTACTATTTTGCATCAAAAGTACGAAAACGCAAAAGAGCTACTCGTCGATATGATGATGGAGGAGTTGGCCAAACATATGCAATTGAGGGTGAACCTGACATATTCTTGCCGATCGGACGTCTTAGTGGAAAAATGAAGGAAGTTTGGTGGTCTAATGAAGAACATCGATAGGATGAATCTGATTGATTTTCATGCATGATTTTCATATATGTTTGTTGTTATTTTTTATAATTAAGTAATTTGTAATTGTATTTGTTTGATTTTTTTTAATAATTTAAACCATTAGGATGGTTTACGACAATTTTTCTAAATCCTAAACCCTGAGTGAACCCTTATACCTTGATTGAATAGTGTATGCGTATTACGACGACTTTACGACGAGTAGTCGTAAATTTGTCGTACTTTTACGATGATTTAATGACGCTGTAAAAAACGTTGTAAATCATCGTAAAGGTCAAATCCCAAATTTTGAATTCTTTATATCTGATTGGTTTTTAACTATTTCACAAATGTTTTTGATACGTTATCTTATTTTATATGAAAATTGAAAAGTATTCATTCTGATAAAAATCAGAAATTTGAAAAAATTCATACATATTTACAAGTTCATGCATGTTTTTGTAAATGTTAAGTAAAACTAGGGATTAACCCGCACTATAGCGCGGGAGATATATTTTTAATCTTTAATTAATTTAAATAATTTGATGAAAACAGTTATTTTGTAAAAATAGTTATTGTTATAAAGTTTACAATAATATAGTGCATATTTTTGTGAATTTTAAATAATGAGTTGATTTGTATATATATATATATATATATATATTTTTTTTTTTGAATTATAAAAAATGAGTTAATCCATGAAATTATTTTATAAGCGTGTAAAGCAAAATAATTTGTTTTAAACCCGTTGGCACTAAACTAAAATATTATCTAGGCTATTATATAAAAAATTATAATATTATAATCATAAACTCTAATTTGCATCGTTTAATAATTGACATTTATAATCTGTTCACTAACTATAAAAATTTAATTTTATCTTTTTAACTATATATGAAAATAATATAATATTCTTTACACTTAGGTTTGATATATAATAAATAAATATACAACAAATTATATTTAATTTAAATATATATATAATTTAGTAAATTGAATATATTACTTATTTTAAAAAATTAACATTTTGAATTTTGAGATTTTTTTGTGGGTATTAAAAAATTAAAATTATAATCTGTTCACATCGAACTAACCCATTTACTTAACATATTTGTATTGGATTAAAATTTAATAATTAATTATAATATTCACCGTTTAATAACTCTCATTTCACCACAAACTTTTTTTCTTTAAAAATCAATTTTTCATATCAAATTTTTTGTAAAATAACTAAAAAAGTATTTTTGTATATAATCAATCAAATGTAGCAAATTATTGAAAAAAAATACTTCACCACTTTTTTAATATCATAACTTTTAATTTTGACTTTTATAATATTTCTAAATTCAAAAATTTATTTTCATGTTTTTTAATTAAATATACTTTATAATATCATTTGAAAATAAAAATAATAAAAACTATCATATTTTTGAATTTAGAATTAAATAATAAATATACTCTATTAAATGAGAAATAAAGACTTTCCATATTTTTAGCAATAGAGTTGAAAGACAACTATATCCTTTCCTATTTTAATTATTCTTTGTTATTTGTAATGACATATCATGTAATATTTTACCAAATAAAGGTTATATTTTAAAATGTCTACTCAAATAATAATATAGAGATGTTATATATTAGATAAGATGATTAAAATATTTTTTATCTCATTCAACAAATCAGTCATACATGTAAAGTGATGAACTTATTCTAATATGTTAGTTTAAAATCAGCTTTGCATTGTCCTTAATGCAATAATCATTTTGAAAGATTTAGGGTTTGGTAATTTTTTTAAATAGCATCGTAAAACTGTCGTACAAGCGTCGTAATATTACGACAACTTTACGACGCTTGTTCATCAAACCGTCGTGAAACCGTCGTAATATTCATGACGATCATACCTCTGACAGCCACCGTATTGGCTCCAGATCCGAGGTACGAGGATATAAATATCTGCGTATTACGACGGTTTTACGACGGTTTGATGAACAAGCATCGTAAAATCGTCGGAATGCTCAAACGCTGTGAGCATGCCACATGGCTTTTCAAGCACTGGTACGTTGGTTACAACTAAATCGTCGTAATGTTATGACAATTTTACGACGATCACAAAATCTATATAAGGGACGCAATTTTTCCTTCTTTCATCGTTCATTTCTCAAATCTCTCTCTCTCTCTCTACACACCCCCTCTCTCTCTAGCTCTCCCTTCCTCTCTCCTCTCCTAAGAAATTTTGTACGTTTTTTTTTTCAATTTTTTTCAGGTTAATTTATATTTCTGTTATTAATTTTAATAGTTAAAATGAAATAATTAGGGAAAGTAGTTAGGTTTGGAATTTAGATAGGCCCGGAATTTAGAAATAAAATAATTTTGTTATATATATATATATATATATATATATTTAATTTTAATTTGTAGATTATTCAGATGGCTCCCCGGAGCAAGAGGTTCTACTACCGGAACATTGTTGATCTGGACGGTAACGCCCCGTCCAACTCAGCTACAGAGTCCGCCATCTCGGAGTCCTCGGGAATACAACCTATGGTTTCGCAACCGGTGGTTGTCTCACCGCCTCCACCGCCTCCACCGCCACCACCACCAGCAGCATCAGCCCCAGCCCTGATACAGCCTCAACCGTATGCCAAGTATACGGTTGAGGATCTTCTACAGAAACCGGGTCGTGGCAGTATGAAGAAACTTGATCCGAATCGAACTTCGGGGATGTTTTGGTACGATTTTTGATTTTTTTATAAATTTTTAATTAAGATATTTATATTTATAATTAATTTAAATATCTAACAAATATTGTTTTACGACTAGGTTTTCGACCGACAACCAAGTCGGTCGGAGCGTTGCCAACATCATCAAGGGGTTCTTTGAACAACCCCATACCAGCTTTAAGAAGCTGGATTAGCCAACTTTTGACACTTGATTCAAATGTTTTGCGGTAATTTCGTTAAAATTACGAATTATATTATTATTTTTTATCTTTTAAAATAATTACTAACTCTTGTATTTTTGTAGCAAAACTGGCATTGGGAAACTTCCGCACACGAACGTGTGAAGACAGCCTTCAGAGAGAAGGTCAAGTTACGGCACAACAACATCGTTTCCGACTGGAAGCGCAAGTGGGAGGTCGACGGAAACAAGGCAAAGCCGGCTCCAATGGCCGATAGCGTCTGGGAGGGCCTGGTGCACCATTGGTTGACCCCGCACAACCAGACTATTGCCGCCAAGCATTCTAGATCCAGGTTTGTTTGTAAATTAAATTAATATGTGTTTATAATATAATATTATATTTTTAATTACAAAACTAATAATTTCTTTATTTTCAGGAACGCTGTAGACGATGCGGGAAATCCAAAGAACGTTCCGCACACTTCCGGCCAGGTTCCTTTTGCCGGGAGACGTCTTATGATGGTAAGTTTTTAATAACAAGTTTTTTCAATAAACCTGTAATTTGTCTTATTAATAATTTCGAATTGATTTTATCGGTCGAAGAAAACGGAGGAGAACTTCCTCCGATGACGAAGGTCTTCGCCGAGACACACAATAAGAAGAATGGCGAATTCACAGATCCTCGGGCGGAGGCGATTTACAATGCAGCCTGTGCGAGGATCGATGAGCGACAGACGCAGCTCTCGCAGCAGGCGCCTCCGACGTCTCCTGGTGGTACGTTGCACAGAATCGCTTGGAAAGCTACGATTCCCGCTACGGAATCAGAATCGGAATCGAAATCGCATGGAATCGATCAAAATCGTTAGGGAATCCACTACAAGAAAACAAGGTCATTTCCGACGGAATTTCCCACGGTAATATTCCGTCGGAAATTATCGACGGATTTATGACGAGGTTTTGACGAAAATGATATGCGTCGGAAATCCGTCGGATATTTCCGATGGAATATAATTCGTCGGAAATTTCCGACAACTTTTCGAGGACAAATTCCATCAGTAAAAATTCCGACAAAAATGTGACGAATTTTAGATGGATATTCATGTCCGTCATTCTCCGTAAGAGTTCGGTCGGAAGTTTCCGAGGACTTTCCGACGACAAATATCGTCCGACCAATTCTGATGGAATTCCGACGGATTTCTGACAACTATGTTACATTTATCCCACATCGGCTGGCAAAAAGGAGAAAGATAACTAAAGTGATCTATAAATATTCACACTTGCTCGAAAAATTATCAAGTGAGCTTTCTCAAATGCTCAAAGGCTTGGTTAACAGTTAAAATTTAATCAATTTGTTTGACCAATTTGGTCCTAGTCGCAGAACAGTTGCGGAAGCGGGTATTTAATTGCTCAAGTGCATGTGTTTTTGAACACAGATAAAAAATCTATCTATAATGTCTTCTTCAGTTTCTTATAATTATTTTCGATCATGGATGGATAAGCCTTATCAAATTCCAGGTACGGGTCTTATTACGGAATAATATAAACAAGGGATACAACAATTCATGGCATTTGCGAGTATGCAAAAAAAAGCCAAAAAATCTGGTAAAATATATTGTCCATGTACTAATTGTCAGAATCGTAGATCAGTCATAATAGACGAAGTATGGTCACACCTGTATTGTAATGGGTTTATACCGGGTTACAAAGTTTGGTACTATCATGGAGAAAATGATTCAATGGTTAATTATGCTAATACTAGTGAACAATATATCGGAGATAGTTTAGAAGAACCTGCAATAGAAGTAGAAGATGTAGGTCATGTTGAAATGAGAAACGTTGGTCACGTTCAGATGGTGAATGATGCATTTCGTGAAATTATACCATCAACTGCAGAGTATGCAAATAGAGGAGAAGAACCTAATTTAGAAGCTCGGAGGTTCTTTGATATGTTGGACGCTGCTAAAAATCCGTTGTATGCTGGTTGTAGAGATGGACATTCCCCTTTATCAGCTGCAACTAGGATGATGGGTATAAAGACGAATTTTAATTTGAGCGAGGAATGTGTGGATGCAATAGCTGATTTTGTGAAAGACATTTTACCGGAAAATAATCTTGCACCAGCATCATATTATGAAATAGAGAAACTTGTTTGTGGTCTTGGATTGCCGTATCAGATGATAGATGTGTGCATCGATAACTGTATGCTATATTGGAGAGAGACTGTAGACCGTTCAACATGTTATTTTTGTCGCAAGCCTTGGTATAAGGATACATGGGGAAGAGTGCGAGTCCCACATAAACGAATGTGGTACTTACCGTTAACAGAGAGACTGAAGAGGTTATATCAATCAGAGCGTACGGCAAGTGCAATGAGATGGCATGCAGAGCACACCTCGGATGGAGAAATTGCTCATCCCTCAGATGCAAAAGCATGGAAACATTTTCAATCCATTTATCCCACTTTTGCGTATGAGGCAAGGAACATATATCTTGGATTATGTACGGATGGTTTCAACCCGTTTGGAAAGCATGGAAGACAGTATTCGTTGTGGCCAGTAATTGTAACACCTTATAATTTGCCACCATCTCTATGCATGAAACGAGAGTTTTTGTTCCTTACCATTCTCGTTCCTGGACCAGAGCATCCAAAGAGAGCATTTGATGTGTTTTTGCAGCCACTGATTTATGAGTTACAAATGTTATGGAAACATGGTGTTGAAGCGTTTGATGTTTCTTGTCAGCAGAATTTACCATGCGGTCAGTACTGATGTGGACCATTAGCGATTTTCCAGCATATGGCATGTTATCTGGTTGGACAACACACGGAAGATTATCTTGCCCATATTGTCAAGATAACACAGATGCGTTCCAATTGAAACACAGAAGAAAAACTTGTTGGTTTGATTGTCATAGGCGATTTCTACCAAAAGATCATCCTTATCGTCAGAGCACCACATTGTTTAGTAAAAACCGTCGAGTATTTAATGATCAACCTCCTGAGGTAGATGGAGAAGGTTTGTTAACTCAGTTCAGAGATTTCGGTGTAGAGACCACCATAGAGTGTGGTGGTAACGGGCATCAACCTGTTGATGGTTGTGGTATCAACCACAATTGGCACAAAAGAAGTATTTTCTGGGATTGGCCTTATTGGAAGGATCATTTGTTGAGGCATAACCTAGATGTCATGCATATTGAGAAGAATTTTTTTGACAACATAATGAACACCATTCTGAATGTCCAAGGGAAAACAAAGGATAATCTGAAGTCTAGATTGGACTTGCCAAGCATTTGTTCTCGTAAGGCACTACATGTTTCATCAAGCGGAAAGCCTCCAGTCCCTGTTTTTCGGTTAGATGAACCTTCAAAGGCTGAGTATTTTAACTGGATCGCCGATAATGTTAAATTCCCAGATGGATATGCATCTAACCTTCGTAACTGCGTTGATCATGGAGAAAAGAAGTTTTCTGGAATGAAAAGTCATGATTGTCATGTTGTGATGCAGCGCCTCCTTCCATTTGCATTTGCGGGTCTTCTACCACGTAATGTCCATGAAGCAATTGCAGGTATACTAATTATATTAAATTTATTATTTTATTTATATATATATATACACTAATTTTTCTAAGATCTAATTACTTTTTAATACTTTGTAGGGATTGGTGCCTTTTTCGAGATATATGCACACGATCTTTGACATCGGATGGTATCCGGAATTTTGCGAGCAATATACCTGTAATACTTTGCAATTTAGAGAAAATATTTCCTCCTTCATTCTTTGATGTTATGGAACATCTACCAATTCATCTCCCTCGAGAAGCAGAACTTGGGGGACCTGTTCAATACCGTTGGATGTATCCTTTTGAACGGTATATGTTTCATTTAAAAAAAAAAGTTAAAAATTTGAGCAGAGTGGAGGGTTCTATTGTAGCACAAAGCATTAATGAAGAAACTTCAAATTTTGCTGAGTATTACTTTACAAAAGAGGTCAAAACAAAGAGTCGTAGACCAACTCGACATGATGATGGCGGTGAACTACCTTTTTATCCGGTCATCGTTCCCAATATTTTCTTACAAATTGGACGACTCAGTGGAAAAGGTAAGAAACGAAGGCTTTCAACACAGGAGCGAGATCATTTGCAAATGTATATTCTCACAAACTGCGAAGAAGTTCAAGAATATGAGAGGTATCTATTATATTAGACCGAATTCTTGCTTATAATTGAGTTTTTAGTTGTATATATTTCTTAGTTTTTTTATATGGCGTATTCTGTCAGGATTTATATGGCGTATCAACGTTTTGCATATCCAGACAAAACTGAGGATGAGTTGATCGAACTAAAACAGGAAGAATTCTCACGTTGGTTGAGAAATTATGTAAGTTTTTAATAACATTGATTTTTATTATCAACTTAATAATTTTATTAAATTATATGCAACTCTCTCTTCCAGGTTACGACAGAGAAAGCTAATGGTCGATCATTTCCAACGTGGTTAGATGAATTAGTATGTTTTCCACTATCTTCCGTACAATCACACGTAATGTATAGCACACGAGGCTACGCTTTTAAGATTTTTCAGGATGGTAGGAGCAGATCAACTTCAGATTATGGTGTATCTACTCAATCTGGTGATTTTGTATATTATGGTGTCCTAAGAGAGATTTTGGATGTTAAATATCCGGGAATGCTCGGCCTGAGATGCGTTGCATTTTTATGCGATTGGTACAATCCAGTCGTTGG
Source organism: Eutrema salsugineum (assembly GCF_000478725.1). Taxonomy (NCBI): domain Eukaryota; kingdom Viridiplantae; phylum Streptophyta; class Magnoliopsida; order Brassicales; family Brassicaceae; genus Eutrema; species Eutrema salsugineum. Next base: position 7,780,656 of record NW_006256342.1, read on the forward strand.
ACACGGTGTGCGTCATGACCAATTTGGTGTTACATCAATACATAGCAGAAGACGACTCCATAAATATGATCCATTTATACTTGCTTCCCAAGCGGACCAGGTTCATTTTATTCGTTTACTATTATTTGTTAGAATTTAACATTTATATAAAATAATATAAATTAATTAACTTTAAATGACATGGTGTAGGTATGCTATATTTCCTATCCTCGAATAAAAAATAAGCAAGATCCATGGATTACAGTGACATCAATAAACCCTAGAGGTCGGGTACATGGGATTTCTGAACATGAACCGCTCCAACAAGGCTCTGTAGGTTTAAGTTCGGTTGAGCATTCACTTGAAGTTGATCTTGTCGTAGATTTCACTGTAGATGTGGATGATCGGGTATTTGAGGAGTCAGAGGAAGAAATTGATGAATTTGGGGAAGATTGTGATTCATCAAGATCAGATTACTCATCATCGGATTCAGAGACATAGTAGTCCATGTAATTTACAATGTAATATTATATATTTTGGACCAGTAATATATATTATATATAACCTGTACTTTATGATAAAAAAACATATATCTAATTGTGATATTTTTTTATAAATTATGATTTTAAAATTAAATATTATTATATATCCGTCGGAAATCCGTAAGAAACTTCCTACAAAATTCTGACGGATTTGTAAAATATGACCGATAATATAGCAAGTCTAGCTCCGTCGGAATTTCGTAGGAAATTTCCTACGGATTTCCGACGATTTCTATAAATTATGATTTAAAAATTAAATGTTATATATCCGTCAGAAATCCGTGGGAAACGTCCTACGGAATTCCGACAGACTTGTAAAATATGTTCCACAATATAGCAAGTCTAGATCCGTCGGAAATCCGTGGGGCACGTCCTACGGATTTCCGACGAACTGTTATATTTAACATGTTTATCGCATTTTAAATAAGTTTCCGACCTTAAATATCGTCAGAATTTTGTCGAAATTGTTCTGACGGATTTCCGACGAAACACTAGAATTTATGTTTAGAATATAAGATTAATAAATAATTTCATGGAAACCCTTGTCAAACATTGTCTAAAGTATATATATTGGTACAATGTCTTTTGAATTGAAAAAATAATCATTTGGTAGTTTAAGTTTAAGTTTATGGAGAATGTGGAAGTGTTAGTTTAAGTATATATAATATAAGGTATAGGGTTTAGTATAAAAATTGTATAAGTTGGTGTTGTGGAAAAAAAATTTCTTTATAATGTTTATTTTTGTTGAGTTAACATTTTGTTTGAAGTAAACACGTAAATTAGAAATATCTTTATCATATCACTAAATTTAAAATTCTAAACCCCAAAATTACCCTGAATCCGTCGGAATGTTGTAGGAAATTGTCCACGGAATTCTGACGGATTTAACTTAAAATTTATTTTCGATATATTTTATAAATCCGTCGGAAATGCGTGGGAAATATATCCATGAATTTCTCACAGATTAAAGATAACATTGTCCCCACACTCTGATTGCCCAATAAAAATGCATGCAAATAATATTCTTCATATATTCTATGTTCGTCAGAATTTCGTAGGAAAAATGCCACAAATTTCCGACGGAACCAAGGGTTTTCAATTTAGCGGGAATTTAGACTGCCAAACCAAAAAAATAAATTCCATTTGTTTCAGTACTCACGGATTTCCTACAGATCAATTCCGTCGGAAATGAAAAATATATATTTGATACATGGAATTATATTTCATGATTTCATCTCTCTGTAACTGATGAAATCTCGTCTCTCTCTCAAAACCCGAACCGAAATCTCTTGTCTTCTCCACTCTCTCTCTGTAAAATCGAAATCTCTTATCTTCTCCTCTCTCTCTTTGTAAAATCGAAATCTCTCATCTCTCTATTCAATCGATATCTCTCATCTCTCTCTCTAATTGAAGTTTCTCTCTCTCTCTAAATTTCCAGTCAATCTCTTATCTTTCTCAAAATCTCTCGCCATCTTCCAATGGATGCCATGTAAGTTCTTCTTTTCCCCTTATTCTTGTTGTTAATTATTAGTTTCAAGTAAGGAATCCCAGATCCATATTATGTATTAGGTTGATAGATTTAAGGAATTTATTATGAGAGATGATTAGAAATGAAGATTGGAATTAGCTTATAGTTAGTTTATGGGTGTTAAATTTTTCTTTGTGTGGCATGACAGTATAGCGATTGTTAGTTTTAGGAGACAATAATTATTTATAATTTTAAAGAATTACAAAAACAGGTTTTGAGTATTTTATTTTTAGATTTCTAAGTATTCATTCATAATTTTTTGATAATATTAAAATTCTTTATATAAATACAATTATTGTAAATCTTTAAAAAACGTTTTTGTAATATATAATAAACGTTTTAATAGTAGAATAATTTAAATAAATTAACAATATCTAAAAAAACTATTTGCAATATCTGAGAAAACGTTTCTCTAAACCCTTTTTTAATATATAATAAAACGTTTTAATAGTAGAATAGTTTAAATAATTTAACAAAATCTAAAAAAGATATTTGCAATATCTAAGAAAACGTTTTTCTAGAATTTTTTTAATATATAATAAAACGTTTTAATAGTATAATAGTTTAATAAATTAACAATATCTACAAAAAATATTTGCAATATCTAAAAAACGTTTTCTTAATAATATTAAAATATGTTTTAAATGTTTGTAAACATATATATCATTAATTTGAATAGGAAAACGTTTTCTAAATAAATTAACAAAATATTATAAGATTTTGAAATAATGAAATATTTGAAAATATTGAAAACTTTAGTCAAAAGTTTTTGAAATCTAAGATTTTTTTAAAGCTTCCTAAACTTATGAAATGAAAAATTGTTTTACTTACGTTTAAATTTGTTTCAAAGAGACGAGGATGCTATTTGTTTGAACTCACAAGGACGGAGTCGGTCTCGAGATACTTTCCAAAGCATGCACACCTCAAGCACTGCAATTCCGGATTCCGAGCAATCTAGGGCCCGCAGCCACATGGAAATTGAGGACTTAGTCGATCAGCCAAACCGAAGACATTGTATCCGTCTTGACCCTATGTACGAAGATGGGACTTGGTAAGTTACATTTTGATTTTTTTTTTTTTCAATTAATTTAGCTTATAATTTATAATTTACAATTTGTTTTTGTTTTGTTTTAATATTACAGGTTTAAGTTGTCGCATGCGATAACTAAAGCGATATTTCGGATGCTCCATAACTTGTTGGACAAACCGTATGAGAGATACTCATACATGCCGAGACACGAAAAGGATTTATGGCATCGTACTTTCGCGGTAAGTTGGTGTTTTTTTATTTTTATTTTAGAAAAATTTGATATTTTTAACTCTTAATATATTTTGTGTTTTTTTTGTAGCAAGAGTTCACTTGGGACCGCCACCATACAACGAATGTTCTCAACACTTTCGACAAGTATGCCACTACCCAGTACTCGCAGCACATGTACGAGTGGAAGCAGAAGTGGCTTCAGAAGAAACATAAGCCAAAAGATCTTGAAGACGATGTTTGGAAAGGATTTTGCGAGTATTGGGATAAACCAGCAACGAAGAAGCTTTCAACAACCAACTCGAAGAATCGAAGGAGTGAACGGAATGGGAAAGGGATGTACATTCACAACGGAGGTGCAAAGACTATCGAACGAGAAGCGATGGAAATGGTAAGTATATATTTTATTAGAATTTTATATATTTTCTATTGCTATATTACTTAACAAATTTTTGCAGGCAAAAAAAGCCGGTGGAATTCCTCCGGATTTTCTTGAGCTTTTGGAAATAAGACACACAAACAAAAAGACCGGTGTTATCCAAGATCCGGAGATTCGTGAGAAGATTGAAATCTGCAAAAAGAGGAAGGAGGACAAGATTGTGGAACTCTCGCAATTCAATCCCGATGGATCGACTTCTTCAAACGAGATACTCCGAGAAGAGATCAACGACATTGTTCTCAGTGTAAGTTAAAAAAAAATTTCATTAATTTTCTTTCTCTATTTCATCATCTATCTAACAATTTTATAATTTTTTTTAGGAAATTCGAAAAGTGAAGGGCAGATTTGTCGGGTTAGGCGGACTCCCGAGCCAAGAGTCTTCTTCTTCAAGTTATTATGCCCCATCTGCAAACTACAAAGCTGACATAGATAAACTATCTCTAACGGTTAGAGAGCGTGATGAGGAGGTTGCAGAGCTTAAGGCCGCTAACCAGTCAACCCAACAAGAACTATCTGATCTGAAAGCCGTTTTGAAAACCGCATTACCTTTTCTTTAAATAGTTATGTTTTAAAATTTTCAAAACTATTGCTAGTTTGTATTTTTTTAAAAACAAATTTCATGTTTTTAGAATTTTTAGTTTAATTAATATTTTTAAATGTTTATTAATTGTTTAAAATAATAAATAATAATTTTAAATAATTAATTGCAAATTATGTATATATCTGTATTTTCAAAACAATATTTATAATGGTCACAAATCCGTTGGAAAAAGTTTGGTCACAAATCCATAAGAAACGTTTCGTCGAAAATTTGTAAGAAAATCCGTAAGAATATATTTCGTCGGAAATCCGTAGGAATGCATTTCGTCGGAAATCCGTAGGAATGCATTTCGTCGGAAATTCGTAAGAATGCAATTCGTCGGAAATTCGTAGGAATGTATTTTGTCGGAAATTCGTAGGAAATAACCGACCTTAAGGTACCGTGGAACAGTCATCGGTTTTTTGTCGGTAAACTTTCACCACGGGAAAACGTCAGTAGGTTGTCGGAAAAGAATTTATCGGTTTAGCGTCAGAAATATCCGACAAGATTCCAACCACTACAATCCGTCGGAATATTCCCACGACTTTCCGACGGATGCATATTTCCGACCAGCTCAAACCGACGGAATTTATTTTGTGGCAAATCCGTCGGAAACGGTCATTTCTGACGGATTTCCTATGGATGTAGTCGTCAGAAATGAGCTGTTTTCTTGTAGTGATCGCGATTCCAAAATTTTACCGTTTGGAAACACCGAGGAATCTTATGATTCTGAATTGGAATCATGTTCTTTTTGGTTGCAAGCGTTAGCTACGAACTTCGATCAAAATTATAGAAGGAGAAGATGACATGTCATTACAATTTTGTTAAGCCTATATATTTCAAGCCCATTAGGCCATTTTTATCGTTTTTTTTATGAATGTGTGATGATGCATTGGATTTTTGTTGTTTAAGTTTAATATATTTTGTATATAATTTTATGTTAGATGTTTTATGATATATATACATATATATGCTTCCAACACATATCTGCTTCCTAAATGTTTTGAAAAATCCGCTTCCCCGCTTCCAAACGCTTCCCTTCCGCGATTCTGCTTCTGATTCTATGCAGCTTACACCGACCTTGACGGTGGCAGAGATGGAAGATCTTCGAAGAGGTAAGCTTTAATTTATTTTTTCCTACTTAATCTTCAACTATAGGTGTTTTAAATATGTTTTTAACAATTTTCCAGGTTGCCCCTTGGAAGAAGGGTAAAGTTTTAGGGATGAGATCCATCCATGATACCCCGATCGCTACTGTGACTGGTCATATCCGGGCAAAGGATCCAGTGGTTATTCGCCAGGAGCTCCACCAGATGCGGACGCAATACAAGACGAAGATCGACAAGTTGTACGGTTTCTTTGATATTTTGGGCGCCGAGAACCCGTTGCTCCAAGCACAGTTGGTCAGATTGCGGGCAGCTGGAGTTCTCGGCGCATCTTCTTCATCCTCAAGGAGGCAACCATCGGTGCAGACGGACGAGGAGATGTTCCGGTCTCTCGGGGTTAATCCTCCTAGAACCGGGGATCAGGCGCTGGAAAACTCCAACCGAAGAGCCGGCAAGGAACCTGCGGACCAAGATGGGGAGCAAGACGATGCGGAGATAGACAACATTAGTGTAGATTTAGGTCTTTAATATATTTTTTATAAATAATGTAATTTTTGTTATTTTGAATTATAATTAAATTTAAATATTCATTTTTTATGATATATATTTTTTTTCAATTAAAATTTCAATTCGGATTAAATAATTTTTATTTATTTTCATTTTAAGAAAACTTCGTATATTTATCGTAATATATTTATTATTTATTTAATCCATCGTCGTAAAATCGTCGTAGTAAAATATAAAAAAATACGACTTAATTACGATGATATGTGCGTCGTATATTATATACGACGCTCATACGTCGGTTATTTATGATGGTTTTATGTCGAATTAAAAAAAAACGACCCAATTACGACGATATGTTCGTCGTATATTATACGATGCTCATACATACATCAGTTATTTACGACGATTTTACGACGGATACGATGAAAAACAAATCAAGGAAAATCGATGTAAATTCGCCGTAAATATTATGACGCTTTTACGACATCTTTTTTACGACAATTTTTGACCGTCCTAGATTTTACAACGATTTTATATAAAATATCTTTTACGATGATGCGTTTACGATAGTTTTGAAACCGTCGCAAGGGCGTCGTAATAGGAATTTTATAACGATTTTACAACGGTTTCGGCCGTTGTAAAAGATGTTTTTCTTCTAGTGTACAAGCTGTATGTGAGTCTGTGAGAGTGTGAGCCTAGGTCCGAGCATGTATGAGCAATGCTATTGGTATATTACTATAGTTATAATAGTTTGACCAAATTTAAACGATTTATTGGTAATGTAACGACGTTTTGGTAAAAAATTACATTACCAAAACCAATTCTAATGGTAGTGGTTGTGTAAAGCAATTCTAATGGTAACTGAATGGGTATCATTTTCCTTTTTTTTTTGAACAAATCATTGTCCTTCAAATACCCCAAGCTGCATGTGAGTCTGTGAGCCTAGGTCCGAGCATGTATGAGCAATACTATTGGTAATGTAATTATTGAATGAGTATCATTTGAATATCGTTGTTGACTTAAAAAAAAAAAAAAAAACCCAAAATAGAATAAATAAACAAAGTAACAAAAAAAAAGAAAAGAAAGACAGCAAATGTAGGGTCAATATAAACGTATCCTCGTCTCTTCGTCTCTTTGCATTCTTCTTCTTCCTCTTCTCTTCTCCTCTCGCTACCAAAAAAGAAAGAGGAAACATGGTTCTGAGTAAAACGGCAACGGAGAGTGGCGAAAATGTTTGCTCGACGTTTGGATCTCGCTATGTCCGCACTGTACTTCCCAAGTAATTAAGAAGAACATTATTCTTCATCTTTACCTCTTATTGTTAATGGATTTATTTTCTTACTTAATAATGAAATAAGCGGATTATTATAGGTATGAGATTGGTGAGAGTTCGATTCCAAAGGATGCTGCTTATCAGATCATAAAAGATGAGCTGATGCTTGACGGTAACCCGAGGCTGAATCTAGCTTCGTTCGTGACGACATGGATGGAGCCAGAGTGCGACAAACTCATTATGGAGTCTATCAACAAGAACTATGTCGATATGGACGAGTACCCTGTCACCACCGAGCTACAGGTCTCTTGATCTCTCTTTAGATTCTTATACGTCCATGTTAATTAGGTTGTCCTTAGATCTCGTTTTAGTTTCTAACAATTATTTGAACCAAACTAAAAATCAAAGTTTTAACTAGGATTGGATTTGGAATGGTATTTTTAAAACAAAATATATGATTAATTCAATAATTAAGTTTTGTTCAATCACACATTCTAATTACATAAAGAACTCCGTTCTTGAATGTTCAATCCGGAGAAACGTAAATTAGATAATTAACGTTAAGAAATCTAGTTCAAGGCTAAAACTGTGAGAAATCATAGAGTATAAGATTCTAAAAAGAACAAAATTACAAAGCATATATCGAAAAAGTATCAATTTTGGATTACAGCCTTGAAGGGTTAGAGAGGGGGATTATAGTGAATAATCAGGAGTTATGTGAGGTGGAAGATGATTTTTTTTGTGTGTGGATAATTTACGGTTGAGTATTAGTCCTACATTTTCTATTCGATGACACTTTACTAAAAGCCAAAATCATATTATTTATGTTTTTTTGTTTTATTTTTTTAATAATATGACCCATACGGTTTTAGCTTTTATTGGCCGACATATTCAAGTTTTTATACTAGTGGCCTTGCTGATTTTATACGTTGCTCTCTCAAAGCATAAATAACATTGTTGACGACTGATATCTAATTGTCATCAATATTGGTGGCCCATTTGATTTGGGAACTTAGAAAATATCACCTTCGGTTATCGTTAAACCAATCCGTATACTGATCCGGTTTCTTTATTACTTCTAGATGAATCAATCAAGTACAAATAACATATGATTAAAGTTTTAAAAACATATAAATCTTCAAGCATCTATGGTATGGGAGAAAAAGATGGTAAAGCATAATGATAATTGAGGAGCCGAAAGACAAAGTTTTGTCGGCAACCTCTCTTCGTTTAACACATCACCACACAATTTTTTTGGTTTTGATTGGTTCACTCAATAATTTAATTGAAGATAATATATATATACTGTTTAGGGTATGTAAAGTTGAAAGGTGATTTACAGATTGTGTGGGAAGCTTTGCGAATACGCGGTACATGTTGTATGAAATTTATAATAATCTATAACTGACATAAGAAAACTATACATTAAAAAATGAATAAGAAGCTAAAAGTAAACAAATTTACAAAAAAACTATAAGTTGTCATGAAAACGTAAGGAGGAGCCCACCCACCATTACAATCTCGTGATTGCTAGGTCTATAGTCACACTGATTCTTTCATATGAAACTTAGATAGTTTCGTCAGAAAGTTGTACTCTCAGTTTGTTCTTAAGTGGAATAGGTGATGACATAACCGTGTGGCATAGTGTGAATACGATCATAATAAAATTAAAATATCATAGACTGCTTTACTGCGATTTGCCAATATATGCTGTCATATTGTTTATTTATCAATTATATATATAGCCAATTGTTGATAATTAGAGCGAATCAAACTAGAAGAAAACGTAAATTTTACAGAAAAATGTATTGAGACAAATATCCGTTTTAAGAATTTTGTTTGTTATTCGATGAATGAACAATACAAATCTCCTGTATCTATAGTGCTAGTGCCCCAAATTTAAATTCTAATAGGATTAGTAAAAATGAAGTTTTCCTTAATTTAGTATGATACCGTTTCCTAATATCAACATTCTTTTGCTATTTTAAAAATGGGTTCTTATTAACAACACCCATTGAAACTACTAAAATGTTATTTAGTCTATCAAATTTGTTTATCCTCTAGTTTGATGGAAGTTTAAAAATGTTTTGGTTGATTGATCATCTAGATATTTTGTGTAAAGATGATTACTGTTATTATTGGCTACAAAAAATATGTGCTCACACATCATAATTTTGAATTTGTTGGAAAAAACAGAACCGATGTGTAAACATCATAGCTCGACTGTTCAATGCGCCACTCAATGAAACAGAGACCGCGGTGGGAGTAGGGACGGTTGGGTCTTCGGAAGCCATCATGTTAGCCGGATTGGCCTTCAAAAGGAATTGGCAGAACAAACGCAAAGCCGAGGGTAAACCCTATGACAAACCCAACATTGTCACTGGAGCCAATGTTCAAGTGAGTATATATCTTCTTCATCTCACTATATTAACCATTATAAGAAATAAATGGTGATCAACAGAATATTTATTAAAAAGTTAAAATAATACTTAAAATATTGAAAAAAAAATACTTAAAATATTGCAGAACACACTTTTTGTTAGGTACTACCGAGATTGTCATTTAATAAAAATCAGTTGTTTTACTTTGATTTTTATTCACTCATAGATTTGCATACATTTTTCGTTTAACCTGTTTATATTACTTAAAGATTTTACTATCTTTTTTTTTCTTTCTTCCTTATCTATATGATAAATTGATGAAATAAGGACACAAAAAGGTTTAGGAAGAATTATTACTAGAGTCTCATGGGAACTAAGTCATAAAATACAGAGCTATATAGAAACTGAAACATCTTAAGCAATGTTTTCAGACCCGGACCGGACCAGACGGTTCGACCGGTTAAATCACAACCCGGTAAGATTTCTGGTTTGGTTTTTGTTGAAAACCCAGAACGTTATTAAACCGCTTAAATCCAGAAAAACCCGCTTAAATCCGGTGAACCGGTAAAACCCGACCCGGATGGGTTTCTGGTTTGGAAAAAAAAAATAGTTTTATAACTTAATTTATGAATATATATGATATTTTTTAAAAAATATATATATATATATATATATAGTTTTGAAAAACAAAATTAGAACAAGATGCAGAGCACTTAGAGTAACAGAAGATGAAGAAAACGAGGCGATAGCAAAATTAAAAAATATTGCTAGAACTTTCTACATTACTTTTGGATTTTATGAGATAATTAATATACTTTTATTTTAATGTTTTTAGTAGTAATAACAGTTTGTTTTTCTATATTTTATTGAATGGTTTGTTACTTTCTCACCATTATACAATTGTAAGTTTTATAATATCAATTTTTTTAGTAAAAAATAAACAGTTTAAAAAAGAAAATAAATAGAAGGAAAAAGAATATATAATAAAATATATAATTATAAATGTTCAAAAATATAGTAAATATGATCACTATATTTAGTGTATATTTTATTTAAATTTTATTGAAAAAAATTATACAAAAAAGATATATGATAATTAATGCGATTTAGTGACAAAACTTTTTACCAAAATTTGTATTTTTTTACACAACAGAAAAAATGTAACAAAAGTGATAAAATTTATTAAAAAACATAACAAATATATATACTTAATAGATCCGCAGTTGACCCGGATTGATCCAGGTTAATCCAGTGACCCGGCAACCCGAAGAACACTTCGGATCGTTGTCCGGGTCGGGTTTAAAAACATTGATCTTAAGTTTCCTAATTAAATAAAAATAATACATTCATAAATAGATAACTGTTAATACTTTCAGGTGTGCTGGGAGAAATTTGCTCGGTACTTCGAGGTGGAGCTAAAAGAAGTGAAGCTAAGTGAAGGTTACTATGTGATGGATCCGGATAAAGCAGCAGAAATGGTAGACGAGAACACAATCTGTGTTGCTGCCATACTTGGGTCCACACTTAACGGTGAGTTCGAAGACGTCAAGCGTCTTAACGACTTGCTGGTTAAGAAGAATGAAGAGACTGGTTGGAACACACCGATCCACGTGGATGCAGCAAGTGGTGGCTTTATAGCTCCGTTTATCTATCCTGAATTGGAATGGGACTTTAGGCTTCCATTGGTGAAGAGTATCAATGTGAGTGGTCATAAGTATGGATTGGTCTATGCCGGTATTGGTTGGGTGGTGTGGAGGACATCAGAGGATCTGCCTGAGGAGCTCATCTTTCATATTAACTATCTTGGTGCTGACCAACCCACATTCACTCTCAATTTCTCCAAGGGTATGCATGTTAATTTCATTTTCTTGATTTAGAAATCTTTGAAGATATGATGTTATTTATGGATGGTTATGTACTGTGATGATTTTTTTTGGGTTTTTGTAGGATCGAGCCAAATTATTGCTCAATACTATCAGCTTATTCGTCTTGGGTTCGAGGTGAGTCTATTGAAACAAAAATATTGATTTTAGTGTTACTGTTATAGTGAACATATGTAGTCTTCGTTTCCCGATAAATATCGTTTCAATTTTTATCTAATCTTTTTAAGAAAATATATCGATTTACATTTTCAGTGTTGAATATATGCAATGTCTTAATTAGGAGTCTCCAATTAAAAAAAAAAAAAATATATATATATATATATATAAATATATCGATTTTTGTTTTGTGAAAGAAATGTTACTCATTCTTTGTTACACATATAGGCTTGATGTGTAATCGGATGTGTTTCATATGAATAGGGCTACAAGAATGTGATGGAGAATTGCATAGAGAACATGGTGGTTCTAAAAGAAGGGATTGACAAAACAGAGCGTTTCAACATAGTCTCAAAGGACGTAGGAGTGCCAGTCGTAGCCTTTTCTCTCAAGGACCATAGTTTCCACAACGAGTTCGAGATCTCTGAGATGCTACGACGCTTTGGCTGGATTGTCCCGGCTTACACTATGCCTGCAGATGCGCAACATATCACTGTTCTGCGTGTTGTCATTAGGGAAGATTTCTCAAGAACACTTGCGGAGAGACTTGTTTCAGATATTGTGAAGGTGCTTCATGAGCTAGATACCTTGCCTTCAAAGATATCTAGTAAGATGGGAGATGGGAAAGAGAAGAAAATGGAGAAGGAGAAGCTGATGGAAGTTATTGGTGGGTGGAGGAAGTTTGTGAAGGACAAGAAGAAGATTAATGGTGTATGTTAATGGAGGTGTGTTGTGTTATGTGTCTGGATGTGTTCTTGTCTATTAAAGATTTATGTGAGGGACTTGGGGTTTGATGAAAGAGTTGTGTCTTGGTATCTATTTGAGAGAGTAATTATGGATCCTATATATAAGCTTGAAACTCATTTTGAGCTTTTGGTTTCTGTGAATAAGTCTTAAATGCCTTTCTTTGATTTCAATAATAAGAATTATTTTTTTTTTCTTTTTTTTCAATTATTTTTTATAATAGTTGTGCTTATTCTTTGTTCAAAAGGCTTCTCCTCAATTTAAAGAGACCTTCTTTTGAGATATAAAAGTGTTGAATGGCTGTAGTTTATGTAGATTTTCTTAGAGTATATATATTTTTGTCTTAATTTTTTGTTTTTAGTTTCCAGTTTTTGGTGTCTTAGTTTGGTCTATATATATCATCTTCTATATGAAAAAAAATCTTGCGAATATTTGACAAATGAATGATACTAAAAAATCAAATGATTATTATTTGAATCTTACGAACATATAAATTTGTCTACTGCTAAGTGTTATGTATTTGTTAACTCCAATTCTACTAGTAATGACTTGACTGATCATATCAATTATGTATTGCATCTTATTATAAAAGTGTGATTTCTATTTTCTACATTTAGAAAATAATAAATTTTTTTTTTTTGGTTTTTGAAAGTAATTAAAAAGAAATACATCTAAAGTAATTATAGCAAAATTTATATATCCTAAAGTATACTCAATAAATTTATAAAATGAAAAAGTAGTAAATTATTATATATGTTCCGGTTAATGTTTCAATCAATGAATATCTATGTTAATTAACTTTATAAAATGATGAAAATATCTATTTTAATTAACTTTCTTCTGGGCTTTACGTAGGGTAGACTTTAGTTTCTTTAACACCTAAAAATGATACCCATTTTCCACTCTTTGTTTCCAAAATCAGTGTAGTTACTTGATGACCTTTTTATACTTGATGACCTTTCTACACTTTAAAAATAACATATGTCTTATGTGTTATTAACAAGTTTGTCATGCTGAAGTGTTAACTCCATAAAGTTTCTCAAAAAAGTTTTGAAAAAAAAAATATATTACTAGAATCATTACAATCAATGTCGCTCATATTAATTTGATTAGAGAATCAAATATATATTATTAAACTAATTATTAAAATAATTGTTTTAAAAAAATATTTATTTCTTTAATTTGACACGAAAATTAGTAAATAACTTCAAAATATATTTATTAGCCAATCAAATATGATAAAAAAAGATTTGAGATTTAATTATATCATATTAATTAGTTTCTTATATTCAATTTTAATTCAATTATATAATATAAATTATTTTTAAATCATTATATCACATCAAACATATAATAAATTTTTATTTTTATGCATATACATATGCAATAATTTGAATTTTGAAAAATAAAAAAACTAAATCACTAAATTATTTATTTAATAAGATATATCTAGTTTCAGTTAAACTATCAACTATACAATTAAATTCATGTTAAAAAAAAACAAGATGAAAATCAATAATAAAATCTTATAATCATATAATATATTTGTCACTGAAATACTAATACAAAATCATATTATTACTCATCATAATACTATTAACATACAATAAAATCAATTAAATTATTTATATTTTAAATAAATTAAATCATGTTTAGTAAAATATTTTATAAATCCTTCACGTGGCGCATGACAAAAAAAATATTTTCTTATAATAGAAAAATATTCAACTAAAACTGTACATTCAATATTTTTATCAATTATTTTCTGATTTTTATACTTTCGGAAATTTTTTTGTAGTTTAATCATTTAAAAAAACATTCAAGACAAAAACAAAAATCCTATTTTTTGCAAAAATATCAGTTAAAAAATTGTAAATATAATGAGATGGAACTTGGTTGTTACCTAATATAGTTATCAAACATATTTTGCATTTATTCTGTTTATTACTGATTATTTAAAAAAAAATCAAAATTTCAAAAATCTATATAACATAATTTGGAATCCCTATGATTAGCCTCTATATAAGAATAAATGTCTTCCATAATTTTTTTAAAAGTAGCATTTTTGACCTAGTTATAATATTTGATTCCCATAATTCCTTTTTTTTTCAATTCAATCTCTGATTTAAAACTTTTGAAGAATATTTGAAAAATAAAGGTGAATATCATAAGACTTTGCAAAAAAATACCAAGTTGTTGTTAGTCCAATAATCGAGAGTGTTGTAATCGACTTAAACGTTAGTTCTTTGTTTCATTTAGTTTTATCATTCCTATTATTTATGCTAAGGGTTATTCATGCATATTTTTTTTTTATCACTGTTAGAGTCAAATTAATTATTCAAATAGTAAAACATACTATATATAACATTATATATTACAATTTTATCTTTATATTGTTATCAAAATTGTTTTATTTCTATATAACAATATAGTTTATACCAATATAATATAACAATTTCAGAATTTTAAGTTTTTACTGTCTATATTTATATTTTAAACTTGGATATTATAAAAAATATAGATATCTCACTCCGCGCAAGGCGCAAGTTATTACCTAGTGTTTGAGAGTAATTATGGATCCTATATCTAAGGTTGAAACTCATTTTGAGCTTTTGATTTCTGTGAAATAGTATTAAATGATTTTCCTTGATTTCAATAATAATTTTTTTTCAGTTATCCTTATTTAATAATAGTTGTTCTTATTCTTTGTTCAAAATGCTTCTCCTTAATTTAAAGAGACCTTCTTTTGAGATATAAAAGTGTTGAATGGATGTAGTCATGTAGATTTTCTTAGAGTACATATATTTTTGTCTTAATTTTTTGTTGTTGGTTTCAACTTTTTGGTGTCTTAATTTGGTCTCTATATATATATATAATAGTTGTTCTTATTCTTTGTTCAAAAACTCAAGAATAAGTTTTAATATATATATATATATATATATATATATATATCATCTTCTATATGAAAAACAATCTTGCAGATATTTGAGAAATAAGTGACACTAAAAAATCAAATGCTTATTATTTGAATCTTATGAACATATAAATTCGTCTACTGTTAAGTGTTATGTATTTTTTTTAACTCAAATTCTACTAGTAATGACTGGACTGATGATATCATCTATGTATTGCATCTATGTTAATTAACTTTATAAAATGATGAAAATATCTATGTTAATTAACTTTCTTCTTGGCCTTACGTCGGGTAGACTCCAGTTTCTTAGAGCATGTTCATCAATGAACCTCTCATTTGAGTTTTTAGCAATTTTATAATGATAAATTTTGGATTTTTGAACAGTTAAGAACCCAATAATACTTTGATTCTCCAATGGTGAACTCCTTTATGGGGTTCTAAAAAAAATTGAATCATATATTGCTTACAGTTTTTACATTGTTTTTTTGAATCATAGAAGAGTATAAGATTGTATAACTGTACTAAGTGTTTCTCGATATTGCTTAATCAACTGATCCATGGCTGGAAGTATAACTGTACTAAGTGCTTCTCGAAGCATCAAAGCATGAGAAAGATTGTTGATGTCCTCAGACGTGAAAGCAAAATGGACAAACTCAAGAATATGTTTTGATCAAAAGAAGAGAAATTTAGTTACAGGGCATCAATGCAGAAGTATCTGAACAATAATAACTTGGAGCAAAAGAGAGATTCCTAATCTGAACAATAATAACATTAGCTGTGTTTTAGCCACCGATGTGTATGATTGGTCTATTAGCTGTCTTGGCAATATCAAGCATTCCAGCGTGTGTGGCTTTCTTCCTCTTTACCTGAAACCCCACTGTGAAAGCTTATGACTCAAACACAAACCAATCTTTGACGAAAACAAAGAAAACATTGTCGTGAATGTGAATGTATGTAAAAACAGATGAAGCAACTAAATACATATAGCTGTGCCTATAAATTCTGCATAAGGAACAAGTTTCTTTACATTCCAAACATTTCCATCAAAGGGCATAAACAGTTGCAAGAAGAGAAAACACATTGCTCACAAAGCAGAGTCTGATTATAGAAAGCAAGAAGAAGTACGATATGCCCTGAAGAAGAAGTCACAGAAGAAGCAAGAAACCATTACGGGTCAGTAACTTACGCTATGATCACAATGTCGTCTTCAGCCGATTGAGGGGCAGAGTCTGTTCCTTCACTTGAACCGCATGAAATCAGCGATTGAATTGGATTCCAAAAAGAGTGCAGCGTCGGAGGAATCATCATCTGCCGATTGATTCAGTGAGTAGGAGAAAAGCAGGTGAGGACAACGGGGATTTGATTGTTTCGATTTGGGTAGGTGTTAGACCCAAATTATTACAAAGCCCAAAGACTTTAAAATTTGGTCAAGTGTGAATAAAAATAAAGCCTTTCAAGGCAACTTAAAATGTAAGGAACATCATTTTATCTTACATTGGAGGATTGAAATTTTTTTGAGTCATATAAATATAGATACACACATGACATAGTTCAAAGTGTGTGAAGGAGAACCAAAGATCCCTCGCGCGCCGCCGCCGTGCCGAGCCGGGCCCGGACTCGGTCTTGGGTAATGTGGGCCTTCGGTCCACAAAAGATGTTCTTTTTGGGCCACGTTTTGGTCAACATTTCTGGCCCAAATTGCTAAAGTTTTCGGTTCAAATTCCTACAGAATCACGACATTAAACTGCAGTCAAATGTCTATCCCGAAAATCACGCCAAGATTAATGCCCAAGTCGCGTCATTAGCGCACAATTAATCACGTCATTAACACGCTGATTAAGTACGACGCTTTTCTCTCCTTCGCTATATATATTGACTTTTCCTCTTCTATTTTTAATCGCTTTCTACAAAAATTTTACAGAGAAAAATCGTTCACACTTTTCTTCAATCTCTCGCGTCTCTTTTCTTTTTTCAAGAGTAAGTGTCCGAGAGTATATCGTAGAATATTAGTTCGTCACATTCTATAATCGGGTGCTGCGATTATACGAATACTAGTGGTTGTATCCTGTGATTCATTATCTCATCCAACCGCCACACTGCGGGAGATATTTTGAATTAAGAAAAGAGATCATCTCGCATCCCCTTCTCGTTTTTCCTTAATCCACTTTTATAAAGCGTTTTTCTGTATCTCAAATCGTTTTGTTACATTGCAATATTTGTCTCCTCTAAATTTACTTCCTACAGTAGGTTCCAGAAGCGGACGAGCTTCGAAGATAAGTACGAAGAAGAAGATCTATCAATTAGTGAAACTATAATTAAGCAAAGGAGTGACGAAGAATGAGCTGGCCCCATGGTTTCTCTCTCCGACGAAACCAAACAGAAGCTGGATCAGAACTTGGAGCGACTTGGCGTGGCGGAGATGACGAAGGAAATTCGATCAAAAGAAGGAATTTGATCAGAGAAGGAAGACGATAGAGAGAGACATTAGATGGAGCAGTTGGATAAAAATATTTGTCCAACCCCAAGCCGCCACGTCGCCTTTAGAGACAGACTTATAATCCCCTTCGCTAAGGAGCGGTTCATCACTTATTTTCTCTTTCTGATTTATTTTTTAAACAATCCGCATAAGAAATGGGCCATGAACCTGGGCTAAACCCTTAATGTACATGGTCTTAACACCTAAGAATGGTACCCATTCCCACTCTTTCTTTCCAAAATCAGTGTAGCTATTTGATGACCTTTCTGCACTAGTAGTCACCAATATGATAAAACAACATAATCTTGGATTTCTGCAAGAGTGCCTTGGAATTCTCCATCTCTAGAGATGACCATAACATTTTAGGGGAAGATGATTATACTCTTTCTATTTTTTAATTCGCTCAAGAATTCAATTATCTCTAGCGCGGAGTACCTTTTCCTCTGAGAAAAAAAAGGAATGCTGAATATTCTAACGAAACATAAAACAACAAGTATTTACAGAAATAGGGATGTAAAAACTTACGTCCTAGAATACAATGATAATTGATGCTTGTGAGTACCGACCTATCAATGCCTTTCCCACCTGGCCCATAAACATTATGAGCAGACACAACATAGATGGTGAGAAGACTTGTGAAACTTTGATGGTTCAGAGCTGATTTTATTAATGCATAGATGTCACGAGCATCATTGCCGCGTGGAATCTTGACATTCTCCAAGTCCCACCAGACAATGATTGCAACCTCTGTCTCTGTACTCAGAAAAAGGACAAGAATACAGGTTTCTGGAAGGTAGCTCCTGTAAGTTCATCCTCCATATTCACTATCTATCCATCATTAAAAAAAAAATTGTAAAGAAAAAGGGCAATTTAGGACATTTTCTAACTTTTCATGGTGTCAACTTGCAAAAGTAGGCTTTAAAATGAAAAGATCAATGGGAGGGAGAAGGAAGCATTGGCAAACAAGTGTTGATACGACTCATGGTGCTACAATAACAATATTCAAGTGATTTTTTTTTTAATTTGTTTTTATCATTACAAAGTATTTCTAAAACCAAGAACCGCTTGAATGAGGGAATTGATATAACAAATGCCTCCATAATTCTTCAAGCCAACAAAAGTGTTGGTTTAAAGAAAGCTTGGATCACAGCAAAATGTCCAGAAACATGCCATCCAGAGATGATGACATGCTAAGACTCTTACAACCAACTTGGTTAAGTGTAATAAGGCCTTATTATTTTAAGCTCCAATGTAGCTACTCATCCATGAGCGCTTGGATTTCCTTTTACATAAAGAACCAAGGTAAAGAGTGACCAATCTTTTAACAAGGTCACTGCGTGTATTTGAATCCATGGCTATTTGGTGAATATACGGAGAAAGGAGATCGATTAGGGTAAAGAAGAGGAACTCAATTTTAGGGTTTTGGAGGTGGAGAAGCACCATACTTTTGTATTTTGGCTTTTCTCGGGTCGGTTCTGCCTCCCTAGATAATGTATAATTCAGATAAACCCAGATGTAACTTATTAACTTTTGTATACAGACCCGTTTTTATATTTTACTACCGCTTAGCTCTTGGGAGAGTGATGGGAACAGAAGGAATGATGGGAGATGGGAAAGGGAAGAAAATGGAGAAGGAGAAGCTGATGGAAGTTATTGGTGGGTGGAGGAAGTTTGTGAAGGACAGGAAGAAGATAAATGGTGTATGTTAATGGAGGTTTGTTGTGTTATGTGTGTGGATGTGTTGTTGTCTATACGTTAAGTGGATTTTTATTTTTTCAAATCATAGAACAGGAAATGTTAGGAAATATTAGATCTCAACTACTCACTTAAAAACTACTATCATTTTTCAGTGAGATTTTATTCCTGAAAAGACAACCAAACCTGGTGCAGAGCATAGACAAAGGAAGCTACAGCTTCGAGCCTCAGAATGAGAAACCGTCAAGACTCAGATTGGGTAGAAATATATTACGTACGTAAAATTTGTACTACAAATAAAGAAGTTTGGGTGATGCATGAACCAAATTTCTTTATTTATAATATAAATCTTACAAAAACTTATTTCAAATATTTATACCTTTACAATTTTTTCAACATATGAATATCTAACTTATTCAACATGGATAAGTATTGTTTTATTATGAATTCTCTTTATTATGATCTTTAAAATATTTCTTAAAAATTAGAAGCACAAAGGGTAAAGATTAATGTAAAATATTCTTCGACTATTTGACAAAATTAGCAAAAGAAAGAAGAAGTAAATATGCAATCAATTATATAGAAACGTATACGAAAAGGAAAGAAATATGGTAACTGAAGACAATGTTATATCAAAAAGAAAATATAAGAAAAGCAAAGGGAATTCGAAAACTCGACGCGCTGGGATACCACAGGAACACATACCAACTGATACAACAGGTACATGCCACTGAAAAAAAATTAAAAAGAAAGACTAACATTTATTGGTTAAAGTAATAGAGACTTGAACTCATGCTCTCAGGTCTTATATTTTTCTTAAAGAAAGACTAAGCACATTTTGCTAAAGCAGTATTAACTTTTAAGCAAGGCTAAATAAATATTGTATGCCCACGTAGGCACACTGGTCTTATTTTTTTTTAATTTGTTTAATTTTTTCTCTCCATTTTCTAACGCATAGTCATTTGTTTTCTCGTCGGCAGTCATTTTTTATATAAACGGCAACGTGTACGCGGATATTTCAGGTCACATCAACAGAATATTCCGATGAGAAAAACAAAATGGGTAGAAAGTATCGAGGGTGAAAGGACAATAATAATGAGTGGCTCTCTATACAAAATTAGATTTATTAATTATTGTTTAATTTGTTTTTATTAAATTTTAAATCAATTTGTTAACCTCTATATAACTACATATCATGTGTGCTTAAGCTTTCCACAACTACTAAAAATGGCTGAACAACAACAGAATTTAGGTTACAGCAGTGGTGGAAACATTATTCCCACTCCTGAAGAAGCTGCTAAGTTCCAGCCCCAAGTCGTTGCAGAAGGTTATTCATTTTTAAAATTAATGGAACTTTAGGTTTTAATATGGTCTATATATATGTTATATATCTCATGTTTTTTTTTATAGTAAAAGTTATATATCTCATGTTCTATATGAAAAATAAATCATTTCGAATATTTGACGAATGAATGACACTTAAAAAAACTAAATATTTATTATTTGAATCTTACGGACATATAAATTCGTTTATTGTTAAATGTTATGTATTTTTTAACTCAAATTTATTAGTAATGACTGGGCTGATCATATCATTTATGTATTGCATCTTATTGTAAAGGTGCGATTTCTATCTTTTACATTTAGAAAATAAATAATTTATTTTTGTTTTTAGGTTTTTGAAAATAACTAAAAAGAAATACATCTAAAATAATTATAGCAAAATTTCTATATCCTAATAATATACTCAATATATTAATAATTGAAGAATTAATAAATTATTATATATATATATATATTCCAGTTAATGAATATTTATGTTAATTAATTTTATAAAATGAAGAAAATATTATAATTCTGATTATTAAAATTATAAAAAATTACTGCAATATATATAAACGAATAGGTGGATGGGAAAAATGCTGGGAAGACGGTGTAACACCATGGGACCAAGGAAGAGCCACACCTCTCATTCGTCATCTTCTCGACTCTTCATCTCTCCCTCTTGGCCGTACTCTTGTCCCCGGCTGCGGTGGAGTTAGTCATCTCTCTATTTTCATTTGGTTTGGTTTAAATTTGAGTAGACCGAAGATAATCATGCATGTTCGCTTGTTATGAATTTCTCGACTTGATTTAGATGGAATCTACTTACTTTATGTTTAGTCGCTTAAAAATTATATGCGTGTTGATTTACTTTGTAAATATTTTGTTAGGGACACGATGTCATTGCGATGGCAAACCCTGAACGTTTCGTTGTTGGATTAGATATATCCGAAAAGGCCCTCAAGAAAGCTAATGAGGTACTTGATCATGCATGATCATTTTCTTTCTTTTTTTAGAACTATTCCTACGTTCGTCTTTAAATACTAAAAATTAGTACTATATATAGACTTATGGCTCCTCACCGAAGGCAGCGTACTTTAAGTTCGTGAAGGAAGATGTTTTCACTTGGCGTCCTAATGAACTATTCGACCTCATCTTCGATTATGTGTGAGTTAATTAGCTATGAAAACATAATTAATGTTAGAATAGGTAATTAAAATCAAATTAATTAACTAATATAATTACAGGTTCTTCTGTGCCATTGAACCGGAGATGAGAGCTGCATGGGCTAAATCCATGCATGAACTCTTAAAACCTGATGGTGAACTCATAACTCTCATGTATCCGGTAATTATTTTCATTTATTTTTCCTTGTGTATTTCATTGTTTAAGGATATAATCACATAGCATATGATTTATTTATTTTTTGCATTTTTAAATTTATTAGATTACCGATCATGATGGTGGACCTCCCTACAAAGTAGCTGTCTCTTCGTACGTAATTAACCCTTCAATTTGTCTTCTATTAGTTATACACATATAATTATGACTAATAACTAATTATAATCCATAATTTCCCTATATTTAATTAAGAGCTTCATTAGCTAAAATGTTAATTGTGCGTGTGTGTGCTTTTGAGGTTTAGCTACGAAGATGTGTTGATTCCCGTAGGATTTAAGGCAGTGTCCATTGAGGAGAACCCAGACTCCATTCCCACTCGTAAGGTATGGATACATTAAAATTGTGTGAGTTTACAACTTTACATATATGTTATATCAAAGTATAAATTGTTTTTTTTTATTAAAGTGGTGTATATACAGTGCATGTGATTAATATAAAATTTGACTTTTTCCGTTATGTAAGATAAATATATAAATTAATTCATTGCAGTATAGATCACATAGCTGAACATTCCTTCGATCTATCATGTATTAAAACAGGGCAAAGAGATGCTTGGAAGGTGGAAGAAGATCAACTGATCCAAGAGAGAGGATCTTACTGTGTTATATGTGTAATATTATAATCTATTAAGAATAAATTGAGTATCCTATTACTCCATATGTAAAATATGTGTGTTTGAATAATTGAATGTCATGATTATCAAACGGCGACCAGTGTGAAGACGATGTTCCTCACTTTCGTCCGTTGTTTTATATTGTGTTTCGATCTAATAAAGTTTTTCCTTTCCACTAAGAGGTTTTTAATATTTTGATTTGTGTGGAGTTTTGTTTCTTTATTAATTGGATAAGTGAAGCTCGGCAATGGCAATACATATTTGAAGAAACAAGGTTCAATTGGGCCAGAAGAATATGCAACAAACCAGCTAACACCAGATTTATCTTTTGGGATAAAAATTCCAAATCCGGGATAATAGACACTACAAAAAAATGCACATTAATAACATATCGTAATAGCACGAATTGCGAAACTGCTATTGAAGATACGTTTGTAAGTTCTGAAACTTATAATAGCACTTAAACAGTGCTGAAATAAAATTATAATAAGCGGGAACCAAATTTTGATAATCTGCCAACACTTAGGCAAAAAAAAAAACACTTATGCGCCATTTTCCCCTTTATCGAAAACTCTTAGACAGTTTCCCCCTTTTATCGGAATTTCCCTAAAACCTAACCATCGCTGGCGAAATCTTTGTCGACCCTCAAAATTCGAGAAATCCTTCGCTGCCGCAACCACTACTTCTTCGCCGACCCTAATTCATCCGTTTGGAGTGAACAGTGATCTGAAATCGAGCGAAGGCATGTATTTCTTATCCTGATTTCTTTCCTCCTCACTCTAATTTTCTAATTTCGCGCTTAAGTAGATTACTTTTGACCAATTTCTCTGTTTATTAGAATCGATAATCTGTCTTTTGTTTCTGGAAGTTTCGATTATAGCTAGGGTTTATTAGAATCGATAATATGTCTTTTGTACTTGTTCTATCGCTCTGCATGCCTCTGTTCCTCGAGTTGGTGGACAATGTACCATCTAATTTTGATGAAACTGGAGATTAAGAACGAAAATTTTGGTTTATAGATGTAACTCATAACTCTGAACCTGCGCTGTTAGTTGCAATTGATATATTACACTTTATAAAGCATGGAATTTTCAAATAACTCATCACTTTAGTTTCTGTGTAACTGCAGTTTAAGGAAGTTTCGATCTTACATAGGTTTTTCAGAATTGACAGTAAAAGATCTCTCTTTTATCTGCTTTGTTTGGTGTATCACCGTCTAGGAGTTTAGTCGTAGCTGTTTACGTTTAATTATCTCTATATCTCATAGCTGTTTCTGTTAAACTGCATGCATATTCTCTTTACTTATACAAATCATGTTATTCTTTTGCAAGTGCTGATCAATGCAAGATTTCTGGAATTTCAGCTTTATCTTTACCATAATCACAGGGTCACAGGTTAGCGCCGTATATCCAATTTGAAGTGTTATATGAGTTTAGTTATCTGGCTGTGTGCTTTTTTTTTGGTGTTTATGGTATTATTATGATAGATGTAAATGCGTTTGCGAGCTTTATATATTTGCTGTAAACGATCATTGCTGTCAAATATTGGATATACAGATAATTCACTATATTTTTTATTAATTGGTAATTGGTAATTGGTTAATTTTTCTGCAATTGAGTTACTTGTTTGATATTTTCCTGTTTGTTCATTGTTATGGTACTGAGTTACTGGTTATTGGTTACTGGTTTGATATTGATTAATATCTGTTATTGTTCTGTTTCTCGATTGTTTTGATAATGAGTTTTAAATTGGTGTATCACACTAAAGGTTTTACGTAACTTAGTACATATAATGGTGGAGAAAGCATGGGTACATCTTAGCAGGTATTAAAATTGATCAATATAAGTTAGGTTCTAAGGGAGTTTGTAGATTTTAAGTTTTTTCCCATTTATTTCTGTGTTTGAAGAGCGGATCCTGCTTATGAAAGTGGGGCTCGACATTTTGTACAATCTGTGGCTGCTGCATTAGGAGACTGCAGTGATCTGATGATATGTCCGTGTATTGATTGTCGAAATATAGTTCGTCAATCAGGTAGAGTTGTAGTAGAGCATCTTGTCACAAGGGGAATGGATGAGGCTTATAAGATTTCTAGGGATTGGTATCATCATGGGGAAGTTATTTCAGAGTCTGAAAGTGAAACCAACTTCAATCATCAATGGAATGATGAGATTTTTGGATTGTATAGAGCTGTTGAGTATTTCGAAGAAGAGAATGATATTAAGGATTACTTCTGTGAGGATGACGATGGTGAAGATAAGAGGGAAGATGAATTCTATGCAAAGCTAGCAGATGCTGCAACTCCTTTATACCCAAACTGTGTAGCCGATAGCAAGCTGTCAGCCATTGTCAAACTGTTTAGATTGAAGACCCAAAATGGCTGGTCCGACAAGAGCTTTAATGATCTGCTAGAGACATTAAAGGAGATGTTGCCCAAGGATAATGTGCTTCACACGTCATTGTATGATGTGAAAAAGTTTTTCAAATCTTTTGATATGGGTTATCAAAAGATACATGCTTGCGTAAATGATTGTTGTCTGTATAAAAAGAAGTACAAGACCTTAGATAGTTGTCCAAAATGCAAGGCTTCAAGGTGGAAGACTAATACCCAAACTGGTGAGGTCAAGATAGGTATTCCAGAAAAAGTACTACGGTATTTTCCGATAATTCCCCGGTTGAAAAGGATGTTCAGGTCTGAGGAGATGGCTAAAGAATTAAGATGGCATTTCACTAACAAGAGCAGTGATGGAAAACTGCGTCACCCGGTAGATTCTGCGACTTGGGATCAAATGAACCACAAATACCCATCCTTTGCAGCAGAAGAGAGGAATCTGAGGCTTGGACTTTCCACTGATGGATTCAATCTGTTTGACGTGAACAATAGTACTTATAGTTGCTGGCCTGTGCTGTTGGTAAATTATAATTTGCCTCCTAACCTATGCATGAAGGAGGATAATATCTTACTCACGTTGCTTATCCCTGGTCCACATCAGCCTGGTAATAGTATTGATGTTTATTTAGAGCCCCTCATAGAGGATCTAAACCATCTGTGGAACAATGGAGAGTTAGCATATGATGCTTACAGTAAAACTAGTTTTACTCTTAAGGCGATGCTTCTCTGGACTATTAGTGACTTTCCTGCCTTTGGAAATCTAGCAGGCTGCAAAGTAAAGGGCAAAATGGGCTGTCCTTTATGTGGGAAAAATACTGATAGTATGTGGTTAAATTTTAGCAAAAAACATGTGTATATGTGCCATAGAAAGGGTTT
The DNA here is from genome assembly GCF_000478725.1 of Eutrema salsugineum. Classification (NCBI taxonomy): domain Eukaryota; kingdom Viridiplantae; phylum Streptophyta; class Magnoliopsida; order Brassicales; family Brassicaceae; genus Eutrema; species Eutrema salsugineum. The sequence continues at coordinate 7,806,719 of NW_006256342.1, forward strand.
GCCACCAACTCACAGTTACCGGGGAAAAAAAGCTTGGTTTGATGGAAAGGTTGAATATGGGAAAAATGGAAGAATCTTAAGTGGTCGTGAGATTTATAAAATCCTTAAGAATTTCAAAAATGATTTTGGAAATCTGAAGGAATCTGCAAAAAAAAAAAAAAAGGAGATTACACGCTTAGAATCTGATGATGAAGATATCTCCAGTGAATCCGAGGAAGAGGAAGAAGTAGAAGTAGATCAAGATGAGTTATTGAGATGGAAGAAAAGGTCCATATTTTTCAAACTTTCTTACTGGGAGGTTCGTTTTTCTGTTTTTAATTGTTTCTTTTTATCAGATTTTATCATTTAATTAGTTCGACTTTGGTTTAGACTCAATTTTTTTTTTTTTTGATTAGGACCTCCCGGTAAGGCATAATTTGGATGTAATGCATGTAGAGAGAAATGTGGCAGCAAGCATTGTCTCCACATTATTGCATTGTGGGAAATCTAAAGATGGTCTTCAAGCTCGCAAGGACCTACAGGATCTTGGTATTAGGAAAGATTTGCACCCGACTATCTAAGAAAAAGAACTTACCTTCCAGCAGCACCATGGTCTTTGTCCAAGTTAGAGAAGAAAGTCTTTTGTAAGCGACTCTTTGATTTTAGAGGTCCAGATGGATATTGTTCAAATATATCAAGGGCAGTATCTTTAGAGGACTGTAAAGTAAGAGGACTTAAACCACACGACTACCACGTGTTGATGCAACAACTTCTGCCAGTTGCACTTAGAGGATTATTGCCTAAAGGTCCTAGGATAGCCATCATACGCTTGTGCGCATTCTTCAATCAACTGTGTCAGCGAGTTGTTTATGTATCTCAGATATCAGGAATGGAAGCTCAGTTAGTTGAAACTTTATGCATGTTTGAAAGATTTTTTCCACCGAGCTTCTTTGATATAATGGTCCACTTGACAGTACATCTAGGAAGGGAAGCCCGATTAGGTGGTCCTGTCCATTTTCGATAGATGTACCCATTTGAGAGGTAAACAATTTATTGAACATTGTTTATTGTCGTTTTCTTACTTTTCCTTCGTTTTTATTGCTACTGATTATTCTTATTTATCGTTCAGGTATATGAAAGTATTGAAAGATTATGTCAGAAACCCTGCAAGACCAGAGGGATGTATAGCCGAGTCTTATCTTGCAGAAGAATGTATCCAATTCTGTAATGAGTTCTTGAAAAAGACAACAAATGTGGAGGAAAAATTAGATAGGAATACTGATTATGAGAATAGTTCTACCTTGGAGGACCGTCCGATATCAGCAGGGAAGTCATTTATTCTCACCGAGACAGAGAAGAAATAGCTCACCTTGTTGTGATCCAAAATATGGCTGTCGTAGACCCATTTGTGGAGTAAGTTCCATCATAAATCCATTCATTTGTCATTTCCTCTATGTATAACTGACATAATTCTTTTTTTTTCGTCTTTTTGTTGTACAAGCGAGCACCTGCAGCATCTACAAAGCACAAATGTAAGATGCAACCGTGATGCATCAGTGTTATGGAGTATGCATACTCAGAACTTTGCTGGTTGGCTAAAAGAACAGGCAAGTTAAATTTGATTATGAGATTGAATTTTTCATCTTTTCGGTATCTGATTTTTTTTTTCTCTAAACTTGGTGGATACCTATGGATTCAGACAAATATGGAGAAACACTTAAGTGGTTAGCATATGGTCCTCGTAATAGCTCAAGGTCCTACACAGGTTATATAGTAAATGGGCAACGATTTCACACGACTTCAGTGCATAGGCAAAGTCAGAACAGTGGGGTTTATTATGAGGCAACTGCAATCTGTAGATCTAGATCAAAAGACATGTCACAAGTGACTGCAGTGGTGGAATACTATGGGCGAGTCACTGAGATTATATTGCTAGACTATAATGTCTTCTATGTTCCTTTATTCAAGTGTCAATGGGTAGTAAAGGGAAATGGGGTAAAGGTAGAATATGGATTCACTCTAGTTAATCTTAATCAGAGTCAAGTGTCTTTTATGAGGGATCCGTACATTTTAGCTTCTCAAGCTAATCAATTGTTTTACTCAAGGGAAGATGATTCATCAAATTGGTATGTTGTGATGAGAGGACCTTAAAGAAGATACAGTAAAGAAGATTTTGCGGATTCTAATGCAGACATTGGGCCACTGCCTTCGAATGTTGACATGGAAGTCGACATGGATGAGGCTGGAAATGCACGAATTGATTGTGAAGGAATTTATGTTTGAAATGTAGCTTCTTAAGTCTATTGATCTCTGTGCTGTGAGTAAAATTTGATTGCATATTGGGTGTTTATTGGTTGGTAGCTTCTTGTCGGTTTATTGATCTGTGTGATGTGAAACACTTAAGTTCTCTATGTCTTATAACTAAGTGTTCTGTCTTTTGTTGCAGGTGAATTAAGATGGGAAAGAAGAAAGTTACTGCAGTTATCGATGACGAGCCCGAATATGTAGGTCATGTGGAACCCAATCACGTCGAGTTAGAGCAACCTGGAGAAGAGGAGCATGTTTCACAGCATTTGGAAGACTCAACGCATTTGGAAGATACACAACCTGGAGAAGAGGAGCATGTTTCACATCATTTGGAAGACTCAACGCATTTGGAAGATACACAACCTGGACAAGATGAGCCCGGAAGGACATCTGCTGCAGATGGAGTGTTCAACGAGGAGCCTGAAGGTGAGATTGAAATTTCTGGAGATGATGTTCTTCCGAATGGATCAAAGCTGAAGAGAAAAAGAGGCCCAACTTTGATGAGAGACATCGCAAAGGATCCAAATGTCAGAGAATATGTTGACTTCACAGCCACAGGTGAACCTTGTGGTCCTGGTTCAGTCAAGCTATCATCATATTTAGGGCCCTTGGTACGAGAACACGTCCCTGTTACAGTTGAGAGTTGGTTGAAAATCAGCGAGGAAGTGAAAACTATCCTGTGGAGGTCTATCCAGGTACCTTACCCTATTCATTTACATCTTCGTGACTTATATATATGGTATATGTATTTTTTCCACCGAATTGTATATTTATTGAATTTTGGTAACTGATTGCAGGCGAGATTTGCACTTGATCAACCGTATCAGAAGAAAGTTGTTTTCAAGCAGATGGGATGTCTTTGGAGGTCATCCAAATCCCGATTAGTAACTAAGGTTAATAAAGCAACGACTAATCAACAAAGGATGTATTTGCGACCAATCAATGTCTCTCCCACAGATTGGAAAAAATTTGTCAAAGTCAAAACTAGCACAGCCTTTAAGGTATGTAAATTGGAACTAATTACTATGTGATTGATATATGTATATTTGATTATGTAGTACAATTCATCTGTCAGGTTGTGAGTGATTCATACAAAAAAAGAAGGGCCAGTCAGGTTCCACACACTTGTAGCCGCAAAGGAATGGTCAGATTGACAGAAGATCTGGTAAGTATATGTTGATATATTCTTATGCATCTATCAGTTTACTTAATATACTACATAGAAAATGTCGTATATAGTTAACCGTTTTTTGTGTTTTGTGATAGAAAAACATTAGTGAAGATCCGTCTGAAGTGGACAGGCTAAAAGTATGGATGAAGTCACGTACCAGAAAAGATGGTACGCCAGTGAATGACGTTGCTGCAGAGAAGTTTGTAAGTTGTAAAGGCTGATAAGTAAAGAGTTTCGTTTTTGGTCGTGAGTTTAAACTATGGGCAAGTCACTCAGATTCTTTGTTTTGCAGAAAAAGGCAGCTGAGTTGGTTGCTAGGAATGTTCCATCATCTGAAACAAATATCGGAGAAGATACACTAAGCCAGCTTTTAGGACCTGATAATCCAGGTAGGCTGAGAGCAATGGGTAGGTCTATGAGTAAAACTAAACTAGCATGTTTTCAAGTGAAGCAAACGTGTTTGGCTGAGATGGAAGTGAAGCAAGTGAATTTACAGAAAAAGGTTGAGGCGTTGCAAAATGAAGTGGATGTACTTAAGAAACAGGTCACAACCTCACTATTTCTTTAATAATCAGCCTCGTAATTAATACATCTATTTGACATTTTTTTCATGTTTCAGAAACAAGAACTTGAAGTCGGAGAAAACTCAGCTGTAAAAGTAAGTAATCTAGTTCAAAATAGTTTTACTGATCATTTGCAATATCTAATATATTACTCTCAAACCTGTTGTAGAGTGTGAACAAAGGATCACACCCAAAGTGTGTGGTGATTGATTGGGAGGGTACTGGTGAACACGTTGCTGAGGGGCGTATAATTCCTGCTTCTCCAACTGAATTAGTCAATGGTGCTCCATTAGGACTTACATATGTAAAAGTATTGATTGAGTTTGTAATCAAACCAGACGCTTTTCTTTGGAGACCTGCAACAAACATGTGTAGGGTTAAGGATGCTATTGGAGAGTTTGTTGCATGCTCTGCCAAGTACTATGTTCTTAAAGATCAGATGACAAAACCATCAGACGTTGTCCCTACGGTAAAATTTAATTTTCAGAATCATATATATTTCTTTAGCCCATTTTAAATGGTCTTTGATGAGAATAGTATTAACTTGCAGAGATGATTATTTGGTGAACATAATTGATAGATTGTTTATGCATATTTGACAGAATTTAAACAAGTGCTAACTACTGGATTTTTCCTCAGATGATGTTGTCGTTGCTGAAGGCTATTGGCATACAGATGAGAAAAAAGTATTGGTGAATGGATTTCCACTCGGATCTGGTGCTGTTAAAGTATTTGTGGAATCTATACTTCAACTTGGGACATTCATATGGCGGCCTTCGAATGATATCGCATACCTAGAAGACTGTTTAAATTCTTTTGTGTCATGGCCTGTCAGTAAAGTTGTTTTAAAAAAGACCACAGATGCAAGAGGTCACAAGCCACCTGTTCATAAATCTTAAGCATCTGAGAAAGGACCAGCTCAAAAAGCTGCAGCAAAATGTTCTACTTCACCTGCTGAGAAGTCTCCAGACTTGACAGGTCCAAAAGCTATAACAAAAGGTTCAACATCTCATATTGCGAAGGCTCCAGCTTCAAAATGTTCAAAATCTCCCAAGAAGCAAAAAGTACAAAATCCAGAGTCCCCCCTTCGAAGATCTCAGGTAATTTTATGGCTCCATAAGGTAATTAGTAATAAAGTTGCTTCTGGAAATTATGAATGTAATGACTGTTTTATAATGTTGACATGGCAGCGTAACAATAATCCCAACACAGTGTTCAAGGAAAATCAGCCGTGCAAGTTGGTGGATATTTCTAATGGAAAGCGGATTGTCGCTCAAGCAGAATGGATTTCAAATGACCCAGAACAAACTATCCACTGTGTTCGCTTGGGGATTAATGGAGTTAAGGTTCTGGTTAAGGCAGTGGACGTACCTGATGCAGCAGTTTGGAAGCCATCTTCTGCAATCGAGTGTATGGAAGATGCACTTGGTACATATATTGCATGGCCAGATGATAAAGTTATCATGGTTTGAGTTCAACAAACTAAGGTTAGTGTTGTGAGTAGAGCATGCTAGCTACTTTGGTTCTTAACTTTGCTAATCAAAACGATACTGATGTATACATGGTTGATTGTTGCAGGGAATGAAGGAAACTTGGTCCAGATTAGCTAGTTTTACTTAGTTTAAAACTAGGCTAACTTTGCGTTTAGACTTATTAAGTGTAGTATGGGTTCAGACCTTAACTTTAAGTCTACTTATGTAACTTGGATCCTGGGATTTAGACTTGTGTTATGTGTGTTGAATTTGGATGATTGATACTTATGTTATTAGTGGTCTTGATTTCTATTAAAGCAGGTGTATTTCGTCTGACGAAAGTGCTATTACTTATCGAAAGTACATATCATGACAAAACGAAGTTGTCATAATTTCAGAAAAGGTCATTTCATAGCATAATTTTAGTTACTTACCAAAACCTCATATAATAACAAAACGAATGTGCTATTATTGACCAGGACAGCACATATTATAGCGCAAAAATAAATGTGATTATTTGTTTCATGGCACGTAAATTTTGTTACTAAATTGTGTCTTACAGGAATTTACAATGCTGTAATAAACTTAAACATGGCGAGAATTCTGAATTGCAAAAAAAAAAAAAAGTTATGATTCGAAACAACAAAATATAGCATCTGAATATTGCAAATTATCTAAAAACATATTGTAGGATTTAAAACATGCTATTGTATAGTGAGTACTTTTCATACTGCTGATGTCATGGCATGACTGAAAATGCTATCAATAACATATAATAGCATTTTTTCCGTGCTAGTAATGTGCATCTTTGTTGTAGTGAGAACTCTGTGGAAAATTATATGCAATATCCTAAGTAAGGGTCTCCAATCACCACCCGTTTTTCTTTTCAGTTTTTTTTTTTTTGGTTTTATGAAATAAAGAAACCGAATTGAGACCTAAACAATTCATTTCAGTTTGAGAAGGTTTTAGTTTGGAATCATTACATTTTTAAAATATATATCTTTAGTCTGAAATATATTTTTGAAAAATATTACAATTTTTACTGGTTCATTCCGTTTTAAGTTTCAATTACTATTAGTTGGACAAAAAAAAATTGAATTGGTTTATTTGCCCTTTGGATTGTTCTTTTGGGTAAGATTTTGGACTGATTGGAATATGATAAATGGAGTTGAATACTCTAGTTCCAAATTTTCTCTCTATTATTTACTATATTAAATAGATGAGGTATGAATGTGTCAAAAAAATTATAAAACAACATTTATAATGTAATGGAGGGAATATTATGTGAATGTTTTAACACAAAAAGAAAATAACAATATTAGGTAAATTTTCTTTCATATCTTGCTAATCCTACTCATTCTTTGGTACTTTGGTAGATATATACATATAGGGTTGATGTGTAATCGGATGTGTTTTATATGAATAGGGCTACAAGAATTTTGGTATATAGAGAGAGCGCAACTTTAGAATTTATCATACAGGTTACAACTCTTTGATACAACTTGTAACATCTCTATCATGGACTCTTAAGAGGCGGAGAATCAGGTATGTTAGATCGACCATCGAACCGCGTCCGATAGAATGTCCGATTGGTGAGCACACAGGATTGTCAGGAAAACGCTCATATAACAATCAACAACATAAATTTAGGCTGATCTATCAACTATACCTGAAAAGACAAAGGGAAGAGGAGAGGTGAGTAATGGAGATTACTCGGTGAGAATGGGCTTTAAGAAGGTCCACAACATCATCAAACTAGCATAAATTAATTTTAAGAGGCCTAATCCTAAAACAAACCCAAACAACATATATATATGTATATATTTAATAAGACAGGTTCATTTCTAACGATCAATCACACATCATATAAGGGTAATACAACAAGCAACTACACAAGAAGCAGGTCTCTAGTCAACACCAGTAACAAGTGAGCAGTCCCGCGAGCCCCCATGCCTCCTCGGAAAGGCAAACCAGAATAACCCCAGCCAATGAATGGTTGGCCTATTACCATACCTATTATTCAGGTCTACTCTGCCAGTCACACAAACTGGAACACAGCGGTCACCTCAGATAGGCTGTTCTCAGCGGTCACACAGACAGGCTGTTCCCAGCGGTCACCCAGATAGGCTGTACCCAGCGGTCACACAGACAGGCTGTTAAATCAAATGGTGGATCGCTCTATTCACAGCCAGCGATGGCCCCTGTACGTTTACGACAGCCCAGCCAGCAAACAACTCTGACTTCAACCCATGAGCCAGGGGTCCTACCAAAAATCTACTATGCACAATTCATCCATTTCAACCAATCATTCAATCCAGTCTTTTCTTAAAAGGTCCTTCCATTATTAAGATGCACTTTCGATGATACCAAGTTGTAACAAAAAATGAGCATTAATCAGATTAACATCACACAATCAATTTTTTAAGGTCCCAATAAATTTAGATCTATATTCAGGTTAATTATATCATTCCACCAGCAATCAGCAATCATTAACAAACAGTCAACATGGATCCATGTCCTAAATAATTCTAACAACCCTAACAAGCAGATCTAAGCATGATCTAAGAAAAGACCTCTTAAAAGTCAATCATGCGTAAGAGATGAAGCCATAAAGTCCTCACCTTGGCATAGAAGGCTGAGAGACAGGAGGAGAAGAAGGCAGAGGAGATGGAGATCTAAGAGGAGATCCATCAGAATCAGATCCCGTTTCAAACAAAGGAGAAGGAGGTGGCGCAGACATCCAGGCTGGGCAAGGGAGCTTCGGCCGAGAGAGAGACTTGGAGGATGGTGGTGGCCAAGGCAAAGAGAGAGAGAGAGACATGGCCAGGAGAGAGAAAGAAGAAGAAGAAAATGCAGGGAGAGAGAGGAGGAGAGCAGCTCGGCGCAGAGAAGAGAGAAAGAGAAAGGGAAAAGGTGGCTAGGGTTTGTTTAGGTGGTTAATGAGGGTTTAGAGATTTAATTAGGTATTTATATCTAGGTACAAGAAATAGACTGTGTTTAATGGGTTTTTAAAAAGTAATTAGGAAATATCCAAATAAAAAAAAAATGAAATAAGATAATTTAATTTAATTAAACCGGGTTTAGGAAACTGATAACAACCGATCTTTGGTTAACCAAGAGTCGGGTTGTTACACAACTGGTTCGGCTTATATACAAGATCGTTCGAAATAGGATTTCGTCACTAAATTACTCTAAAGCCATAATATCCTCTTTACGCCAGTGCAGCACCGTAACATAATCTGGATATCATAAGAAATATGCGTTTGTCTTAGACGATAAAGAAGAAAATGATAAAAACTTGAGTTTAGATGTTATATGATGAGGTATATGTTTTGTATGTATATATATATATATATATATATATGTGTATTAAAGAAAGGAGGAGAGAATGAATGAAGTAGGAGAGAGACGATGAGAAGGAGAAAACAATCTCTTTGATTATTGATTCTTTTAAACACACGCACAGTTACTACAAGTGAGAGAGGGAGAGGTCTATTTATACACAGCATTAAGTCGGTAAAACTGTCGGTAAAAGTTTGGATAATTACAACATATTATAATACTCACTCTTGATTATCCATTATTGTTACCGTATTATGTACTATCTCGTTAAAAACTTTATCATGGAAAAATCTGTAGGGATAAAAACCATGACAAAGAAAAAAGAGTACAGTAACATAATCTCCCTCTACAAATTTCCTTTATAGATCTTGTATTCGGCGCATTCCAATGCTACGGACGTGTTTTCTAAATGATGTAGTAGGAAGCGCCTTTGTAAAGAGATCTGCTGCATTGTCACTTGAGCGAACATATTGGATATCTACTTCCTGATTTTTCTCGAGTTCTTGAGTGTAAGAGAAAAACCTTGGAAGAATATGTTTTGTTATGTCGCTCTTGATGAAACTTTCTTTGAGTTGAGCAACACATGCAGCATTATTTTCAAATACTTTTGTTGGTTCCGTATCGATGACTATTCCACTTGCACCTTGTATATGTTGAGTCATGGATCTGAGCCATATGCATTCTCTACATGCTTCATGAAGAGCAATGATTTCCGCATAATTTGAAGAAGTGGCGACCAAAGTCTGTTTTTGAGAACGCCATGAGATCGCCGTTCCACCAATTGTGAAAATATATCCAGTTTACGATCGAGCTTTATGCGGATCTGATAAATATCCTGCATCTGCAAAACCAACTATACCAACTTCGGGGTTTCTATGATAAAATAAACCTAGATCAATCGTACCTTGGAGATAACGAAAAATATGTTTTATCCCATTCCAATGCCTATGCGTAGGAGATGAGCTGTATCTTGCAAGTAGATTAGTAGCAAAAGCTATATCTGATTGGATACAATTTGCAAGATACATAAGCCCACCGATAGCATTCATATAAGGTACTTCAGAACCTAATATGTTTTCGTTATCTTCACAAGGTCGAAATGGATCCTTGTTAATATCAAGTGATCTATTGACCATTGGAGTACTCAAATGAGTTGCTTTATCCATTTTAAAACGTTTTAACACCTTTTTAGTGTAATTTGATTGATGCACAAATAACCCATCTTGGAAATGCTCAATCTGGAGTCCTAGACAAAATTTTGTCTTCCCAAGATCTTTCATTTCGAACTCTTCTTTCATGTGAGTTCTTGCATCATCAATCTCCTTTTGAGTTCCGATTATGTTCAGATCATCAACATATACAGCAATGATCACAAATCCGGACGAGGATTTCTTAATAAATACGCAAGGGCATATCGCATTGTTGATGTATCTTTTACTCAACAAATATTCACTTAAGCGATTATACCTCATGCGTCTGGACTGTTTTAATCCGTAAAGTGATCGCTGTAATTTGACTGAACATATGTCTTTAGATGCTTCAGACATCTTTGATCTTTCTGGGATCTTTACTTCCTCTGAGATTTTCATGTATATTTCACTATCAAGTGATCCATATAGTTATACAGTCACAACATCCATAAGGTACATGTCTAGATCTTTAGATGCCGTTAGGCTCATTAAGTACCTGAATGTGATTGCATCCATGGCCCGGGAATATGTATCTTCATAATCAATTCCCGGTCTTTGAGAAAAAACCTTGTGCCACAAGTCAGGCTTTATATCGTGTGATCTCGTTTTTCTCATTTCTTTTTCTCACAAAGACCCATTTGCACCCGACTGGCATTACATCTTTAGGTGTAATGATTATAGGTCCAAAGACATTTCTTTTATTCAGGGAGATTAATTCATTTCTCATGGCCGTCTGCCATTTCTCCCGGTCAGGTCTTTTCTGACATTCTGACATGGACCTTGGGTCCGGATCATCGTTTTCATTTTCAAATTCTTTGGATACCGAAAAGGAGAATATTCCATTTGTATCATTTATCTCGTTTCTAACCCATAATGTCCCACTTTGGGCAAAGTTAAAGAAAATCTCATACTTTTCAGTATCATGTTCGTCTTCTAGACGAACTTCTTTAACTGGTTCTTCTGGAACCTCTTCACCAATGTCTTCAAGACATTTTTCTTTATTCGGTTCTTCTGTAACCTTGTCTCCCAATTTTTTTTTCTTTCGAGGATTTTTATCCTTTGAGCCCATCGGCCTCCCGCGCTTAAATTGAAACCGCTGTTCATTTGCTTTATTTCCATCAATAACTAGTTCCGGAACATTTATTTTTGATGGAGCATTAGCAGCAGGAATATATGATTTTGTCACTTTTCTCGTATCTGTGAACGCATCAGGTAACTGGTTTCCCAACTTTTGCAAATGTATAATTTTTTGAACTTCCATTTCGCGTTGATGGGTAGGGGGATCGAGATTAGCCAAGGTTTGTGTACACCATGTGATATCCTTTGGTGATTCTCTTGATCCTCCCCCCAACGCTGGGAATTCATTTTCATTAAAGTGGCAATCAGCAAAATGTGCCGTAAACATATCTCCAGTTAAGATATCTAATTATACTTGGTGATGTATAGCCGATATATATTCCCAATCTTCTTTGTGGCCCCATTTTTGTTCTTTGCGGCGGGGCTATTAGGACATAGACCGCACATCCAAATATACGGAGATGGGATACATTTGGCTCTTTACCAGATGTTAACTGTATTGGGGAATATTCATTATATGCATTTGGCCTCATCTGGACCAATGCCCCAGCATGCAATATAGCATGTCCCCATACAGTAATTGGGAGTTTTGTTCTCAATATTAACGGTTTTGCTATCAATTGCAACCATTTTATTAAAGACTCAGCCATGCCATTTTGTGTATGAACATGTGGAACCAGATGTATAACACCGGATTTTGACCATTTTTATGGATCACTTTAATATCTTTTACAGGTGTTTTTACTCCATTTTCAAAGGTTTTCAAAGGATTTCTATGTTTCCGGATTTTAAAAGACTTTTCAGGTAATTTGGGATAAAGAGGCACAAAATAGAACAAAAGGACTCTTTTGGATAAATGCAGACCGTCAGAACTCTCATGGAGAGACGAAGACCTTCTCACCGTCTGATCACCCTCAAAATTGGACAACTTATAGAAGAATCAACCAGCTATCAAATGCACTTGGTTTGGAGACATTCCAACGGTTGGATCTCAAGATATTCCATTAGCCCCGGAGCCACTCGAAGTCGGCCAGCAAGTCACGCGACCGCGGTGATCAACCTATTTCCCGCGGTCAGAAGCTTCCCGACTGCGGCCAACCAGCCAATCCCCGCGGTCACGACACTCCCGACCGCGGCAATCAATCTCCGAATTAAAGCCCATGTATCTGAAGCCCAAAGTCATTCTCAGCCTCAATTCCGGAACCCTAGAGACCATGGAGTATTGGAGACTATAAATACATGTCATTTAGGTCGTTTTTTAGAGAGAGCCATTCATACTTTACAAAAACCCTTTTCCTTTAGCCGCTTTTATGAGATTTTTGTAGAAGATTGTTCAAGTTCGAGTTCTTCAATAGAGAAGCTTTCTTTATCTCTTTTCTTTACTGTTTTTCCTTACTTTTATTAAAACCAATGATGATGTCGACCTCAGCCATGTCTGAGTAGATCCCGAGTTGGGCTTAGGGTTCTCGAAAGGGGCTCTCATAATCGATTAAGACATCTAGGTTTATAGATCTGGGATTTTGACCTGTTCTCTGTTTATTCTTGTTCTTATTGCATGTATGCTTGATTGATCACCTAGTATCTGATCTAGATAGTTAGTGTTGCGAAAGTTTTCATTAAGTATCAGCCCTAGAATGAAACAGGCGATTTTTCCGTAGGAGTGGAAACCTACCTGCGGCGAGATCGTGAGTACTGACGAGTCTTGTGCAGCTCTTACGTTCTCTCCCTTCCAGGGCCAGAGTGGAAACCTACTGGTCAGGGTTGCGAGAAACAGTTGGTTATGATCACGACAGTGACGTAATCATACCGCCGTACTCTAGCTCTAGAACCCATATATCAATATCCGTCAATCCCAATCTATCTACCCTAGTGTTAAAACCGATTATGATCCCTTAGAGTTCCCAAAAGCTCAGCGTTTTTAGCCATAGTTTACAACTCCATCGATTTTTATTGCTTTCTTAGACCTGCATTTCAATTCCCTTAGTTCGATATTTTACTTGCTTAATTTACCTTTCATGCGATATTTCACTTGCCTTATTAGTCTTTCATTCGATATTTTGCTTATTCTAATTGCATTTCATTCGGTTTTCTTACTTGCTTTTTAGGATAGATTTATTTGCTTTCTTTGTTTTTAGTTTAATTCGCAAAACAAACAACCAACCTTTAAAACCAATTTAGTATAGACATAAAGTTAAAAACCATAGAGGAATACCAGGCACACAAATCTCTGTGCACACAAACCCTAAATACTACAACTGATTAGCTGTGCACTTGCGGCTTTCATTTGTTTTGTTAAGGGTAAAACTTGTTCCCTCACGCAGTTGATACGAACGAGACATCAATGTTCAACATCGATTCATAATGACATACAATAGTCATTAAAGGCTGCTGAAGTGAATTCACCAGCATTGTCAAGCCTGACTTTCTTTATGGCATAATCAGGAAATTGCGCTTTCAACCTGATTATTTGGGCATGAATCTTGCGAAAGCCATATTTCTTGTGGTCAATAAACACACATGTGACCATCTACTAGATGCGTCAATTAATACCATGAAATATCTAAATGGCCCGCACGGTGGGTGAATCGGCCCACATATATCACCATGTATTCTCTCTAAGAATACAAGAGATTCATTCCCAACTTTGGTTGGCGAGGATCTAGTTATGAGTTTTCCTTGAAAACATGCCTGACATGAAAACTCTCCCGATTGAAAAATCTTTTGGTTTTTTAATGGGTGGCCACTCGAATTTTGCACAATCCTTCTCATCATGACTGATCCAGGATGGCCACATATTTCATGCCATACTCTAAATGTACTAGTAAACCCCGGGTTTACTGTAACATAGGATTCAGTCATATTTATTTTTGTGCAATATAACCTAGAGGACATCATTGGTAATTCTTCCAATACGTGTTTCCTCTCAGATATAATGCAAAGATATTCAATGCCATTCTTATTTGTACTTGCTATATGATATCCATTTCCTCGGATATCTTTAAAACTTAGCAAGTTTCTACTAGATTCGGGGGAATATAATGCATCATTTATTTCAAAATTTGTCCCCTTTGGCATTGAAAAATTAGCTCTTCCGGAGCCAATTATAATATTTGCATTACCAGATATGGTATCCACGCTTCCGGCGGAGTCCTTTATTTTGAGACAGGAGAAATACTTTTTATCTTTAAGTATAGTATGTGTCGTAGCACTGTCGGCTAGACATGTATCTCCATCCTAAATCTCAAACGATGTCATAGTCTAGATTAAAATATGCAAGAAAATGCATTAATAAATCAAAAATATAATTTTAAAAGTTATTTTACATTAAAAAACCCTTTTTATGTTTAGAAAAATATATTACATTCTTATATAAGATTACATTAGTTTTTTCTATCTTCTTCATAAAGACATTATACTACATTGATCTTAATCGCTTTGTTTCCGTTGATTCATCAGGATCAACAAGGAAATCAGCGATATCAAGATGAGTATAATCATTTATGCCATCAAAGGAAGGTCCAGCTTCATCAGAGATGAAATTGGTTTCAAAATTCTTTCCTTTATCCTTTTCTTTGGCATCTTGTGATGCTTCGTACAGATCGGCTAAATGTCTTGGCGTACGACATGTTTTAGCCCAATGATTTTTCATGCAGCATCTGTAACAAGCAGTTTCTTTTTGCTTTCCTGCTTCCCGACCAACATCATTTTGTTTTCGTCGTCCACGACCTTGTCCGCGACCGCGGTTACGGCCTTGACCATGCCCGCGTCCGCGTTCAGTTCTATTATTTTGACTGGATGACCCAACATTCGCTTCTGGGAATTGCGATGATCCAGTTGGACGAGTTTGATAGTTTAACATCACGAGCTGATTATTTTGTTCAGCTACAAGGAGGACTTGCATCAACTCCGAGTACGTGGTGTAACCTTTTGCCCGGTATTGTTGTTGCAGGATTACATTTCCAAGATGAAATATGTGGAGAGTTTTTTCGATCATGTCGAAATCACTTACCTCCTGTCCACATAACATCATCCCGGAAGTAATTCCGAACATAGCGGAATTATATTCACCAACAGTTTTGTAATCCTGAAACCGGAGGTTCAGCCACTCATGTTTCGCTTTTGGTAAGATCACATATTTTTGGTGATCAAACCTATCTTTAAGAGATTGCCAAAGATCTGCAGGATCTTCTTTCGTGATGTATTCTTCTTTTAAACTATTATCGATGTGGTGGAGCAAAAATATCATGGCTTTCGCCTTATCTGATGTCGTTTCCGACTTATCGATGGTATCGAGAAGCCTGTTTCCTCTTAGATGCATTTTTGCACCTACTGCCCATGACATATAATTTTTTCCAGACACATCAAGGGCAGGGATTTCGAGCTTCGCCAAATTCGACATTATAACTGTATATAATTTTATCAAAAATAAATTTAGCAAACGTTCAGTATTAAATTTTGCTTAACGAGAAAAACATGATAAAAATTTAATTTTTACACATAATAAAACATAAAATTAAAATAATTCTGGAGGCAGAGCCTTCCATATATAATTTGAAGAGGCATAGCCTACCATATTTTTTAAGGAGGCAGAGCCTACCATATTTTTGAGGAAGCAGAGCCTACCATATAATTTTGAGGAGGCAGAGCTTTCTACTCCATAAACATAATATCAAGGAGGAGGTTTAACCTTCTACTCCATATATATGATCTGAGGAGACATAGTCTACCATATGATCATATGATCGTGAAGACATAGTCTATCATAATGATCGGTTCGAGGAAGGCAGAGTCTATCATCCCGTAAACTTAAAAAAAAAAGAAATAGAACATAAATTTAAATTAACGGTTCGGGGAAGGCCGAGCCTATCATCCCAAAATAATACATAAACTTGAAATAAACATAAATTTAAATCTTACCTTTTTGGGTATAAGAACGGATCAAGAAACGCCCGTGCTGATAACGTGATAAAAATTTGAATTTATATGTTATATGATGAGATATATAGTTTGTATGTATATATATATGTGTATTAAAGAAAGGAGGAGAGAATGAATGAAGTAGGAGAGAGATGATGAGAATGAGAAAACAATCTCTTTGATTATTGATTCTTTTTACACACACGCACAGTTACTACAAATGAGAGAGGGAGAGGTCTATTTATACACAGCATTAAGTCGGTAAAACTATGTCCGTAAAAGTTTGGATAATTACAACACATTATAATAGAAAAATATTTATAGTAGAATCTTGTGAAACGGATATCTCACAAAAAGTAGAAGGGCAAGTAAATAAGAAAAAAAAAAAAAAACATCTGAAAACTCTCGTAGCAGGCCTAACTTTTTGGTACGTATAATGAATTAGGCTTACGTTACGTGCTATGTCCATATCAGTCCAGACTAAAATGGAAAAAATTGGTATGAATCTACAGATGGATTACTCATTATATCTTTCATAAACCAACATAAAGAAGAAAAACAAATACTTTATTATTACCGCTTTATTATGCCAGCTTTATTGTCTGAAGGCTACAAGCAAACTACTTTTACATGCAGCGGTTTTACATGCACAAAAACAATCAAAAGAGACTGATAAATTTTCTTAGAGAGCCTTGAGGATCTCATCGGCGCTTGAAACAGTGAACTCGCCACCAGATTCAACATTGGCGACAGTCACCTTAAGGTTGTCCAACAACATAGCAAATCTCTTTGTCCTAACACCAAGACCCTTGTCCTTGAGGTCAAGCTCAAGTCCGAGTAGCTTTGTGTATTCTCCTGACCCGTCTGCTACAAACTTCACATGCTTGTTGTCTGGGTATGTCTTTCCCCAAGCCTTCATCACAAATGGATCATTCACTGCAACAAATCAATTGCAAATTATGTTTAACCAAACAGCTTTAATTATAAATTTTTGAATATACAAATTGATAGAGATCATGATATTCACCGCTAAAGCAAATGATCTCATCAACACCCTTTGATTTCAGCTCCTCTGCTTTGTCAATGAAACTAGGCACATGCTGCATGCTAATTCAAGAAAAGAAAACATAAATTGTCAAATATAAATCTAAGGATCCAGCTTAGCAACTACACCAATATACACAAAAGTTGAGTAACAAAACTACTTAAAGGATAAACCTGAAAACCTAATCTGATTGAGAACAAGAAAAAAAAAGTATCATATTTCATATCAAATTATGACAAAACTCCTCTATATATGGTACGCCTCACGAGTCAGGATCTAAGGCGATTTACAACTATATATACACTACAAAAAAAACAAGGCCATTACGGAAATTCTAATTAATTTAAATCCGTCTGAAATTCTCAACGATTTCCAATGAAACGGATGGAAAAAATGGCGTCATCGGAAATATATAAAAATGTCACATCCTGACCTCATTTTCGACAACAACTGAACATTTTATGACAAATAAGAAAAAGTTTGGAGGATTTTACCTGCAGGTCGGGGTAAAAGCACCAGGTACACCGAAGAGAACGACCTTCTTACCGGCGGCGAAAGAGTGAACGGAAACGGTTTGGACCTGATCATTCTCGTCGAAGAAGGAGATTGATCCGTCTGGTACAACATTGCCGACAGCAATTGGAGCCATGATCAGAAGCAAATGATTTGAACTTTAAAGTAAATGTGAAAATGGAAGAGGTTAAAGTGTGAAATGAAATGGATGGCTTTTCAGATAATTTATAGGACTTTTGGATAATTATCATTAATTGAGTTTCTTTTATTTTTTATGGTCAAAATAACTGATTTTTTTTCTTGATTACCTTTTTGTTTGGTGAAGATACGTTTCCGGAATGAAAAATCACTAATTCATTTTCTTTCCTTTTGTTCTTTTTACTATTTTTGATTTTCTTTCTTGATCACTACTTCTTCTTTGCTTGGTCAAAATTCATGATTACGATTCTTACCTGTAAATTTTGAATGATAAAAGATATATATTTTCCAAAATTACAGCAACTTGTTTTTAGAAACCTTAGTAAAAAATTTAGTAGTCAAATTTACAAAATCTTTTGAAAAACTTATTATGGTACATATGAAAATTCTTATGGTAATAAATCTTTTTTTTTTGGAATACCCAAAAATCAATATGATGGAAATAAGAAAATTATCTTGGTTAGGAATTTTACTTTTTTTGTTAGATTTATTTCTTTTCTGGCCAAAAATACTGTCTGTTTTTTTTTCAATATCAAAAAAAAAATAAACAAAAATACTATTTTCTATTATTATTTGAGAAGGACACTTAAAAAATAACCTTTATGTCATGTGTTATTAACAATTTTGTCATGCTAATGTTCAATCTCATAAAGCTTCTCAAAGATTTTTTGAAATTAGACTAAACTTACTAGATTAATTACATCATATGCCATTAACATTAATTTAGTTAAAGATTAGTTTATATCAAATATATATTTAATACTCAAACATTTAATTTGTAAATATATTCTCTCTCTTTCTATTTATTATCAACATATTTATAAAAATTTAATACATAATATTACTTATGTTACTAAACATTATTTTCTTATCTCATCTTTATTTAATTTTAATTTTGTTAAAAAATAATCATATTATCTATTTAATAATTAAATTTAAATTTTTTCATTCATATTATAATTCACATTTTTTATATCAAAGCAAAGTATCTTAGTCTGATGTTAGACCGGTTAGATAGAACATATTAATCTAATTTAGTATATTTAATGTATAATTTTATTCATCTAAAAAATATTATTAAAATTAATTATAAAATCAATAATTATCTAGTATTTATGCAATTGTATTATAAAATAAATATAACTTTGATCATTATTTATAACTAAATTTTGCGTCCACGCTACGCGTGGGTATTTTTTTGATAAAAATTATATGCAATCAATTATATTTATTAAGATATAAATTTTATATATTAGTGATTTAATAATATATTAAAAATATTATGGTGTTAATTATTATGTAAATTTAGAGGTTTTAAGGGTTTTGTTTTAAATCTATATACAGAATGTCATATTTCAAAAATGTATTAATTGGTCGAACATTTATAAGTTAATATACTCAAATCAACTAAAAAATTTACAAATTAATTAAATGATACTTTTTAAACATAGTATTGACATGATGATAAAATATTATACATTCACTTCTTTAAATCATGAAGATAATTTTTTTCATCATTTTCACTTTTCTTCCAATTATATATGTGATCTTTAAAAACAATAAAAAATAATACAATTTAAAATTTAATCTTTTTTCTTCTCTTGTTTAACTGATACAAATTTTTATTTTGTTATATTAATTTAAACAACAAATATTTGCTTTGAGATTAATAACAAATTTAAATTTGAAACCAAAATAATAGTTGAATATAAAATAAATAAAATCACACAAAATTTGTGAATTAAATATATTATCGTCAATTTGTTGTGCAAACGTTTGAAAATTTTTTCAATGATTATACGTCATCTCTTCTATTAAGAATACTTTTTTTCATCATGTTCATTTTTATTCTTGTTATATCTGTTTTTTCAACGATATATCATCTTTATTTATTTTAATGATTTTTGTATGATTATCTTCAGTTTCATCATATTCATTCTTATTTTTTGTAATTATAATTAAGTAGGCAAAGCTGGTACAATTTAATATATAGAGATCTAGAAAAATGAAATAACAAATTGAACAACTCAAAAATTCTACATTAATCATTGCAATTCCAAGTCGAATATACAAGATGTATTTTTTTGAGCATTTTCGCATAATATATTACATGAGATTATGTAGAAATATGTTTTGCATATGTAAAAAAAATAATTAATATAAATTATAATTATTAATTATTTAAATTTCTACGTGAAAAACCTTAAATCAAGTAACCTAAACTTGTATAAGTAGCATATATTTTTATAGATAATAAATTAAATTTATAACTTAAACATCAATAATGAAGATTTTAATATCATGTTTTTTTTGTTAATAGAGATTTCTTTATTCTTTAATATTTTTCTTAATAGATTTAGAATTTTTTTAAATTTACAATTTTGATATATACGAATAAAGTTTAATTTTTAAATACTGATATGAATGCTTTGAAAATAATAGCTTTAACTGTTATTAATAATAGAATAATTTTAATTAACAATTTTTCGTATATTTTTTGTATTAACAATGTAATTTAATAATTTAGAATTTTTTTAAATTTTAGTTATTGATGTACACTAATAAATTGAAATTTTAAATTTTTGTGGATGTTTTTAGAGGCATATAGCTACGATTTTATTTTTCTATAAATTTATTTTTTTGTTAACCATATAAATTTTAAATTTTGGAAATTTTTTTAACTTTAAATATTGATGTGGACCAATAAAATTGAACTTTTAAATCATATTTGGACATTCTTATAGGCATATAGCTTTTACTTTTTTAATAATAGATGTAAAAATCAAAGGTAGAAGATTCTACAAGAGGCAAGTGATTGTGGTCTCTCCTTGTTTTGAGGCTTACCGAATGTATTTGGATGCTGCTTGGTCTGCTAGTTGTTACCTTTTTGGTTAATGTTAGGTTGTTAAAACCCCATTAGATGCCATGTTATTTCAAAAAACTTCTTCGGATACCTCAATCTTCGTCTTAATGACGGAACTTCTTTCTCTATTTTCAAGTGCTTCGTTTTTCAAAAGTGTCATAATTTTGGTCTCGCCTTCTTGTTTTGAGGCTTACCGAATGTATTTAGATGTTGATTGGTCAGCTAATTGTTACCTTTGTGGTTAATGTTAGGTTACTAAAACCCCATCAGATTCCATGTTATTTCAAAAATCTTCCTCAGATACCTCAAACTTCTTTGTCTTAATGACGAACCTCTTTCTCTATTTTCAATGCTTCATTTTTCAAAAGTTTCGAGTATCAATCACTTGACATGTTTCTCGGATTGCTTGAAATTTATCATTCTTCTCAAATTCGGTGGCCAAGCTTTGTAGATTTTTCGGTCTCTTTTTCGATATTAAAGCGGTTTGTAATGGCTTTGTTTATATCTTTTTCATTATAGTTAAAAATATAATTTAGTCAAGTTGGTTCTTTTACGTTGTAATGACTTATTTTTTATTGAAACTTAACTCTATTTTTTTGTTTTGTATATTTGAAATGGTTGCACACACAAAAAAAAACTTAAAACTTATTATAGTTATGTGACAAAAAAATTGAATGCTAATGTAAGAGTCTCTAAATATGTGTTTATACCTCTAATTTAAATATTAAATTTCCTATTTTAATATTATTTATTTTAGTTGTTATTATTAATATAAATTGTATATATAATTTCTTTTTCTTTAATAATTTTTAAAAACAATAATATAATTTGAAAACTTTTTAATTTTCAATGTTGAGGTGGACAAATAAAAAAATTACAACAAAATATTTGTCCAGCAATAATATTAGAATTTGTAAAGTTTCTTAATTTCTTTATTCAGCAATAATATTAGAATTTGTAAATTTTTTTTAATTTTGAATGTTGATGTGGACTAATAAAATTATATTTTTTAATCTTATGTGGACACTTTTAATACATAATTCTTTATTCTTTTATATATATTTTATTAACAATAATATTAGAATTTGGAAATTTTCCTTAATTTTGAATGCTGATGTGGACCAATAAAATTACTCTTTTGAATCCTATATGGACGCCTTGAGAAGCCTATAGCTTCAACTTTTATTAGTATAAGATTGCATAATCATCATATATATTTGTAATTATAAATATCAGCTAATATTTTTATAGCTGTATTTATATATATTATATTTGCACATTTGAATAAAAGAATTATAATTAATATTTACCCTGCATATGGTGCGGGTAATCAACTAGTCTTTGATTATAGTAGAGATAGAAAGAGTGACAAAAGAAAAACAGAATGCTAAAGCCTAAACGGAGAAAAGGATTCTTATTGTGTGACAATTAACGTGCATGGAATTTCTTTCATTCATAATATGTCGAAATCTATAATCTGTTGGGCCTAAGAATTAGGCTATTAAGCCTATTATCAATCTTGACATAATGACATCTTGTAATTTGTAGATCTATTGGAAATTTATAAGTCAAGAAACGAATGATGAGTGATTGCCAATTTATTTTACGTACCCAATAGCTCATTCTAATATTACATACCCACAAATCCATAATGAACCCTATTGAACCTAAACTGAACCAAGAATCGAAATAAGCCCAAACATGAGATAAACTCAAAACTCAACAAAACCATCAAAGAGGAAATAGCATTGTTGATATGAGGAAGCTGAAGCGATGTTCAATCAAGCGAGTTGCAGAATCTGACTTTCCTGATAATTAAGCTCCAATGTGACAAACTCCTTTTTTGAGCTTATCTTCAACAGTTCAACGATACATTGGTATGAACCCTAGATCAAATCTAAGCACATCACTCCAGATCTTGGTCTCCGATAACAAACGCATATATAGTTTGTTAAACAATTCACAACACAGCATAAAGAATGAAGAACACCATACAACTTTGACTTATGCTAAAACTTTCTTAGTAACAGCAAAACCTCTGGCTTATTACCAAGGATTTATGTTCCTAAAATAGACCTTATTTGGTGCTTATCATTGCCTCATTCAGTTTGATATGTCTCATATCTTTCATAAATCAACACAAAGAAAAACACCAACACCAACACTTTGATATTACGACATAAGCAAGTCACTACCGCTTTATTATGCCTGCTTAGTGAAATCAGGCTTAGAGTCTTCACTTTCAAATGCAGCGGTTTTACATTCATAAATACAAAAGACAATGATAAAGTTTACTTAGAGAGCCTTGAGGATATCATCGGCGCTTGAAACAGTGAACTCGCCACCAGATTCAACGTTGGCGACAGTAACCTTGAGGTTGTCCAACAACAGAGCAAATCTCCTTGACCTAACACCAAGACCCTTGTCCTTGAGGTCAAGCTCGAGTCCAAGAAGATGTGTGTATTCTCCTGACCCGTCTGCTACAAACTTCACATGCTTGTTCTCTGGGTATGTTTTTCCCCATGCCTTCATCACAAATGGATCGTTCACTGCAACAAATCAATGCAAATAATGGCGTTTAACACTATGAAACCAAACAAGCTAATATACAAATGATTGATCCAAGTGTGTATCGATTTTCTTGCTCTGCATTTCTTCTAAAATCCCATAAGAGATCAGAGGTTCGATACGGAAGAATCATACTCACCGCTAAAGCAGATGATCTCATCAACACCCTTTGATTTAAGCTCCTCTGCTTTCTCAATGAATCCAGGAACATGCTTCATGCTAATTCAGGAAAAACAAAACACAAAACCAAAATCAAAAATTCTCAAATCGAATCTAAGAATTAATCAGACCAGCATGGAACATGCTTCATGCTAATTCAGGAAAAACAAACACACAGAACAAAGTCAAAATTCTCAAATCGAATCAAAGAAACAGTCAGACCAGCATCATGTGAATTCAGGAACATGCTTCATGCTAATTCATAAAAAAAAAAAAAAAAAATTCACACTCGATACTAAGTATCAATTAGCTAAGCATCAAATCCTAATCTGATTGAGAACAAGAAAAAATTATCAATTTTCGACAAAATTCCAATATAATTCGGTAAGCCTCCCGATATACAACTAAATTAAGTGAGCAAAGAAGGACAACTCGGTAAACAAAATCACAAATTCTCAAACAGAATCTAAGAATCAATCAATCCAGGAACATGCTGCATGCTAATTCAAGAAAAGAAAAGAAAATGTAAATTCTCAAACTCGAATCTAAGCATCTATTAGCTAAGCATCAAAACCCACATACAAAAACTCTAGTTAAACCATGTAAACCTAATCTGATTTGAGAATTAAAAAGTATAAAATTTCATAGCAAATTTCGACAAAACTTCGCAAAATCGGAAAGCTTAATCTGATCTATAACTAAATTAAGAGAGCGAAGAAAAAAAAAAATCAGAGGATTATACCTGCAGGTAGGTGTGAAAGCACCAGGGACACCAAAGAGGATGACTTTCTTACCGGCGGCGAGAGAGTGGACAGAGACGGTCTGGAGCTGATCATTCTCGTCGAAGAAGGAGATTGTTCCGTCTGGTACAACATCGCCGACAGCAATCGGAGCCATGGATGAGATCGGCGGCTGAGAAGCGAAAGAAAATTGAAGAAGATGAGAAAATGGTAAGAGTCTAAAAAGCGATGGACTTTGACTTGAGTTTGAGAGTGATAATGAGAAAATGTAGGGTTTCGGACAATTTATACGGCTTCTCGGGATTATTTATAAATCATTTACCTGGTTTTCTGAAATTTTGTATATTGATTGCGATTTTGTTAGCTGTAACGGTAAGTCAAAATTAATACTTAATTTTCAAATATCAGTTTCCAATGAGTGAATTTGAGGAGTCGATTTTCAAGTATCAGTTTCCAAGAATATTCTGAAGTCACTTAACTTGATTTTTTTCAAGAAGTACGTACAGTATGTTCCGGGAATACAAACGACATGTATTTTTAGTGGTCAATTTTACAAAAGCTTTTTCAAATTTTACGAAAATATCTAAATTAGTCTTCTTTTTTTTTAACACAATCTAAATTAGTTCATTAGTATTATGTGGTTAGTAAGTATTTAATATAAATGTAAGTAAGAAATTTATCTTAGTAAAACTTTTGTTACATAAAAAAAAAGATGATTTGCATGAATAATAGATTTTAGTAAACAAATTAGCTAATTATCATAAATTGATTATATAGCTGTAATCAACTGCAAAAAGTAGGTGGGAAAGACTGAATATCTCTTATACTATAATTCTGGATAAAACTTTTTCTGACACGATATGAGACCACAAAACCTTAAAAAGATGGAGACTTTACTTGCTTCTTTGTACGATAGCAACAAGAACTTTAACCAACATTAATATTTATTATTATTTTATAATATATGTGTAGTAGTAAGTTAATTATTATTTTCTCTCTCCACTAGCTTTCTCTTCCTCTCTGTTATTCTTCTAATCTTCTTCTTTTGTGTTTCTTTTTCTAAACAAAATATTCAGAATGAGTGAATTTTAGATAGTGCAGTGCTGATTTGAGTAATCTAATTTTGCCATTTAGCTTTATGGGTTGGATTTTTTCAAGAAATTATACACGATACTTTTTTGCTCAAACATTTGAAATCTGAGATAACTCTATAGCATAATTGACTATTTTCAAAAAAAAATATTTACTCAGAGTATGCGGTTATGTAGTAAAAGACTATTTTCATAAAAAAGTTGTATCCTCAGATGAACATCCTCTCACTCTAAAATTATGAGACATTATGGACGATATTTTCTATGGTTGCACCAAGTTGAAGGTAAATAAACATATATCAAATAGTCACATATCACTTTAGTATAGACGTTCTTTTCGATTCTAATGCTTTTGTTTGTAGTATTCATATATTTATAGTAGATGACTACTAATATGTGACTATGTTTAAAATGTAGGTGGTTGTTATCGACCATGATCAGTATGACAACATTGCATATGAGAATCTTATGGGAGAGGTGTACACAACCAGTTTTTGGAGACCCCTTTATGAAAGACCTTTCTACCCAGAACCAACATATGTATGTTTTGGTGACTCGGAACTACTTCCCCCATTAATGCGCTGACCACATGGTCGATAAAAGAAAATAAAAATTCCATCCCGAGGAGAAATGAAAGTAACGTAGTCAACTATTTAGTGTTTGTAATATAGTCAACTTTTTAGATTGAGTTGTAGTTGACTACTTTTTGGTAGAAATGTGGGTGATCTAATTCTTTGAATGACACATAGAAATTTGAAAAATGTGGCAAGGCTTTGCAGCAGGTGTCTTGGGAGGGGTCACAATGGTAACTCTATGGCCATAGTTCACTATTTTCATAGAAGATTATTTTCTCAGAGTATGTAGTTATGTAGTAGACAACTATTTTATAAAAAAGTTTCATCCCCCTCAGACAAACTGAAAGTGTGAGACATTATGGACGATAATTCCTATAGTTACACAAAATTGAAAGTAATTAGACATATACCAACTAGTCATCTATCACTTCAGTATAGATGACTACTAATAGGTGACTATGTTGAAAATTAAGGTTCGTTTGATTGACACATAGACGTTGACTACTTTGTAACGTATTTTGATTAGATAGCTAGTACTCAAAATCGATTATTAGTAGTTGTTTATTTTCTCCATACAACTCAAAGTTGATTCTAATATTAAGTAAGTATTAATAATTGTCTATTTCAATTATATAACTACTACTCAAAGTTGATTATTGGTAGTTGTCTATTTTCTCTGACTCAAATAATTCAGGGTAGCGTTTCATCAAGCTGGGTCATTTAATGAAGGCAGATAGGTTGAGCGCCCTGATGACAGATGGTTCCTTGAATGTTTGGTTTAAAATCTTTCATGAACTAGCAAATAAAAAAGCATCTTCTGAAGAGTCTCTAGCAACTCTTACAAAGACATCAATGAATGCATTGTGGATCTGGAGAAGCACATTATTTGTGAATGGTGTGGGTTCACATTGTTGAAGAGAACACATATCCCTACAAAGGAAAATGACAAAAGTTAGTTATTGTAAACTGATTACTATTGTAACGTAGTTAACTATGAATAATTGTAATTAGTAGTTGGTTATATGTGCATAGTAGTTATGTAAACTAAATATGGAGAAGTTGTTTATTGTATCTGTTATAGATGATAAAAATAGACGATTACTAATGACGATATTCAATGTAGTTATTATTTACTCAGTATGCATATAAAAATAGTTAACTACTCTAGAACTTCAAAATCAAGAGAATCATATATCGATAACAACGAAGAAGATGATGGAACCGGGTGAATACAGTGAACTAGAAATAAAGTTGATTATAGAGAACCAGAAATCGAAGAAGTGAGCAAAAAAAAAAATACTAGCTACTGACTAAATAAAACAGACAAATAGTTAGCTACTGGCTAAATAACTATTATTGTGATGTAAATAACTATCATTATTCAAATGAGTAATTGACTATTCATGTATAGTAGTTTTATAGACTAACTGAATACGCGCGTAGACATTTATTAACGTTGTAAACCAGATGTGGATAACAAACAAAAAGGCAACTGTACTGGGAAAATACAGAGTACAAATTGGCAGAAATCACAAGTAGACGATTACTAAAGACGGTGTAAATAGTTAACTACATAGAGAAAGATATGAAAATCCTAGATCTACAAAATCAAGAAACTCAGATGTGGAAAAAAATAGTGAACAAGGCCACAATACTGAAGTAAAACGAGAACAATAAACATAACAGAAGTAGTAGAAAGAAGCAGAAGAAAACCAGATATCAAAGCAAGGGATGTTAGAGCCTCGCCATAGATCCTCGCCTTAGAAAACAAGAGGAGCAATAAGATGGACGGACGAGATTTTGCCGTAAAAACAGAGAGTAGAGAATTATGTGGATGTCTGGAAATGAAATTGAGGTTCCGATAGTTGAGTTTGAGTTTTGAAATGAGATTTTCTGGGTAGGTTCTGAAAGAAAAAGAATCAATTCAAAATTTAAAAACAAAAGAGAGATAATGAGTTGAACTAAAAGTTTCCGAGCAAAAGTTATGGTGGTGTTGGAAATAGAAATTGTCAGAATATATAAAAGTTTTATTGATATGATTTAAATAGAACAGGTATGGTTTAACCTTGATGAGGGGGTTCGATGTCTTTGCTCAAGATTAAAAAAAATAGATTTTAATCGACCTAAATAAGACTCTGCAGAATGCTATCCCACCTAATTTCCCTAAAAAAAAGGTACTCCCTCCGTTTCACAAAGAGTGTCGTTTTAAGGTTTTATTTTTGTTTCACAAAGAGTGTTGTTTTATATTTTCAATGCAGAATTTTAAACAATATTCCAGTTTTGACCCTATTGATTTAATGTATTAATTAAAGAAAAAAGTTATTTAATGCATTAATAAATGGCAAAATAGTATTTTTAATAGTTTTCTTAATAAGTGTGAAAAATGTCAGAATGACACTCTTTGTGAAACGGAAGGAGTAAGAAACACTATTTTACCTCTCAGCTTCCATTACATGGTCCACTTTACATCCTCCTGATCCAGTTGTTCCTTGGGGAAAAGTCGGTTTGGTTCTCTCAGACAATTTCCTAAACACTCTGTCATCCATTAGGTTATAAACACGTAAATAAAACTCCCTGACTCAGGATAGACTTTTGAGATGGGTTTACAGATATCGCCGCTTTGTCTTCTTTGCAACTCTGCACCTGAAACTCAATCTCATTTGTTCTTTGATTGCAATTATGCATCGCAAGTGTGGTCTTCTTTTTTCACTTATCAACCTCTCAATCCTGCCTCATCTCTTTCAAGCATTGAAGGTTGGGTAAGGTCTGCTTCTTCTATACCCAAGTTAAATGTCATTTGCAAGCTCTTGTTGCAAGCTACAATCTATGACTTATGGAAGGAAAGGAATGTGAGATTCATTTAGCCGTGTCCAAGCCCTCGGCTTAGGTGATTCGCGAGATCCAAGGAACTCTGCATCGGAAGTTGGCAGGCCTCGATGGTTTTGGGAACAGTCAGCGACGCTCCACAGCCAGCTCCCAGTTTACTTATCTATCAGTTTGGTTCGGATATATTCATTTTAGTCTCAGTCCGACAACTTAGGCCTCTCATATATGGTGTGTGATCTTCGGTATTCTCTTTCTGTTATCTGGTAGTGTGGTTTCCTCTCTCACGGTTTAATATGCTATCTGTTTCTTAGTTTGCTCACCTGTTAGAGCTTATGGTTCCTATTGTAACTCATAAACAATGTCCCATTTGGGAAGTGGCAAAAGAGAAATAAAGTTTTTTTTTAGAAAATAAACTATTTTACTTATTTGTTTATTTATTTTTTTGTGGTAATTCTTATCTATATGCAATTGGATGAATATCACCTTTTAGTTTAATTTATGAAATCCCACGATCCCTAAATTGCACACATGTAATGCACATTCCCAAAATACAAAGTTCAAATTCAGTAGCAGACTACAGATAGCCCTCAGCAATGTGTATTACAATTAGAATCAGTCAGCTTTGATCCTTGGCAGAGCTATCTCTAATAATGTACTTATAACCCACAAAATCTTATATTTCCTGAAAGGATCAAAAGCTACTAAGAGATGCTATATGGCAGTGAAGACTGACATGAGCAAAGTTTATGATAGATTGGAGTGAGGTTTTATTAAATCTGTTTTTTAGAGGCTAGGTTTCCACGCGAAATGGATAATTAAGTACTGGATCATGCAATACATCTCTACCGTCTCATACACCTTTCTTGTAAATGGAGCAGTCCAAGGACATGTAACCCCATAAAGAACAGGCGTCCGTAAAGGGGACCCCAACTCCATTTATCTTTATCCTGTGTGGAGAAGTCTTTTCAGAGTTATGCAAAAAAACTCAGGAAAGTGGACACTTACCAGGTTTATATGTATCACGAGGTAGTCCAAAAATCAACATCCTCTTCGCAGATGATATTATATTTTGAGAAATTTACAAATTATATCACTTTCTGAGTTTAGTTTACACAAAATATCACTTTCTGCTACTATAACACTATCAGCTTTTAGATTGGCTAGATTATAATTATATCTTTGTCAATTACACATAATTACAAATAAAAATAAAAAATCACACTCTCTCTTTTGTCTTTCTTTCTCTGCGACTACAGTATATTTTTTTTCTTTATTTTTTTTTCTCTTTCCTCTCTTTCCTCAAACTTATATTTCTCATATTTTATTTTGTTTATTTTCTTTTTATAAAAAAATAATTTTGCATTATTTTCACACTATCAGTTATATCTATTTTATGTCTATATTTTGATACCCATTTTATAATAGTTTACATAATTATATAATTTATATATATTATATAAAAATACACATATATATATAGTGTGTACATGTATACCATATTATCGTGAAGCAGCATGTATGTTCATGTAATTGCATCCACGTATACCATATTATCGTGGAACAGCATGTACGTTCATGTAATTGCATCCACGTGTACCATATGTGCGTGAATACGTTTATATATCCATGTAACTTCGTCCACATGGACCACATGTTCGTGGATACGTCTAAATATGGACACATGTACGTATTCACGTGGACACAACTATATAATTGCACGTACGTTTTATCTAATTATACGTATTACATATACATATAAGTAAACTATTGAAAAATGGTACTCAAAATATAGATATAAAAGAGATATAACTGATAGTGTAAAAATAACTACGAAATTATTTTTTTTAAACACGAAAATAAACTAAATAAAATATAGAGAATATAAGTGTGAGAAAAAAAGAGGAAAGAGAAAAAAAAATGTCGTCAGAAAAGGGAGACAAGAGAGAGAATGTGATTTTTTATTTTTAATTTGATTTATCTTTAGCCCAAAAATTATAAAAAGTAAAAGAAAGATAAAATTGTAATATAGCCAATGTAAAAGCTGAAAAAGTGTTATAGTAGCAGAAAGTGATATTATGTGTAATAAAAAGACATAAAGTGATATAATTTGTAAATGTCTCTTATATTTTTCAGTAAAACAAGTCATTTGTGCGTGAAAGCCTTGTCTCTATCTTACGAATGTATGAAAAAGCATCAGGACAAGTCAGCAACGAGGCAAAGTCATCTATAACCTTCTCGAGCAGTACACCACCAGAAATCAAAAACAGAGTAAATTCCAATCTCAGGATCACAAAATAAGGTGGATAGGGGAAATACCTCGGTCTCCCTGAGATTTTTGGAAGAAAGAAGAAAGACCTCTTCAATCTGATTGTGGATCAAATCAGACAGAGAGCTTTAAGCTGGTCTTCACGATTCTTCTCTAGTGCAGGAAAGCTCACAATGATAAAATATGTTCTCTTCGTAATCCCTACCTACTCGATGATGTGATTTAAGCTGCCCTCTAATCTCTGCAAAAGAATCCAGTCAGCTATCACGAGGTTCTAGTGGGACTCAAATGTGGGAAAAAAATAAAATTTGCTACCTCTCTTGGAAAAAGCTGTCAAAGTCGAAACGAGAAGGAGGACTGGGCTTAGAGAATAGAAAGTTTCAATGACTCTCTCCTAGCAAAGCTAAGCTGGAGAATTATTCAAAAACCATCCTCTCTGTTAGCTCGAGTTCTCCTAAGCAAATACTGCAAGAATCAATCATTTCTCCAGGAAAAATCTCCTTCCTCAGCATCACACGAATGGAAAAGCGTTTTGATTGGAAGAGACCTCCTCAGAAGCCAACTTGGAAACGTAATCGGCAATGGTATGTCTACTTCCCTCTGTAATGATCCCTGGCTATCCCTTGAAAAGCCACTCCAGCCTCTGGGACCTCCTACAGAAACATCAATGAATCTCAAAGTCTCGATTTTCTCGCTAATAATGGTAAATCATGGTGTAAAGAAAAGATCAATGAGTACTTACCAGAATGAAAGGATGAAATTCTCGGACTCAAACCCAGTTGAACTGGAGCAGAGGCTGCTTATGTATGGCTCCCAACCAAATCAGGAATATACTCCTCCAAGTCAGGGTATCACACCTCAATGAAGCTTTGTGAACCCAGTGAAGAGAGCTCCCCAACTGCTTTCAACTGGTATTCTGAAATCTGGTCAAGAAAATTCTCTCTAAAGCTGAAGATCTTCCTCTGGAAATCAGCTCAAATTCCCACGGGTGAAAATCTCCTCATCTGAGGCATGCTAGAGAAATCCTCAAGTATCCATTATGGTGAACTTGAATCAGTATAACACTTGCTCTTTCACTTCCCTTTGGTCAAAAAGTCTGGAATCTGGCACCTTTCATGGAGCAAATCGACTCTCTCAACTTCTCGGATTTCAGTTCGGCTTTACAAACATCCAAAAGACATATTTTTCTTCCACCGACGTGGCTGGGGTCAGGACCATTATTTCCCTTGGCTTTGCTGGGCAGTATGGTCTACTTGGAACCACAAACTCTTTGAAAATCAAAGCTTCGCAGAGGAGAAAACCATCTCAAAGCCATTATTAATGCTCAGTAGTGGCAAGCAGCCCAGATCCTCCCTACAACCCCGAAGAATGACACCTCCATTGTCTAATTCGATCACCTGCAGTACCGATGCAGCCTGGAATGAAGAAACAAAAATGGCGGGCCTCGGATGGATTTTCTCTGACCAAATCGGCACTGAAGCCTGCAGAAGTTCCCTGACCGAGTATGATATTGGATCTCCCCTTATTGTAGAAGCTCTGGTGATCCGTGATAACACTTGATTTTGATCACTTTTATGGATCACTTTCAGTATCTTATGCAGGTGTTTTCACTCAGTTTTAAAAGTTTTATAATTATTTTCCATGTTTTGGAGTTTTAAAAGGCTTTTCAGGAAACTTGGGACTTTGGAGTGCATTTTGGAGCAAAAGTACATTTTTAGATAAATTCAGACCGTCAGAAGTTTGTCAACCAATGAAGACTTTCTCACCGTCTGATCATCCCCAAAGTTGGAGACATTATAGAGGAGACAACCAGATTTCCAACACAATTAGAATCAAAGCAATCCAACGGTTAGAACTCCAGATATCATCAATGCACTGAAGGCTGATCAACACAAGTTCAGTCAAGCACAAGTGTTTTCACCCGCGGCCAGCCTTCTTCCCACCGCGGCTCAAGAGGTTTCACCCCTGGTGGACCTATGTCCGAACCTCAGGAGCCCAACTAAGGCCCAAGACACTTCCTGCACCCAATTTACAAGCCCTAGACACCCAAGACTTGGAGAAACACTATAAATACTCATTTTTAGGTCTTTTGTAAGGGAGCTTCTTTCTTCTCCTCGAGAGAGAACTCATTTGTAGTTTTTAAGTTTTATTAGATTTTGCGTCCACGCTACGCGTGGATATTTTGTTGATAAAAATTGTCTACAATCAATCATATTTATTAAAATATATTTATATATTAGAATTTTAATAATATATTAAAAATATTATAATGTTAATATAATTTTTATATAAATTTTGAGGTTTCAACATTTTTTTTTAATCTATATACAATATGTCTTTTTTCAAAAACGTACTATTTGATCAAATACTTATAAGTTAATATACTCAAACCGATTAAAAATTTTACAAAATAATCAAATGCTACTATTTAAACATAGTATTGACATGACGATAAAATATTATGCATTCACTTCTTCAAATCAAGAAGATAATTGTTTTTCATCATTTTTACTTTCATTCCAGTTATATATGTACGTGATCTTAAAAAAATAATACAATTTTTTACTTTCATTCCAGTTTTTCATCATTTTTATATATGTTTTTCATCATTTAAATTTAATCTTTTTTATTTATTTAACCAATACAATTTTTTGATATATTAATTAAAAAATAAAGTAATAAATAAAAATTTTGCTTTGAGATTAATAACAACTTAAAATTCAAAACCAAAAATAGTTGAATATGAAATGATTAAAATCACACAAAATTTGTGAACTAAATTTATTTTTGTCAATTGGTTATGTTAACTTTTAAATAATTTTTCATGAATGCATGTCCACAGATTTGTAAACTGATTCTTACCTCATCCGTACTTCACATTCAATATTTTGGATACACTTCACACTTAAAAGTTTTAAAGTTAATTTTTAAAAATAAATAAATATTAACAAAAATAAATAAATATTTAACAAACGGATAACGGATAACGGATATCCTGTTTCAAAATGTTTTATTATCCGGATCCGTATCTGAAATAACCGAATACTTAATTTCACTATCCGGATCCGGATCCGAACTACACGAATATTCGGCTTTTACGGATCGGATAGGACCGGATACCAGATCGGAGACCGGATACTGGATAAGAATTCCAGGCCAAATTATACCTCATCTCTTTTAATAAGAATGAAAAATAATTTTCATCATGTTTATTTTGAAAAATAATTTTCATCATGTTCATTTTTTATTCTTGTTAAATCTGTATTTTTTTCAATAAATATATCATTTTTATTTATTTAATAATTTATTTTATGATTATATTCAGTTTCATCATATTCATTGTCACTTCTTCTAATTATAATCAAATAGACAAAATTGGTATAATTTAATAAATACAAATTTAGAAAAATGAATAGCAAAGTGAATAACTCAAAACTAATAACTTCTTCGTTAATCTATTGTAATTCCAAGTCGAATATAAAAATATATTTTTTTCCAATCATTTTTACATAATATATTATATAATATTATGTGGAAATATGTTTTGTATATGTGAAAAAAATTTAGATGTATATAAATCATAAATATTAATTATTTAAAATTTTACTTGAAAAGCCTTTAAATCAAGTAACTTAAACTTATATAAGAAGTATATTTTATTATATATAAAAAATAAATTTGTAACTAAAACAGTGATAATGGAGATTTTAATATCATGGTAGTTTATTTTTGTTGTTAATGGAGATTTTTTTAAAAAAATTTTTAACCATTATATTAGGATTTGGAAACTTTTTTAATTTTTAAATGTTGATATTGATGCCTTAAAAATAATATGGCTAAACTGTTATTAATAATATAATAGTTTAAATTACAAATTTTCCTATATTGTTTTGTATTACCAATGTAATTTTATAATTTAAATACTTTTTAAATTTTAATTATTGATGTGGACTAAAAACACTGACCTTTTAAATCTAATGAATGTCTTTGGAGGCATATAGCTTCAGCTTTTATTTTTCTATAAATATTTTTTTTGTAAACAATACAGTTTTAAAATTTTATTTTTTTTTAATTTTAAATATTGATATGAACCAATAGAATTGAAATTTTAAATCCTATGTAGACACTCTTAGAGGCATATAGCTTCAAGTTTTATTTGTAATATATTTAGATATTAACGCTGGAAGATCCCACAAGAGGCCAGTTGCGGCAAGTGATTTTGTTTTCTCCTCCACATTTTGAGGCTTACGGAATGTATTCTGATACTGCTTGGTTTAGCTAATTGTTATCTTTGTGGTTCAGGTTGGATTGCTAAACCCTTGTCAGATGCCATGTTATTCCAAAGATTTTCCTCGGATACCTCAGTCTCTTTTGCCTTAATGCGGAACCTCTTTCTCTATTTTTAATAGTTCGTTTTTCAAAATTTTTGGGTATCAATCACTTGACATGTTTCTCGGATTACTTGAAATTTATCATTCTTTTCAAATCTGGTAGCAAAACTTTAGAGATTTTACGGTCTCTTTTTCAATATTAAAGCAGCTTGTAGTGGCTTTGTTTTCATCATATTCTTTTTAATTTAGCTAATAGTTAAACATAGTTTAGTCAAGTTGGTTCTTAATTTTACATTGTAATGATTCATTCTTTAGTGAAACATAACTCTCTTTTTTTTTTGCTTTTTTTAATTGAAATGGTTGTACACACATAAAGAAAACTTAAAATTTATTATAGTTATGTGACAAAAATTTGGATGCTAATGTAGGAGTCTCTAAATATATGTGTATACATATATAAATAAATTTTAATATTTTATTTGTTCTTAGTTATTTATATAATTGAAACATCTAATTTAATTTTAAATTTTCTTATGTTAAAATTATTTATTTTATTTTATTATTATTAATATAAGTTGTATATATAATTTATTCATCTTTAATAATTTTTTAAACAATAATAGAATTTAGAAACTTTTTTATTTTTAATGTTGAGTTGGACCAATAAAAAATTTATACAAAATTTCTTTATTCAACAATAATATTAGAATTTATAAAAAAAATTTTAATTTTCTTATTTAACACTAATATTAAAATTTAAAAATTTTCTTATTTTTGAATGATGATGTGGACCAATAAAATTGTTAATTTTCTTATTTAACAATAATATTAAAATTTGGAAATTTCCTTAATTTTGAATGGTGATGTGGACCAATAGAATTGCCCTTTTAAATCCTATGTGGACGCCTTGAGAAGCTTATAGCTTCAACTTTTATTAGTATAAGATTTTATGCATTTGTAGAAGCTCTTCATCTCCATTCTGTCTTCAATAAGAGAAGGTTTTCTGTAACTTTTGTTTCTTTACTTTTCTTCTTTTCTTCTTTCTAGTTCTAAACCGATGACGATGTCTATCTCAGCCATGTCTGAGTAGTCACCTAGTTGGGTGAAAGGGTAATCCAAAGGGACCCCATATTCAAATGACATCTAGGTTTTTACGAAAAAGGATTTCGATTTTTAACATGATTCTCCCATTCATCCAAATCTCAAAGCGGTAATTCTGGATTGATCACCCAGAATCCGATCCTAGGTTAAATCCGAGCCACGAGAGTGTTGTATCTGGATTGTCTGAACTGGATCTTATGGACGTCACTGTCGTAGGAGACGAAAGATACCTACGGAGGATACGTAAGCCAAGATGGATTCCGATCTACAAAGCATGATCTTGTTCTGGCATGAGAGCGAGAGTTAATTGCCATGAACAAGTGATTAGATGATTAGGGTGACGAAAGTTGGCTAATCTTACATGTGTCTATCCTAGTTTCAGAGTCATAGAAAATCATTGCCTAAATTCCTTGTGTTTTATTACATGAACCCTAAAGATGAACCTTAAATCCAGCGCCGTTTTTTATATAGTTTTCAACCGATTTTTATTTCCAGCTTTTAATTCTCTGCATAATTAGATTTAGTGACAAACCAAAACCCGTTTTTATTAGATTAGGTTTACGATTGTTTTTAGCATCAGTTAGAAGTCCTCAACACACAAATCCATGTGGATTCGATCCCTAAGTACTACTGTGTTTGTTTTGCACTTGCAACTTGTCTAGGGTAAAACTGGTGTTGCCCACTGCACCCACATCAATCCGATCAGCTCTCCTCCATGTGCGTGATCTCGGTCCCTCAAATCTCGTCATTAAATGGAGCCATGCCTTGCATATATCAAAAAAGGCAATTGCCTTACACCACCAAAATTTTTTCTAGTTTTAAGGACCACATTTTCTTATAACTTTAACCAAATATGTAAGATACATGATTTTGTTTGTTATATATAGTAGAAGAACATTATGTAGTTATATATGAATGTTTGAGACACAACTACAATAAAAGTATTATGATGTTTAAAAGTTCGTTTTGTTTTAAGAAACTATAATAGTATTAACATCAAATAAACGATAAATAAAAATACATATTTAAACATATAAAACAATAATATATTTTATGATTCGCTTTAGGCCTTCATAAGGCTAGGCACGGCACTGAACTCATATCCGATGCTCAGATCCTTGTCCAAGCTCTGTTAACCGGTGATCAGATCAAGGAGCTCTACGGTCTCCTCTCCGACATCAATTGCTTGATGTCTCTGTTTACCTCTATATTGTTTTTTTTCGTTCGTCGTTTAAACAATATGTCGGCCGATGCTTTAGCTAAATCGGCCCTCCGTGAGTTACTACCTACCTGCTTTAATGTGTAACCGTATTTAGTTTAAATGAAAGTGTTGTTCAAAAAAAAATATATATTTAGATAAATCTTTTTAGTTTGAATATTTTGCTCTTCATGAAAAAAAAATAAAAAAAAAACACATATAATTTTTACTTATTATTTTTACCGTTTAAAGTTTTATTATGATATATCCAAACATAATACAAACAGAATAAACTGAATACTTAGAGGGGGTTATTGGTTCTTGCATTTTAATGGATTTGGAAATTCTTCTCAGATTTGGAATTCCATAATGAATCCAAGGATTTAGAAATCCTTCTCGAATTATACAAGTGAATTTGAGTTGATTTCAAAATCAAATAAGTTGATTACTGTAAATCAATCAAATGGATTTACAATAATTTTAGTCTTATAATAATATAAAAAAATCAAAAACAAAAACAAAAACAGACTTTTTCATCCTTTTTCTTTCACTTGTCATCTATTAATTTCTTAAACTATAGTATCTGTCCACATCTTTGTTGCAATCGTCGCTCTCAGTTGATTGACATATTCTCTTGTGATTGCACGTCGAATTGGACGTTCAATTTGCAGTTGAAGTTCTCGTTGTAGTCTTTTCCTCAAACATATCATTCGACAGAAAATTAAGAACACCAATAAAATTATATCGGCATCTAATTCTCTTTCTTCAAGAAGTATTGGATTCATATTTGATAAAATATAACGTTGACAAAACAGAAAACACATCCCATTAAAAAGTAAAAACCAGCAAAAACATAGTTAAATTTGACAAACACATCTGAAGATAATTCTATAATCACTATGTGTTAATAAAAATGAACTTCCTTGAAGAGTAGTAAAGCCAAGTGTAAAGAGCAAGAGACAAGAAATACCTACAAGTGCATGAATTCTTTATTATTTTTTTTTGGTGGTGTGTAGGTGTCTTTCTCTTCGTCTTCAGAGCAATTCAATTAACCAAAATTATTGTTTATGTAAATTGTACATTTTTTTATTATGGTACGAAAGTAAAGTTGTTTTTGGAAAACGCAGAAGATTGTCATGGGATATGCAAGTTCAGACATTGGCTCGATTCTTGAGTTTCACAGCTTAGAGACTTAGATTAGGCATTCATTGGTCAATAATGGCACAACACCATATCTTTCACCGAATCTGTAATAGTCTTTAACCAAATGTTGTCAACATTGTATGGCTACAAAACATTCTTTAAATCACTTGTCAGTTATCCCTTTTTTTATTGTTTTTGTACACCTTCTTCTTTACTTTTTTTTCTCAATAATACAAATCCAACCAAATACGAGGTTCTACTAAATATTTTCTCCTTTGTATTTTACTCTAAAACACTTGTAAATCCATTCAAATCCAAATTAAAATCAAATCCTTATGCAAATCCTTACCATTGAATAACACTTGATTTTAAAATCTATTTTAAAATCAGAGAACCAGTAACACAAGATTTGATTAAATCATAGAACCAATAACACTGAAGTTAGTTTGAATTTGCAAATTCATTAAAATGCAAGAACCAATAACACCCTCTTAGTTTGAAATTTACAGAAGACAAAGCCGGTGCAAAAATATTATATCCCCAGAGACAGACCATTATTACTTATCCAATAAATATATGATTTTGATTGGGGAATAAAAGTTTGGGTTCCATATCTCAAATATGATGATTATTTTGTTTCATACTAATATTTGTAATAATCATTTTAGGCTCCACGACTGGAGTAGAGCATTTAACGCGGCATGAGACGAACCGGTTTCGGTCAAGGCTGATTCGGCTGCGTTCTTCATCGCTTTGGTTTTTTCTCTAACCGGACCATCCTGCATTATCTCCCGAACTCGTTTCTCCACCTCCGTAGAGCTCACAAAACCCGTCTCCAATTCATTCATCGGAATTGCAATTTTGATCTCATCAACAATCACTACTCTGTTAAACCTCTGCTCAGCGTACAAAGGCCAAGCCACCATCGGTACGCCTATTTTTTTGTAAACCAATTGAATTAATTATAACCGCTCACTCTACACATATATCATTGAAATGTGTATATAAATATTCAAACCGAACCAAATTCCAAAACTGAATCCAAACATAGTTATAAAATTATCCGAATGGAAATATGGAATAAAAATGTCTATACCGAATTATCCAATTTTAAACCAAACTTAACCTAAATTGTATGAAACCAAATGAAATTAACCAAATTAACCGACTAACTGAAATTCAAAAAAAAAATAATACTTTTAATTAAATATATAAATATCATTGAAGATTAATTTAGCTAATTATATTTTTGTTATAATAGTTTCTCCAAAACAGAACATAACTCGAACCGGCACCAAACCAAATTATTAAAAACCGAACCACTGCTATAAAAGTTAATCTCAAATATGACTTATTTTCTACAATCAAAAAAATCCAAAAACCAAACCCAAATCGAACCGAATCAAATAACCGAATGGCCTAAATTTTTAACTCACCTGCACAAACCGATTCGAGAATAGAATTCCAGCCACAATGAGTGACGAATCCACCGATAGATTTGTGATTCAGAACCGGAACTTGCGGAGCCCATGATTTAACGACCATTCCTCTATTTCCGGTTCGGTTTAAGAATCCTTCCGGTAAAAGAGTTTTCAAGTCCGGTTCAGCCATGCTATCTATCTCCGGTGGATTACGAACCACCCACAAGAATCTCTCCTCACTTCTCTCTAAACCAATAGCAATCTCATTCACCTGTTCCTTTGAAAACAAACCCAAGCTCCCAAAACAGAGGAACGCAACACTCTGTTCCGGCAGCGAATCAAGCCAATCCAAACAAGAACTTGCATTGTCTCCATGGTTATCACCGGTTCTTCCTCGAACAATGAGCGGTCCGATCGGATAAATATTGCGAAAACAGAGCTCCTCTGTTATTGCCTTGATAGCTCTGTTCTCTAAAGCATCAAAAGTATTGACGATGATCCCTGAAGACTTAGAGAGCTGTTTGCAGAACATTATAAAAGCATCGTAGACCTCGTCGTCGCGCTCGAGCACGGCCTTAGGCATATCGGAGCCTTTCATCGGAGGAACGCCGGGAATATGGAGTGTTTCAATATCTATGAGGTTTTTTCCTTCGGTTGTCTCGTGGAGGATCGGGAGATAGAAGGAACCGGTTAGATATGCGGCTCCGGAGGCTAAAAAGTAGTAAACCGGGAAGGTGAAATCGGCGGTCACGTCTAAAACGGCGGTGCAGAAAAAGTCGATGATCATTGCGTGGAGATTGAAGTTTTGAGAGAGCGAGAAAAGGGTTTTGTGGACGTTTGGGTTGCTGAAACAGAGGATTTCTAAGAGGAGTGACTCGTGGTGGTGGCGTGA
This sequence comes from Eutrema salsugineum, assembly GCF_000478725.1. Taxonomy (NCBI): domain Eukaryota; kingdom Viridiplantae; phylum Streptophyta; class Magnoliopsida; order Brassicales; family Brassicaceae; genus Eutrema; species Eutrema salsugineum. The sequence goes on from NW_006256342.1 coordinate 7,847,667, forward strand.
GGTGGAGGTGGAGGAGTAGGGTGTGACGGCGGGGAGGTGGTGGAAGGTGATTGAAGGGAAGGAGGAGGAGACGGTGGAGATGTAAGTGGCGGTTGATTCCGGCTGATAAGGCGGTGGAGCTAAGAGGATGTGGATGGAGAGAGATGGGTTTTGGGAGAGTATGAGTTTGCCTAACTCAACCATGGACACTAAGTGACCTATTGGTGGTGCTGGATACAGAACTATAGCTTCTTGTTTTCCCATGGCCTTGTTTTTTGTGAGTTTTGTTGCAAGAATGAAAAACAAGAACGTGATTAAGTAGAAGGATGAACATGATGAAATGGTTTATTCTCATACAGCTCTCTGATTGAGATTTTTCATCAACTCTTTTGGAAGAAAAGTAATAAAAGATGGACGAAGTTCCAAAAAAAAAGTCATAAAAATGGACCAATTAGAAGAATCAGTACATTGGATCAGTACAATGGATTCCAACTCTTTCGAAATATAATTTGCGATTTTGCCATAATGATGCCGTTATTGGCGGTTCAGAATGGTGATAGCTAATGACCAAAATGCAATTTCTTTGTTGTATGACAATATACATACACTCGTTGAAAATTGATGATTACAGTCTTAATTTCTATGGAAAGAATCAGTATATTAGATTTCTAACCGTATAACATATTTACACCTTACTCGGGAATTGTACCAATATTGTACAACAAAGAAAACATGTGTTTATGTTGCAACGTATTATTTGGTGTTTCATCTAACATGACGATCAAGAAAAGAAACTAACAATATTGATATTTTGTTAGTAAGTAACACCTCTCAGAATAAAGTATCTTCAAAATTTACCTTTTTGGTTTTTTGTTATCTCATAACTTTTGTAATCTGTACTCGATAAGACTTTGTTCGGCCGGATTTCGTTTTTTCTTTATTGTACCAACCTTCGTTCAAGAGTGTTTCTTTGAAGATTTTCTTGCAAGTAGTCTACTTTCAGGGATTGTGTTTGCGTGTTTGTATTTTTCGTGTGTATTACTTGATTGTTTACATTTTTTAAAGGTTTTTTTCCCTTTTTTTGTTGATCATAATTTGTTAGCGAATAAAATTTATCTACGGAAAATATCGTTAAATTAATATTTTCTTTTGTATTTTTTTATTATATAACTGTTTATGTAATAATTTGTATTCCAAAAGTTATGTATAACTTTGTCATCATAATTTGAAATTAATAAAATTGTTTGCTGTAAAAAAAAATCTCTTTATTCATGTAATCATGTAACTCATCATTTAATTGATTCAAGCAAATCCTTTATAAAAAAAAATAGCTTTGTAATTGGTTGTATTTTAATTATTTTAAGCACTTTTTAATTTTTATATAACTTTCGATAAGATAGATTAGGCCTGGGCATTCGGATATTCAGTTCGGTTTCGGTTCGGAACCAATCGGTTCCGGATATTTCGGGTAGAGGAAGTTAGGATCCATCAGATATTTTTATAAATTTCGGTTCGGGTTCGGTACCTTTATTTCGGTTCGGTTCCGGTTCGGATAATCGGATCCGGATCTTTTGCCTCAAATTTTTAATTCGACTCACACTTTTTTAATAAAAAAAATTCAAAAATATATATATCAAAACTTAAAAATATACCCAAAAGTCCCAAAAATAAAGAAAATATGTCTGTAAAACCAGAAATATATACCAAATATCAAAAATATCAAAAAAAAAACTAATATTTAGAAGGATATATAATTATACTTTGGATAATTCGGGTACCCAATCGGTTCTCGGTTCGGTACTAGTTCGGTTCCGGTTCTTCGGGTATAAGAGTTTAAGATCCATCGGATATTTTTAAAAATTTCGGTTCGAATTCGGTACCTCTATTTCGGATCCGATTCGGATATTCGGATCCGGGTTTTTTGCCCAGGCCTAAGATAGATGTTTAAAACAAAAAATCAATCTAGTCATGGATTGGGCCAATGGGTCTACTCTAACCCACCAAAATAAAATACCTACGGCCCAATTTGGGTATCAAAATTAGCAATGATCGTCATAAGATCCAGACCGTCCAAAATAGGGATCTCAAAAACCCCACTAAACCTCAATAGATTTTGTGTTTGCCTCTTGAAGTAACGAAATTCTTAAAACCATAAACTTTTTCACCTTTCTTCGTCGTTATTAACTGGTACGCTTCTGCGAATTCCACGGATTGGGTCTACTTTTTGGAAGCTAATACATGTTTTTTCTTAATCTAATTGCTCAGTCGAGTGATATGGAGAAAGATTTTGGGTTTAATTGTTTGTGTGATGAGTTTATCTTTGGATACAATTTGGGTGAAGCTGCTTAATTTTGTGATTAAGAACTTCCTTTAGAGCCATTAAATTTCTGAATAAATGTCTCTAATTTAGACTTTTTTTATGTGGTAAAAGAATTAAACTTTGTTCTAAAATCAGAAAATTTCAGAGGATCGAGTTGGTTATTATTCAATATTTTGGTATATAACTTAGATTTTGATGCTAATGAAACTTATGCTTAAACTCAGTATTTGTTTATTCTATGGAAGCTTTAAACTTTTCTTGTTAACAGTTTAGGAATTTGTTGGAAATTCGATTTATGTGTACATTAACATTTTTTCAGTGTCTCAATCGAAATCGAAGAAACCAATTCAAGAACCTTAACGTTGTGCAAAAGATTCATCGAAAATGTCAGATATAGTAACACCAGGAGATGTACTCGGGAATGCGACTGAGTTCAAAGCCGGGAAAGGAGCTTATGTCAACGACAATACCATCTACGCTTCCCTTACAGGATCACGCCGGATTGTTTCTCCTCTTCCGGATTCACCTGACCAGGTCTCTGCATTTTTTCAAGTGATTTCACTGATTGGTTGTGTAGAAATCGTCGATGTAAATGGTCATTTATTGATCCTTGTGTGTTTGTGATTATATATATGCAGAGAGCTATTGTGGAAGTTACAGGTCACAAGGCACATGGACTTATCCCGGAGACTGGTTCTGTTGTCACAGGAAGGGTAAAGTCTGCATTTTTTATATCATTTGGATTTGATGTCAATTACTTTCAAAAAGTTTGATCCTTTATTCTCTGTTATCTTCTTGATAGGTTACTAAAGTTACAGCTCGGATGGCTTCTGTTGATATCTTGTGTGTTGGTCCAAAGGCTGTTCATGAAAAATTCGCTGGCATAATCAAGTGATTTCTCCTGCTCCTTATTTTCGAAGTTTTAGTGTTTGTAATGTGTAAATCTAACTTGTGTTTGCTTCTTTACATAGGCAACACGATGTTAGAGCAACGGAGGTCGACAAAGTTGATATGCTTCTGTCTTTCCGTCCTGGTGACATTGTTAGAGCTATGGTTGTATCCTTAATTGCGTATAGATGAAATTTGGAACGATATTTATAAGATTTGTTACATTATGACGTCCATTTTCTCTTTTTTTTTTCACTTGTACATCGTATATAGTTTAATTTGGATGTAGATTAGTTGTAGTCTAATGATAGCATCTGAAGTTGCCTTAACTTGTACACTCTTAAAGCTGTCTCTTGGTGATGCAAGGGCTTACTACCTGTCTACTGCTAAGAATGAGCTTGGTGTGGTCTCAGCAGAAAGTGCAGCAGGTAAATTTATAGTATAGAGTCTGTAACCTATCTGTAACATTCAGCTTCCAACTTGTACTTCCCGTTTTGGAATTACAGGAATCGAATATGTTGTAAATGCATGTACTTCTTTTGGTAGTCTTTCGAGATAATGTCTATATCCTTTCTGAGTAATGAAAAGTTACTGTTGTTTGGTGATTGTGCAGGTGAAACAATGGTTCCGATTAGTTGGACAGAGATGCAGTGCCCATTGTCGGGCCAAACCGAGCAGAGAAAAGTTGCCAAGGTCGGTTAGTTGAATTCAAAGGCGATATTTGGCTTCTCTTATAGAATGATGTGTGGTCTCTGCAACCTGTGAGGTTATTACAATGTTGAGCTCTTGTGACTTTCTTTTAGCGTACACTTATGTGGAAACGGTAGGTTTAGCCTGGAACAACTTGAATTACACTGATTGTTGCAATTACTTGAAGATGCAATATACAGTTCCTTTATAACATTGTCACTGTCGATGAAAGGGTTGAGAGATAATGGAGTTTATGTGAAGCCGTTGATTTTTATATTGCATTGATAAATGGTGACAACGATTGGCATAATCAGGGACGTTGAATTTTAAATGTTTGTTTCCCAAGAAACAAAATGTTAGTTTTAGTTTCATGGATCAATTGATTGTCGTTTTGGGACTAATCATGAGTAAATTTAAAAGCATTATCTATCATAAATTGAGACTACATCAAAAGCATAAAGGTAACATGAACATTTTTGTTTACAAGAAGAACAGTGATAGAAGGGTTCATTATCATTCTCTCCTCCGCAAAAGACGACATTTTCCATCAGAATACTCCGGTGCTTCACCTTTAAGGAGTGGTAGAGTGATTTCTCTCTGGCGGGAGGTTTCTCTGACGGATGTGATTCTGTGCCAGTCTCTCAGCTTATCTTTACCATTTGAAGCATTAGGGCGTGTAAATTCTGATTTAAAAAGCTTGGATTCCAAGTAACGTAGTGTTTACATATCTTGTTGTCAACTCAAGTTTTTCTCAATCTCAGTTCTTTAAGTTTGGCAAACGTGTACGAAGGTTCGTATTCGACTTTGTTTCACCGGAAAGCATCATAATGTGTTTGTGCTTGACAAAGAAGTTCAAAATCACCAGAATATGTGTAATATGAAGCAATCACCAAACGTATTACTACACATTCAAAATCAAAATTTCAAACAGAGTATAATATCCAGAAAATTTTCAGACATTATAGTACCTATAACAGAAACTGTTCGAGCTTACAACAAAAACAAAAACTTGGACAAAACTAAAGGGCAAGTGAGACAAAACAGCAGAACCATGCCAAAACCTTTTGTGATCAAACCTCGAGTGTCGAATTGAACGCAAATCACTCAGCCATGTCCTCTTCATCGTCGTCTTCTTCTTCCTCAGCACTGAGGTCAAGCTCAGCAAGCAACTCTTCGATAGGCACAGAAGGTGCGCCTTCTCCATCAGTCATCGAAGCAGTCTCGGACTCTTGATAATCCTTGTTCCTGTACAAGGAAATGTTGAACCTTAACTCAGGGTTCTCTTCAAGATCCCTCAAAAACTCTTCATACTCCTTCTCATTCTTCTCTGGATCAACCCTGCCTCTTGAATCATCCACTTCCATCGGAAGCTTCTTAACCTTCCACGAACGTGTTTTCTTCTGCTTCCTCTCTCTATGCTCGTCGTAGCATTTCTTGATCAGAATCGCTTCAGGAAGACCATTCTTCACACTCAGACGGTATTTCTCCATTTCATTGTCGTTCACATTTGCTCCGTAAATGTCATAGCCTAGAGCTTGATCACCTGGCTTAAGAATGTGTCCTAGATGAGTTTGGACATAAAACATCTTACCAATGTCTGATTCACGTGCGATTTGGACATAAGATAGAGCATACTTTTGTCCGCCGACAGTAGCTTCACCAACAGGTGGTTCCACATCAAACACAAAGTACTTCACGAGCTGTCTACTTGTTAACGCGGATCGAAACCCTGATCTCCAGTACTGCCTCGCGTCCAAGAACGCACACCTTAAGGTTCTAGGATCAAGCAGAGTGATGTTATCAGATACTTTCGTGCACACCACAAGCGGACCAAGGTTTCCTAAACCGCTAGCAACTTTCTGAGGCAAGCAAACAAGATCCTCACGGCAAATGGGACAGATTTTAACAGAGTAAGTGTACTTGTAGTTGTACAAGCTGCTCTTGACATCATGAGACACAAGCTGCTGGTCCTGACGATACTCAATCGGGACAACTTTCCGTAGAAACTCCACAAAGCTATTAGCATGACTCTTATTCCCAAAGAAGAAATCAATCCCTTGATCAACCTGCTGAATCCTGATGGCTCGTGAAGCTGCATCATGCCTAAGAATCAACTGTTCAAGGTAAAAGAAAGTCCTCCTGTGAGATACATGCTGCCTAAGCTGCACAGACGCAACCCACTGATCAGGGTTAGCCTGAAACCTCGAGCAAGACTCACAAAGATTGTCTCTCACAGTGTACTCAACAGGGTAAGACTGCTCAAGCACAGCTCCGTTAAGAACCTCGGCTTGAACAGTCAGCTTCACTTTGATCCTCTTGGAGTGAGGCTCGGTCCAGACGAACTCAGCGTTCTTCAGCTTCACTTTGTTGAGATTCTTGAGCCTCTTGATGCAGAAAGTCAAGAGCTCTTTCGATTCCCATTGAGCTTTGATCCATGTTTTTGGTGGCTGCAAGTAGCAACCGCACTCAGGGCAGTAGAAGATTTGGATGCTTTTCTGCAAACCTTCGGTGATGTCGACTTCTGAACGGAGACAGTTTACACACATGTTTGCTGCGTTTGGTGGCATGGGAACACCACACTTGCAACACAGAACGCTTCCTATGGTTTGTTGAACCTTGAACATCCCTGATTGTTGATCCATTACTGACATCTGTAACATTCATACACAGATACTGAAATCAAATTAAAATGAAGAAGAAGCAATTACAAGATCGATAACACAAACACACCGAGAAAAACCTAGCAATAGCCACAGAAAGCAACAACAAGATCGATGACAAAACACCATTTCCAGAAATCGAGAGCTCACGAAATTAGGGATTCTGTATCGCAGTGACCGATTCGACGGAAAAAATATAGATTCCGACTAGTGCCGATTAGATTTTGATTTGTCTAGGTTAAAATATTCTGCAAGAGAACGGGAACGCCTATGGAAGATTGATACGAGCCTTAAAGGATCGAGAAATGTAAAGGACGATGAAAATCGAAGAAGCTTTCCCTTACCTGAGCGAGTTTGAGAAAGGGAGAAGGCGGCGCGATGCAGAGGGAAGGAGAAGAGCCAAAAAGAGCGGCGAAGATTTTTTTTTCTTTCTTAAAACTTTGGTATGAGGCTTTCTTTTTTTTAGGGTTGGGCTGAAAGAAAACGAAGTGTAAATTATGTATTTTTGTTAAAATAAAAAAAGATTTCAGCAACACACATTTGATTTGAATATTGCTTCTAAGACATCGACCGACATCAAGAGGGCTCAATCTAGAATGGTTTGTATTACACGAAACAAATAATATGTTATTGTTATGAATTATTAATTAGATGCCCTAAAGCCTATAACTATTATTGTATTTGTCCAACATCGGAAATTTGTAGTGGTGACTAGATCTTTGTAATATTATATATACCTCTCATTCTTCCTGGAATAAGATACACCAATTTCCTCTTTCTCTCGATAACTGATTTACAACACGTTATCAGCGTGATCGTCTCTTGATCTGTTCTCACACCGAAAAGGTGAGAGATAGTTTAAAATTTTACTCCGGGATAATAAGTTATTATTTCCCCAAAGAAGGAAGACTATACCTCCTTCTCTATGTTTAGGGTTTATGATTTTTGTCATACAAATTGTCTTATCCTAAATTTACACGATTTTATAATCTGCTCTATTTATGATCCGTTTTTGCACGGCAAAATTATAAGAACATTTGTATATGCCCTATCTTTGCACGGCGGCGAGATTATAAGAGCATAATATATGCCCTATCTAAAAACGAATTTTGCACAAAAAAATTATATTATGCTTTATTACAAAATTTGCACATTCATATCATATGAAATTGTTTGATGACTTGATTAATTAATTGTTCGATCTTTATACCTCATTGTTCAAAGAGTTTTATTAAAATTCATTAAACTGTGATTTTGATTTTTAAAAGCAAATATGATTTTTAAGTTAATTAAGGTTTTGATTTAAACTTGATTTATCTAACCTAATTACTTTACAAAACCGTGGAGAATTGTTTTGATTCCCACATGATTTTAATTGTATAGTTTAATTCACCGAAAAAATCAATTCACATGCTTAGATATTACTCAATCTCATACATGAATTGAAATGTATTAATTGAAAGTGAAGATACAATCGTTGGTTTGGTATTGATATTACTTGGTTAGTTTGGAAATTACGTCTTAGATTGAGAATTTTATTTTCTTTATTTGGTTTGGTTTGGTACACCATGGTTATTTTATAACCTTGTGCACATGTTATTATTATAAGTTAACGTGTATGTGTGGCATGATTAATAATTGGTTTTGATTCAAGCAATCCGTGAATATGTGCATAGATAATTACAATAAGAATAGAATATGTATATGCCAAGAATGATGTTAAACTTGAGTTAAAAATATTATATCAAATAAATTCTGAATTTTCTGTGGTATCTCTTATTTATGTTAAAAGAAAATACTATTTTGTTATTTTGATTGAATGATCATTATCTTTTGTTCACATAATTTGATATATTCTTATGATTAAATTATATTTGTGTGTTATTGCCTCTTGAATGATGTAAGATCAAGTACTTGACCGAAAAAGATCTACAAGAAATTTAGAGCAATTAAAAGAAAATGTATAATCACTAGAATGTGATATTACACTCATTATGATTGGTTGAATCTAAAATTACATGACTTGAAGTCTGTAAGTGAGTTTGACTCAGCTATGTTCAGATATTATGTGAAGATAATATTGTTGATGCAGAGATGTTAAAAGACATACTCTACCATTTTGAGAATGATATGTTGTCCTGGAGACACAATACTCTACACTTTGAGAAGTGTTATAAACTTGTATATGTGTCTAAAAGAGGCTGAGCAACATAATGAGTTAGAAAGAAAAAAAAAATCAGGATACGTTTCTGATTTTAGATAGTCCATTTCCTGAAGTAAATGTGACATCCTATATTGAGAAAGAAAAGACCACATGGTTGATAAAGGCCAAATAAATGGCTATGGAAGTGGTTGCAGACATTAATGTGGATATGGATGTGGATATAGTCAAGGTCAAGCTTGAGGCCAAAGAGATTCTTTTAAGAACTCAGATACTCACTAGAAGTGAAAAAATATAGATGGTAACATACAAGAGATCTATCATATGATGATAAAATAAACTAGTGTGAGTACAAGATGAGATTGTATAAAATATTGAAAGCTCCAGAAGAGCAGGTATAATTGCATATGGAAATGATTTGGAATCATTAATGGATTGTACTCCCCCAAGTCTCGAAAGATTAAGAGAATCTAAGATATACTACAAAACCCAAGTTGGGTATGTTGTTGATCCTAGAGTGGATTCAATTCGAGATGGATAGACCTGAAGTGTCATCATCTCGAGGGGGAGAATTAAAGAATTCCACAATTCATAGTAAGTGGAACATCCAGAAATCATGTTCACACTCATGTTCGATAAATCAGGTGTAAAGAAAATCCAAAAGATTTTAAGATTTATCAGGTTGAGACAATGAGTGAAGGAAATATTTAATATCTTCACATCATGAGTATTATCCAAGGCAGTAAAAGTAATTTAGAGAAACTACTTGTATTCTCTATTGAATTGTACTACACTAGTATATGAGATATAAATGGGTCTAGTAAACAAGAAGTTTACTGAAAATCTCACTGTTTTGGCGTAACTGGTTAAGCCATTCCAATTAAATAACAATGCGAAAAAGATCCAGAGATTCTTATGTGTTTGGATATTTTCTGGTACATACACAAAGAGATATTTTGGACTGATCACCCACTATGTATCTTTGTGAAAGTATTTGGTTAATTGATTAAGAGTGAAACCACATTGATTCACATTATGCCAACGAATATTTTGAGTTCTCCCCATTGTTGGTTTTGGTCAGAAACCAGATGTTTCCCATCTAAAAATTTTGGATAATGTTGCTCCACCACATTGATCTAAGATGGGACCTCAAAGAGGAATATATGTTGGATATGAATCTCCCTTGATGAGTAAATGTATTAAGCCATCAAATAAGGGTAATATTAGCATTACAGACTGTAATTTCAGTGAGCCAGTCTTTCCAACAATTAAGAAAGGGGGGAGAAAATAGCAGCTGGAATATCAGTGAAAGAAATTATCTTGATCCTCAGAAAGAATGTGCACTAAAAGTTTGAAATATAATTTATTTGTAAAATTAAGCAAATTTGAAGCTAGAGGCATTATCTGACCCTGATTAAGTTATACCAGCTGTGCTCCAATTAATATTGATGTCCTGGGGGGACAATATCAACTGCGATAGAGGCTAAAGATCGCATGAAGCGTGATAGACCTACTGATTCCAAAGATAAGAATCCTCGAAAAGAAAAAGGAGCATATTATAAAATGGCAAGGTCGAGGAAGGATTCTCTAGAAGAGATATAGACATGAGAGAGAGAGAAATCTAGGTACCTAGTAATGATAAGAGATTTCAACTAATTGAGACATGTCTGGAATGAATGGAATCAAAAGCAAATCGACGTCGATAATATTTTTGCATGCAATGAAGCAGTTGATGATGAAAAATGAGGATCAGTGATATGATCGTGACCAGCTCAGAGGAGGAGGAACCAGAGGTAGCTGGCAGGATCACTCGTTCCAGAGCTAGAGAGATGGCTAAGGAGGCTCACGCACTCATTGCCACAGAGGACAGCGATCACCAGGAGGCTGGAGCTCACATCTTCAACATCTCTATCTTGAAGAATGAAGAACCCAGTAACAATGACTAGGTAACTTAGGTGATGATTCTGTACTCTTTTCCTTGGTGAGGATTTTGGAAGGCAAGGAGGTTCTTCTCCAAGGTTTTTAACGAGGCAGAAATCATTGCTACGTCGAGTTACTTAGAAGTTGTTACTAATGGGTAATAATGTGCAAAGTCACAATGACTTGTGCACTTAGTATTTTGGCGCACCACTTAGGATTTTAGGGACGCCTCGCTGTTTTTATTTTAAATCAAACTTCCTGTTGTTTTTATTTAAACTTCATGTAGTTTTGTTTCTTTAGGGCTGCGATTTCTCTAAGTCTATATAATAGAGAAATCGCCTAAGTCATTAGGAGCTTGGAATTTTTAACGTAAAAGAGAGAGCAAAGTTTGCTTTGATTCCTTGACTCAAAAAGTTCATTGAATTCGATTTTCTTACAAGTGATTCTTACAAGAAAATCTGCTACCTATCATCTACTCGATTTCATCATCTTCTCTTCTCATCCTTCACCATATCCATCGAATTCATCCCTCCACCATCACTCGCCATCGATCCGCCAAGCCACCATCATCAAACCATCTTCGACTCGATCCTCAAGCCATCATCACCATCGCATCGGCCATCACCACCCCATCACTTCATCGTTGTGATCTGTCCATAAAATCGCAGCATCTACAGCCTTTTCCTCAGAGTAGATCACCTTGGATCGTATCACGTGGTATCAGAGCCAACTCTGAACCAAAGGCTGAGCAATCTCTAACCCTAATCGCGATTTTTGATTTGAATTCGTGTTTTGATTGTTAGGGCTTAGCGAGTTTGATTTGTGTGCATCGATCTGTTCCCTTTTGAATATTGTATCGTTATTGCTTCGTATCGTGAGTTCGTTTGCTATTGTTAGGGTTAGTCGGTTTGCTATCGTGTTTGTCTCAAGTTGTTCAGGTCGAGTCTAGGGTTTCGTCTTTTTTTGATTTCGATAGGCTTGATAATTTGTTATTTCGTTTTCGTTTAGATTTGCTAAGAGACTTCATATTTTCGTTTTTTTTTAGGGTAGAAAAAAAAAAAAAAAAAAAGAGTACACAAAAAAAAAGAGTACACAAAAAAAAAAAAAAAATTTTCGTTAAATTTCATTAGTTTCTTTGAGTTTGTTTTTAGATTTCGTGGAGATCGGTTAATTTTTTTATGATGAGTTTAGTTTTGCTGTTTTGTGATTTCTTCTAGAACAAGTTACTGCGAGTTTTTTTTTTTTTTTTATAAATTTTTTCAGGTACCATGGAGCTTTCGGCTGAGACAATAGAAGCTCTGAACCGAGCAATGTCTCAACAAATCAAAGAAGCGAATCAAGCCATAACAACTCAGCTCACCCAACAAATCGAACAACTCAACGACAAGTTCGAGACCAAGATGAGTGATCTGCTCAAAGATCTCAGTGCAAGTGGAGAAGAGTCGTCTCAAACCCCAACTCCTTCGGAAGCAATGCGACTAGCAAAGGGTAAAGGGCACATAGGATCTTCCCGGAAACTTCCACGCCACCCAACACCTTCCGAAGCCAGGACTAAAGCTAAGTCCAACCGAAGCCAAATTGGGGGCAAAGAGACTGCTTTTAATCCGAGGAGGAATCCTACTGGTGCAGAACAAGATGGCCCAAGGGTAGATCGTCAGCACCGCCGAGAGGAATATATTGCTGGGCATCGAGTTACCCTGGAATCAGACCTAGAATACTATGAGGAGGACGAAGCTTCTGATCATAGCAGAGAAACTGTGAGACGAGATCGAGGCCGAGGACATGGTCGAGATTATGATCCTCTACGACAGCAGCTGCGTCATATCAAAATCCAGTATCCTCCTTTCCATGGAACTAATGATCCCGAAGCTTATTTAGATTGGGAAAGGAAGATGGAGTCTAATTTTCTGGTCCAAGGAACTTACGAGCTCAACAAGGTGAAGATTGCAGTTTCGGAATTTCATGGGTATGCGCTTCTATGGTGGGAGCAGTTGGGAGTCACCAGAAATCGCTTGAGGGAACTTCCGATTACTACTTGGGAGCAGCTCGTTATACAGATGAGGAAGCGGTTTGTTCCGGCCCATCATCAGCGCGAGATACTCAACAAGCTTAGGCGCCTTGTCCAAGGTACGAAGTCTGTTCGAGATTATTATCAAGAATTGGAAACTTTGCTCATTCGTGCAGATTTACGAGAAGGCGAAGAGATGGTAATGTCGAGATTTCTTGGAGGACTTAACCGAGAAATTCAAGACAAGGTGGAACTTCAGGATTTCGCAGATATACAAGAGATGGTGCATAAGGCTGAATTGGTGGAATCTCAAGTCAAGAGGCGAAATTTCAAGTCCACATTCACGCCTAGTGTGCCTAAGCCTAAGGAGATCAGCAAGCCAGCTTACTCCAGAGACATCAAACCGCCATCTACTGGAGTTAAAGAAGAAGCTAAAGCTGAGTTCAAGCCTCGAGGTGGCACTTCTATCAGCAATGTGAGGTGTTTCAAATGTCAAGGAATGGGACATTACTCTCGAGATTGCCCAAACAAGAAGGTTTTCTTGTTACATGAGGGAGGAGAGATAGTTCCTCAAGAGGATTCAGAGGCCGAATATGAATTAGAGGAAGAGGAAGAAGCTGCTGCTGTGGGCGAGATGCTGGTTGCCAGAAGGACTTTGAGTGTTCAGAGTCAACCTGAAGAGACTTGTCAGCGAGAGAACCTGTTCCATACGAGATGCTTCATTCAAGGAAAAGTTTGTAGCCTGATCATAGATGGAGGAAGTTGTACTAATGCTGCAAGCGAAGAGATGGTTAAGAAGCTCCAGCTCAAGACTATTCCTCATCCAAGGCCGTATAAGCTTCAGTGGTTGAATGACAGTGGAGCCTTGACCGTATCTCAGCAAGTGATGGTTTCTCTATCCATTGGGAAGTATGAAGATGAGATTCTATGTGACGTCATTCCCATGGGTTTGAGTCATGTGTTGCTAGGCAGACCGTGGCAATCAGATCGTAGGGTGATACACGACGGTTACACCAACAAGCACTCATTCGAGTTCAAAGGTCGCAAAATTACCCTCCTACCTCTCACGCCTACCGAGATTTATCAAGATCAAGTTCAAATGAAGCTCAAGGAGAAGGAGAAAGTCGCCAACAGCCTCTACATAAACCACAATGAATTTTCTAAACTCTTTGATCCTGAAATGACTACTTTTATGTTTGTGTACAAGGAATCCCTTGTTAGTACTAACCCTTCACAGGAGCTTCCTAGTGCTATGTTTGAGATTTTGCAGGAATACAAGGACGTTTTTCCAGTAGAAATTCCACCAGGGCTACCTCCAATTCGCGGGATAGAGCATCAGATTGACTTGGTACCAGGATCAGCCTTACCTAACAGGCCAGCATACCGAACCAACCCTGTAGAGACTAAGGAGCTGCAAAAGCAAGTGGAGGAGCTGATGAGCAAAGGCCATATCCGAGAAAGCTTGAGTCCATGTGCGGTTCCAGTTCTGTTGGTGCCAAAGAAGGATGGTTCCTGGAGGATGTGTGTAGACTGTCGAGCTATCAACAACATCACTGTGAAGTATCGGCATCCGATCCCAAGGCTAGATGATATGCTGGATGAGCTCTGTGGGTCGACAATCTTCTCTAAGATCGACTTGAAGAGTGGATATCATCAGATCAGAATGAAGGAAGGGGATGAGTGGAAAACGGCATTCAAGACAAAGCAGGGACTCTACGAGTGGCTAGTTATGCCGTTTGGCCTCACCAATGCTCCCAGCACCTTCATGAGACTAATGAACCATGCCCTGAGACCATTCATTGGCGTGTTCGTAGTGGTTTATTTCGACGATATCCTCATCTACAGTAAAGGTTTGGAAGAACATCTAGATCACATCAGATCGGTTCTTGATGTTCTTCGCTCTCAATCTCTCTTTGCTAATTTATCTAAATGTTCATTCTGCACTAACGAGATTGTTTTCTTAGGCTTTGTAGTAAGTGCAGGAGGAGTTAAAGTAGATGAAGAGAAGATAAAAGCTATCAAGGAGTGGCCAACCCCCAAGAATATTGGAGAAGTCCGAAGTTTCCATGGCTTAGCAGGATTCTACAGGCGTTTTGTTCGTGATTTCAGCACCATAGCCGCGCCTTTAACCGAAATAATCAAGAAAGACGTGGGGTTCAAGTGGGGAGAGGCGCAAGAACAGGCTTTTACAGCCCTTAAAGAGAAGCTTATCAATTCGCCCTTACTAGTACTTCCTGATTTTACTAAGACTTTTGAGATTGACTGCGATGCTTCTGGTGTAGGTATTGGAGCAGTTCTTATGCAGGATAAGAAGCCAGTCGCTTACTTCAGCGAAAAGTTAGGAGGATCAACGCTGAATTATCCAACGTATGACAAGGAGTTATACGCATTGGTTCGAGCTCTCCAGACGTGGCAGCATTACTTATGGCCTAAGGAATTCGTCATTCATACCGATCACGAGTCTCTAAAGCACCTCAAGGGTCAGCAGAAACTTAACAAAAGACATGGGCGATGGATGGAGTTCATTGAGACATTCCCCTACATTGTTAAGTACAAAAAAGGTAAAGATAATGTGGTCGCAGACGCATTATCCCGGAGGTACACTCTTATTTCGACTTTAACATCAAAGTTGATTGGATTTGAGCATATTATAGATCTTTATGAATCTGACACTGACTTTTCTGAGAGCTATGCCAAATGTCATAAGTTTGCCTGTGAGAAATTTTATAGACAGGATGGATACTTGTTCTTCAGTAACCGATTGTGCATACCACGAGGATCCATTCGAGAGTTACTGGTACGAGAAGCTCATGGAGGTGGATTAGCTGGACATTTCGGCGTCACAAAGACACTTCTTGGGCTACAAGAGCACTTCTACTGGCCGAACATGAAGAAGGACGTTGAGAAAATCTGCTCTAGATGTGTCGTATGTAAGATGGCTAAGAGTAAAATTCAGCCTCACGGTTTGTATACTCCTTTGCCTATTCCTTCTCAACCTTGGACTAATATCTCTATGGATTTTGTAGTTGGCTTACCTCGCACCAGAAATGGTAGAGATTCTATTTTTGTAGTTGTTGACAGGTTTAGCAAGATGGCTCACTTCATCGCTAGCCACAAGACAGATGATGCTGTGAATGTAGCTAACTTGTTTTTCAGGGAAGTAGTGCGACTGCATGGAATGCCACAGGTTATCGTTTCAGATCGAGACACGAAGTTCTTAGGACACTTTTGGCGAACGCTTTGGGCTAAGCTGGGAACAAAGCTCTCATTCTTAACTACGTGTCATCCTCAGACCGATGGACAGACCGAGGTGGTGAATAGAACGTTGTCCACACTTCTAAGGACTTTGGTGAAAAGTAACCTTAAGACATGGGAAGAGTGCCTGCCTCATGTCGAGTTTGCTTACAATCACGCTAAGCATTCTGCTACTCTCTTTTCTCCTTTTGAAATTGTATATGGGTTTAATCCACAATCACCTCTAGACTTGATCCCTTTGCCTTTAAGTGGAAAATGCAGTTTGAATGGCAAGGAGAAAGCTGAACAGGTCAGAAGAATTCATGCTAAGGCTAAGGAGAATATCGAGAAAAAGACAAAGCAGTATGAGAAGCATGCCAACAAAGGACGAAAGGAACTGATTTTCGAAGAAGGAGATCTGGTGTGGATCCATCTGAGGAAGGAGCGATTTCCAGCTGAGCGAAAGAACAAGCTAATGCCCAGAGTTGATGGACCATTCGCAGTCATCAAAAGAATCAACAACAATGCCTATCAGATTGATCTTCAAGGTAAGTATGATGTTTCTGATACTTTCAATGTTTCTGACTTGCTTCCTTTTGTTGCAGATTCTGATTTGAGGGCAAATCCTTTTCAAGAGGGAGAGGATGATATGATCGTGACCAGCTCAGAGGAGGAGGAACCAGAGGTAGCTGGCAGGATCACTCGTTCCAGAGCTAGAGAGATGGCTAAGGAGGCTCACGCACTCATTGCCACAGAGGACAGCGATCACCAGGAGGCTGGAGCTCACATCTTCAACATCTCTATCTTGAAGAATGAAGAACCCAGTAACAATGACTAGGTAACTTAGGTGATGATTCTGTACTCTTTTCCTTGGTGAGGATTTTGGAAGGCAAGGAGGTTCTTCTCCAAGGTTTTTAACGAGGCAGAAATCATTGCTACGTCGAGTTACTTAGAAGTTGTTACTAATGGGTAATAATGTGCAAAGTCACAATGACTTGTGCACTTAGTATTTTGGCGCACCACTTAGGATTTTAGGGACGCCTCGCTGTTTTTATTTTAAATCAAACTTCCTGTTGTTTTTATTTAAACTTCATGTAGTTTTGTTTCTTTAGGGCTGCGATTTCTCTAAGTCTATATAATAGAGAAATCGCCTAAGTCATTAGGAGCTTGGAATTTTTAACGTAAAAGAGAGAGCAAAGTTTGCTTTGATTCCTTGACTCAAAAAGTTCATTGAATTCGATTTTCTTACAAGTGATTCTTACAAGAAAATCTGCTACCTATCATCTACTCGATTTCATCATCTTCTCTTCTCATCCTTCACCATATCCATCGAATTCATCCCTCCACCATCACTCGCCATCGATCCGCCAAGCCACCATCATCAAACCATCTTCGACTCGATCCTCAAGCCATCATCACCATCGCATCGGCCATCACCACCCCATCACTTCATCGTTGTGATCTGTCCATAAAATCGCAGCATCTACAGCCTTTTCCTCAGAGTAGATCACCTTGGATCGTATCAATCAGAAACCGCGGTACAAAAGATGTATTAAAAAAAAAAGCGTAAAACGATGATTGGCCAATCATGATAAAGGCCGTGAAGGCAAAGATAAGGATTTGGACCAGTAGTCCGTACACTTGAAAGTGTAAAACTGGTGAGACATAAGTGGATCTTTATACGAAAGATGAATGAAAGTGATACATGAAAAGATATACTTTCTTGTGTGGATGCAACTATTTTACATATCCTTTATCAGTATAAAAATGAGAGAAAGACTTGATTTAGTCCTGAAAGGAAATCAAATTGCAAAAAGCAATTAGAAGGATTAATGATGTTCTCGAGAACACTGGCTATTGGATTGAATTAAAGCAAATATGCTTCATGAGGTATACTCTTATAGTGGATATTATACAATAATCAATATACCCATGTGAATGTATCAAAAGATTATGGATCAATGGAATCTTTGGTTTGGACATAATCAAAACTCTTGAAGAGTTATCGGAAATCGAAATTTGAAAGAAGAAACTTTAGAATGACAAGTTTGTCTTGAAGTTCTCCAAATGGTAAATTAAAGAAAGAGATATTTTCTTAAAGATCCTTGTATGATTTTACATACAAAGTGCTCATACATAGTTGGTCTTGAGGTAGCACACTTAAAATGATATTTGAGCAAGTTGTTGATCTCTTTCATGATTGAAAGATGTGCTTTCGTATGATAAGAAAGAAAGCCAACGTGATAGCTTTTACAAGAAGAGCATGAATAACTCGTACGTACAAATATGTACAATATGAATATGTAGAAGATTGTATGTAAAAGAATTTGGCATAAACATCCAAATAGAAAAAGAAAATATCCTCTATGCAAAAGGATGTTATGGACTAGAAATCCATTAACCTGAGAAATTTTGATAAGCATATGAGTGTATTAACCAAGGTTGTGCTTATATCAATTCCCTAAAGATGATATATGATTGGAATGCATCTCTGGAAGAAGATGCTTCCAAAGCGAGAAATATGATGATCTGCGTGGTTGTACTCTTTTTCTTTCTCATGATTTTTATCTCACTAGGTTTTTCCATGACAAGGTTTTAACGAAGCAACAAGAACACGTAAATGATAGTAACCTAAAAGGAATGTAAATATGAAAGTCTATCACGACTAAAGAGATTATTAAGATCATCAAAAGCAAAGAAAAATATCAAGATGGATCATTTGGGACACTCGATAATTGCAGTATATTTTGATGATGTAAACATCATTGGAACTCATATAGAGATTTTTCAGATAGTGGAATATCTTAAAAAAGAGTTTGAGATGAAAGATCTCGGGAAAACAAAATGTGCTTGGGATTGCAAATTGAGCATCTAAAGGATGGAATCCTAATGCATCAAATGATATATACAGAAAAAGTGCTTAAAAGATTTTATATGGATGATGGACATCCCTTGAGTAGCCTTATGGTCGTAATATCAATTGATGTGTTAAAGGACACCTCTCTTCCTCGAGAAGACGATGAAGAACTACTTGGTCCTGAAGTACTATATTTAAGTGCAATTGAGGCATTAATGTACCTTGCGAGTCATACGAGACCTGACATATCGTTTGCCGTAATTTATTGGCAAGATTTAGCTCATGTCCAACTCAAAGACATTGGAATGGGATTAAGCATATATTTCGTTATCTCAAAGGAACAAAGATATGAGTTTATTCTTTTCTAACCCATCCAAATGAGATTTGATTAGTTTTGCAGATGTTGGATATTTATCTGGTCCCCATAATGCCAGATCACAGACAGGATATGTATTCACATGTGGTGGTTCAGCTATTGCTTAGCGTTTTATGAAGCAAACCATTACAGCTACTTCTTTTAACCATGCTGAGATTTTAGCTATTCATGAAACCAGTCGAGAGTGTATATGGTTAAGGTCTGTCATTCACCATATTCGAGAAGATTGTGATTTATCAAAAAGGAAAGAAGCTCCAACAATTATGTATGAAGACAATTCTGTTTGCATCCCTCAACTTAAGGACGGATATATCAAAGGAGATAAAACAAAGTATATTCTACCGAAATTCTTCTTTGCACATGATTTGCAGAAGAATGGTGATGTTCGTATTCTACAGATCCACTCAAACAATAATTTAGCGGATTTGTTTACCAAGACGCTTCCAATTGCTACTTTCAATAATTTGGTTCAACTTATTAGATTACGACGTCTCAAGGATCTAGACGGAGGTACACATGAGGGGGAGTAAATGCGTGCTGCACTCTTTTTCCCTTAACTATGGTTTTTCCCACAGGGTTTTCCTAGTAAAGTTTTTAATGAGGCAGCATCTTACGCGCTTTAGTACAATATCATTATAATGGTCATCAGGAGGAGTGTTATGAATTATTAATTAGATGCCCATTATAAAGCCCATAACTATTATTATATTTGTCCCACATCGGAAACTTGTGGTGGTGACTAGATCTTTGTAATACTATATATACCTCTTATTCTTCCTGGAATAAGATACACCAATTTCCTCTTTCTCTCGATAACTGATTTACAACAGTTATATAAAAAAGTATATTAATAAATTTAAAAGTATTTTGAGTGATTTTAAATGAGATTCAAAAGAATATTAATAAAAAATAATACAATTTCTTTAATTCACCTATGTTCTTAAATCTTTCCAAATATTTGATTTACTATTTTACCTTGATATATTTTAATAAAATTGGCTAAGTCATTCAAAAGTTTAAGTTATACTAGATGTTCTGAGCAAAAGAAAATATATTATAGTGTATTTATATTTGTTCCACGTTAAAATATATTTATAGTAGAGTTTATATTTTGACTATACAAAAAATATAAATAAAAATTGACCATTATAAAAATTTGGTTATGATATTCTTTTTTAAAGTGTAAATAAGACCAATTTTCACATATTCACACTTTCTCATTTTCTTCTCTTTCTCCTATTTTTTATTTTTATTCTTGTTCCTTTTGTCCTTCTTCCTTTTTATATTCTTCCAACAAAATACACTCCTCCCCTTTATTTTATTTTGCTATCAATCTCTTAAAAAAAAATTGTTTCAAGTTTGCAATTTTAAACAACATATATTTATTTATTTTGGATTTAGAGTTGGTTTTATTATGACAACTCTTATGTCCGTTTTTTTAAAATACAAACCATCTAAGATGCATAAAAAATATGTGTTTTTAGAAACATTGTAAAATTTAATCAATTGGAATATAAATTTAAAACAATAAACAAGATAGAATGTGGCAAAATATTTACAAAATATGATAGAAAGTGTTGCGAATATCTCCGATATCAATTGAACTATGTTTATATGAATCGATTACGATTGATGGATTAGAATCAGAATGATTTATGAACGAAATAGAAAAAATAGCGACACGCGAGGATTTATCCAGTTCGGGTACAAAACCGCGACCCTATGTCTGGCTGAGACTTGCTCGGAATTCACTAAGAGATTGTTTACAACGTCGCCGTACAACGTCACCGGAAAACTCCCCTGAGATCCCTTTTTCTATCACCGGAAAAATATCTCACCGTTTTCCTCTCAGATTACAAGATCCTCTCTCTCTCTCTAGACTCTCGTAACTGACTATGTAATCACTCACAGCTAACTTCAACAACTTGTAACAAGAAGACTAACCACTTAGACGCGCGTTGACTCCACGCACTAATGGTCACAAGCTCGAGTTCTTCAGCTTCAAGACGAAGCTTCTAACGACGACGTTTTTAGGTGAAATTATATTAGACCCGCGGTTAACTTATCCTAACCCGGCTCTTCCTCAATCAGCTCCTAAACTGGAACCTGCCAATTGAATCAGATGGTTTAATGACCAAAACACATCCGACAAACTCCACCTTGGTTATGAAACCATTTCTCCAAACCTTAGTGAACTCCATCTCAGATCCTCTCTGCTTCAAGCTTCAGAGACACCTAGTAGGCTAAGCAATTGCTTGAACCTACCAACTGGAAATACCTTTGTAAAGATATCCGCAGGATTCTCAACTGTATTTACCTTTGAAACCTGCACTTCGTCTTCTTCTACTCTTTCCTTTATGAAACTCAACTTTACTGCCATGTGCTTTGTTCGCTCATGATGAACATTGTTCTTCGCAAGAGCTAAAGCACTCTGAGAGTCACAAAAGATCTCTACCTTCTGCTGTGTATAACCAAATTCACTGCATAACCCTCTTAACCAAATAGCTTCTTTTGCAGCCTCAGTCATAGACACATACTCAGACTCAGTAGTGGACAGAGCAACAACTTTCTGCAGACTCGACTTCCAACTGATTACACCTCCACCAGACACAAACGCATACCCTGAGATAGACCTTCTACGATCTAAGTCTGCAGCGTAGTCAGAGTCACAGAAACCACAGATTTTAAAATCTGAACCTTTCTTATACATCAAGCTCAACCCTTTTGAACCCTTGATGTATCTTAGTATCCACTTAACAACACTCCATGGCGTCTTAGCTGGACTACTCATAAACCAGCTAACCAAGCCTACTGGATAATCTAAATCTGGTCTCGTCCCTATCATTCCATACATAATGCTCCCAACCGCATTACAGTAAGGGACTGACCTCATATAGACTTTGTCTGTGTCCAGTTGTTCCTTAGTTGCAGACGCAAGTTTGAAGTGAGCTCCCATAGGTGTGTTCACCGACTTTGCTTGATCCATATTATAGCTCTTAAGTACCTTCTCCATATAGCTTTCTTGAGACAATCTAAGAGTTCCTGCCTCTCGATCTCGGATGATATCTATGCCAAGAATCTTTCTAGCTGTTCCTAGATCCTTCATTTCGAATTTGGAGCTTAGCTGATCCTTAAGAGCACTGATGATTGCCATATCCTTACAAGCAACTAGCATATCGTCTACATATAACAGCAAGTAGACGAATGTACCTGCAACACAATTGATGTAAACACATTGGTCATGATCATTCCTTTTAAACCCAATTTCAAGCATGAATGCATTGAACTTTTGGTTCCACTGTCTCGGACTTTGTTTTAGTCCATACAGAGATTTCTTCAACAGACACACATAACTCTCCTTTCCTCTTTCTTCATAGCCTTCCGGTTGAGCCATGAAAATATCTTCTTCTAAATCGCCATGCAAGAATGCCGTTTTTACATCCAATTGCTCAAGCTCCATGTCCTCATTCACCACTATTGACATCAAATACCGTATAGAGACATGTTTAACAACTGGTGAGAATATCTCATTATAATCCACCCCCTTCTTTTGAGCATAGCCCTTAGCAACAAGCCTGGCCTTGTATCTTGGTTCTTCAACGCCTGGTATACCTGGTTTTCTTTGAAAGATCCAGCTGCACCCAATGATCTTTCTCTTCTTCAGTCTTGGAACCAAGATCCAAGTACATTTTTTGTCCAACGACTCCATTTCTTTGTCTGGTGCAGCCTTCCACAGTTTACTATGTGGATCTCTCATTGCAGACCTGAAGTCTGAAGGCTCAACCGGATCACCATCTTCTGATGCGATTAAAGCCAGATGCACGAACTCATCATCATACCTTTGTGGAGGTCTTATGTCTCTCCTTTGTCTGTCTCGAGCCAGCCGATAACCATCTGTCTCAGGCTCATGTTCTGTATCACTTTCTGATCCTTCTTTTTCACTGTCTAGGTTAGTAACATCTTCATTTGACTCGATGTCACCCCCTGCGGTTCTAACCTGTCCATCTCCACCTGAACTGACATCTCTCTGTTGATTAATACCCAGTTCCACATCCAGAAAAGCAACATTTCTTTCTTTCGTGACATCATTTTTCTTCAACAGATCCTTGTAACATTCAGACTCTTTAAATGTTACATTTATGCTGACGATGCACCGCTTATCCTCCAAGGACCACAACTTATAACCTTTTACACCTGTAGGGTAACCACCGAAGATACCTTTCTTTGCTCTCGGTTGTAGCTTGCCATCATCAGAATGAAAATAGCACACGCATCCGAATACCCTTAAGTGATGAAAGTTTGGTGCTGTTTTTGACCAAACCTCCTCTAGAATGCGACCCTGTATGGCTGTAGATGGAGTTCTGTTGATTACATAGACAACCGTGTTCACTGCTTCTGCCCAGAAAACCTTCGGTAAACCAGACTCACTCAATACACTTCTTACCCTCTCAAGGATAGTCCGATTCATTCTCTCAACAACTCCATTTTGTTGAGGATTGTGAGGAATAGTCTTGTGTCTAGCAATATCATTCTCTGCACAGAAAGCATCGAATTCTCTATTACAAAACTCTAAACCATTGTCAGTCCTTAGCTTTTTGACCTTAAGCCCTGACTGATTCTCAACCAATACTTTCCACTCCATAAACTTTTCAAACGTTTAATCCTTAGTCTTCAAGAAGAATACCCATACTTTTCTAGAACAATCGTCAATCATACTCAAGAAATAATGACAGTTTCCCAAAGATTGTGGAACCGATGGAGAACCCCACAGATCCGCATGAACATAGTCAGACATTCCTTACTTGTGTGTTGACCTGAAGAGTAACTTTGACGATGGGACTTACCAAAGATACAACTCTCGCAGAACTACAAATTTGAGTCTTTTCCCTTATCCAAATAACCCTTCCTGACCAGAATATCCAAGCATTTTTGACTCACATGTCCCAATCTGCTGTGCCACAAGTTTGTGTCATCTTTGGCACTTACCGAATTCACCTCACCAACAAGGGTCCTTCCTTGAAGAAAATACAACTTGTGTGTCCTCTTCGCTGACAGAATCGACCTGCTATCTTTCTGTACTTGCAAAACTCCATTTTTAGAGGTAAATGTGCATCCTTGCTCCTCAAAGGATCCTAGAGATAACAGGTTCCTTGAGAAATCAGGGACATACCGAACCTCTTTGATCATAACTAGTTGACCGTCTGACGTCTTGATCCTTATGGTGCCAATTCCTTTTACCGCTGAGACTGTTTCATTGGCCATTCTGACTGAACCTGCAGTATATTCATTTAGTTCAACAAACCAGTCCTTCCTTGGTGTCATGTGAAACGTGCATCCCGTGTCTAGAATCCAAATCTCCTTGAAGTCACACCCCGCTGCAACATTTACTTCTGAGACCACTAAAGACTCAATGAACTCAATGCCTGTAACTGCAGATGATTCGCCTGTCACCTGCGTCTTGTCTTTGCCCTGACAACTTGATTTCTTGGGACAGTCCTTTTTAAAATGCCCCTCACCACCACAAATCCAACAGGTGTTTCCACCTCCCTTTGCTTTATTCTTCTTGAACTTGTTGGTTTGTTTACCCGAACCTGAGTCTTTTGAGCTTTTGCCTTTGTTAGTATTCGAGTATAATACCTCACCTTGAGCCTTAGTCACCTTTCCACTAGATAACTCCAACTTTTTAGAGTGAATGAAACTGATAACTCCATCCAACGTCATTTCAGCCTTTGAGTACCTCAGGGTATCTCGAAGTTGATCAAACTGTTTTGGCAGCGACATCAGTAACAAGATAGCCTGATCTTTGTCTGGAATTTCAACCATGACGTTACCTAGATCAGTGATTATCCTCAAAAATTCATCAATGTTATTCTCAATAGAAGCCGACTCATTCATCCTGAAACTATATAGTTTCTGCTTCAAGTACATCCTATTTGGCAATGACTTAGACATATACTGTTCATCTAGAATCTTCAACATACCAACCGCATGCAGTTTGTTCTTTGATGATCTTCCTTAGAATTTTATCTGTAACACTTGTGACAATAATGCTGCGTACCTTTCTTTGTTTCTTCACAAGTTCCTGATCCGTCTCTGACTTGACCGATGCCTCGACATCTTTTCCTTTTGGATCGACTTTCGCGTTCGGCTCTAATAGCTTCTTCTTGAGCCTGATAAGCCTCCACCAGACCGAGGAGGTGATAGAGAGCGGAAGCTGTAACAAGAGATCGGAGACGAAGTCGTCGAAAGAAAACTCGTAACGAACTCAAAGAAACAAGAGTACTCCTCTTAGTGCTCGAAAGCTCTGATAATTATTAGTTTCAAAAGTCGAAAGTTGTTCCACAATGAATCGTAAATGTCCTATAAATACTAACTAAAGAGATAAAGCTAACTTCCTAAACCCAATCCTAACTATAAAGGATTTATGCATATCCTTTTAATAAGAAAATCTCAAACTGAATAAAAGATAAATAGTATAACTTGGCAAACACGAACGAGGCCCACGCGTGTTTGCTGAAGCCCGAAATCAAAGGATGCGCTGCATCAGGTCCCCCCGGGTGCGAGAGGATTTGACCACGAATCAGCAGGCTCATTGTCACCGTGGAAAGGAGACAAATGTTTAACGTTAAAGACATCGGAAGTGCGAAGATGCGATGGCAAGCGAACTCGGTAAGCATTTGGATTAATTCGCTCCAACACTTCAACTGGTCATATCTTCTTGGACTTGAGCTTGTTATATTCCCCTACCGAGAAACGTTCCTTTGAGAGGACGACCCAGACCAAGTCGCCGGGCTCAAAAATAACCTCGCGACGTTTCGCATCGGCCGACGACTTGTACTTAGCTGACGCTGCTTCCAAATTGGTCTGTGCTTGGCGATGAATCGAATGAAGGCTGTCAACAAAATCCACCGCTTCACCGTGAAGTCGCGCTTTGTCAGGTAGTGTCGTCAAATCCAGAGGACAACGAGGAACCATCCCATATACCACACGAAAGGGACTGAAACCCACACTGCGGTTAACTGCGTGATTATGTGCGAATTCAGCTTGGCACAACTTGGCGTCCCAGGCGCGAATATTGTCACCCACCAAACAACGCAAAAGGTTACCAAGCAATCTGTTAGTGACCTCGGTCTGTCCGTCAGTTTGCGGATGATAGGCCGAGCTCATGTCAAGGCGTGTACCCAAAAGCTTCCAAAGAGATCGCCAAAAATGGCTTAAGAAGCGAGTGTCGCGGTCAGAAACGATCGATAAAGGGAGGCCGTGCAACCTGTATATCTCGCGAAAGAAAAGTGTGGCGACACTGACGGCATCCATTGTCTTCTTACAGGGGATGAAATGTGCCATTTTAGAAAAACGATCAACAACGACAAAGATGAAATCGTTACCGTGCTGAGTTCGAGGAAGACCGAGTACAAAGTCCATGCTTACGTCAGTCCATGGTTGCGTTGGGATAGGCAATGGTAAGTAAAGACCAGCGTTAGACGCCTTTCCCTTTGACTGTTGACAAATGCGGCAACGCTCAACAAAGCGTTCAACGTCGCGACGCAACGTCGGCCAAAAGTACGATTCCGCCACAAGCTGCAAAGTTCTGTCTCTTCCGACGTGGCCTTCGTTGTGCAACTCGCGGATAATCTGAGCGCGTAAGCTGCAATCTGGAACACAAATCCGGAGGCCTTTGAAAAGAAAGCCATCGCAGAGGGTAAAGTCGCTAGGAACCCCGTTCGTGACATCAGAGAAGATACGACCAAAGAAATGATCGTGAGGGTATATGTCGGCAAAGGTAGCGAAGCCCAACACCGTAGTGTGCATCGAACTGACGAGAGAATGGCGACGGCTCAACGCGTCGGCCACCCGATTGGTTTGACCAGACTGATGGCGGATTGAAAACGTAAACTGCTGGAGATATGCGATCCACGACGCATGGCGAGAAGAAACTTTAGCCTGGTCATGATCAGTAAAAAAGATAAACTCCCTGTGTACCAAATAGTGACGCCAATGTTTAATGGCCTGTACGATAGCGTATAATTCGACGTCATAAGTGCTGTAACGACCTCGCGCTCCTGCTAATTTCTCGCTATAGAATGCGACCGGCCGATTTTGCTGACTCAGAACTGCACCAATTCCGAGTTTGGAAGCGTCGCAATGTAACTCAAAAGGCAGGGAAAAATTGGGTAACACTAGGATCGGAGCCGTTGTCAATATCTGCTTAATCAGGTCAAACGCCTTGGCTGCCTCAGATGTCCATTCGAACTTCCCGGATCGCATACAGGCTGTAATCGGAGCCATGATAGTACTAAAATGATGCACAAAACGTCTGTAGAAAGAGGCCAGACCGTGGAAGCTACACACGTCGGAGATGGTACGCGGCGTAGGCCAAGAACGAACAGCTTCGACCTTGGACAAATCAACCTCAAGCCCCTGAGCTGACACCACGTAGCCCAGGAAAAGCACCTTATCAACCCCGAACTCACATTTCTGTTGTGCCGCAAAGAGCTGTTCGCGACGTAAAATGATCAAGACCTCGCGAATGTGTTGAATGTGTACTTCCTTTGACGAACTGAAGATCAAAATGTCGTCGAAATACACGACCACCGATTTTCCCATGAGAGGTCGGAGAGCTTGATTCATGATGCGCATGAATGTGCTCGGCGCATTCGACAAACCAAAAGGCATGACGAGCCACTCAAATAATCCCTCGCGCGTCTTAAAAGCTGTCTTCCATTCGTCACCAGGACGAATACGAATCTGATGGTAGCCACTCTTGAGATCAATCTTGGAAAAGATGGTCGCTGCTCCTATTTGATCAAGAAGATCATCCAAGCGAGGAATCGGAAAGCGATAGCACACCGTGATTTTATTAATCGCGCGACTGTCTACGCACATACGCCATGAACCGTCTTTCTTAGGGATGAGTAAGGCAGGAACAGCGCACGGACTTAAGCTTTCCCGAATGTGACCTTTTCGCAAGAGCTCTTCGACCTGGCGTCGCAACTCGTCGTGCTCAAGAGAACTCATGCGGTAATGAGCTCTGTTTGGCAGTGTCGCGCCAGGGATAAGATCAATGTTGTGCTGTATATCCCGCAATGGTGGTAAACCGGATGGTAGATCCACTGGAAATACGTCGCTAAACTCTGCAATGACAGAGGAAAGAGCAGGATCCGGTATCGCAGAAAGACTGCGTGCGCCTGACGCGGGAAGCAAGGCAAAAGCAAAACCCTCCGTTTGTAACTCTGCAGAGAACATCGCATAAGAACATAGTACATTAGACGGACGCTTGCGCGAAGTCGATGATTGCGAGTCTGGCAGTGTGCTCGGTGAAGGAGGAGGTGGCAAAGAAAGTTCCCGCGACGGAAGGAGCAGGATTTGGTGCGTCTCCCAAATGAAACTGTAGGTATTCCGCGCCCCATCGTGTATAATCTTCCGATCGAATTCCCACGGTCGCCCTAACAAGAGGTGACTGACATCCATGGGTGCGACATCGCAGTACGTGCGATCGCGATAATGAAGGCCAATGGAGAATGCGACCAACGCACTGCGTGATACGAACACTGACACCTTCTTGCAACCATCCGAGAGTATAAGGTGCAGGATGATTTTCTCCCGAAATGCCGAGCTTACCGGCTGCAACATCGGAGATGACATTGCGACAGCTGCCAGAGTCGATGATGAACGTACAAATACGATCCTTAATTGTGCAGGTGGAACAAAATATATTCGTTCGAAGCCATTGATCATCCTGTCTGCGCGGCGTTAAACACGAACGTCGCACAACTAAAAGATGGCCTGTATCACCAGGTGTGATCTGCAGGGAAGCTGTGTTAGGGTCAACATCATCATCATGAGAGTCGTACAAGGCGTCGTGGTCCTCTGTTGGTCCATCTGTGACAAGTCACGCCGAGTTTGATGGGGACAAGCTGTTTGCCGGTGTCCCTATTCGCCACAAGAATAGCACCGTAATGCTGCAGGTCGTGACGAACGACGCAACACTGGTTCTTCCGCCGGAGCTGTAGGACGAGAGGCAGAAGCCGCACCTTCAGTACTCTCCTTTGTCGCAACTGGGTTCGATCCAACGCTCTGCTCGAGTACCCTGTTTCTGGACGCTGAAGACGGCCAATTAGAGGAACGCAGCTGTTGCTCGAATGACGCAGCGCGTCGGATTGCTTCGCTGATCGAGGTCGGGTCAAATTGAGCCATTGCGGTCTGAAGCTGAGATCGAAGGCCGCCAATGAAGCGAGAAACAAGCTGGTTTTCACTGTCGCGCAGCTCGTTTTGCGTTAACAGAATTGAGAACTCTTCCGCGTAGTCGTCCACCGTGTGCGATCCTTGTTGCAGATTTTGGAGTCGCGTATACATAGTGCGATCGTAGTTGTGCGGTAAAAAGGCCTTGCGCAGGTGTTTCTTCAATCTCTCCCACGATTGAATTGGCTCTTTGCCTGTGCGTGTGCGCATGGACTTGAGCTGCTTCCACCAAGACGCGGCATGACCGCGAAAACGCATCGCGACCAATGGAACTCGTCTGTGATCGGGCACCTGTTTAAAATCGAGCACCTCCTCAACCGAAACAAGCCAATCCAGAAGTTCGTCGCCACGAATTCCTCCATGGAATTCTGGAATGTCGACACGAAACCCAGATTCCCACTTGTTGCCACGGTCATCACCATAAGCATCATCTCGTCGGACACGACGGTGGTGAGGGTCATCATCATCATCGTCTTCCGTATTGTATGCCTCGTCGCGGTTGTGTGCACGAGCCGGGACACGGGCGTCCAATCGGTTTAACAACATCTCTCCAAGCTCAGCGATGGAAGCATGGATTGTCGTCTGAATGTTTTCCTGCAACGCTAGGAGTGTGGAACGCAATTCAGCCCATTCGGTCGTCGGAACTGGAGCTGTCGTCGGAGCTGGTGCTGTATTCTCGCCGCCGTTGCCATTCTTCTTTGGAGGCATCGTGACAGAGATCCGAAACTACAGAAACGTACTGAATCTGATACCAACTGATAGAGAGCGGAAGCTGTAACAAGAGATCGGAGATGAAGTCGTCGAAAGAAAACTCGTAACGAACTCAAATAAACAAGAGTACTCCTCTTAGTGCTTGAAAGCTCTGATAATTATTAGTTTCAAAAGTCGAAAGTTGTTCCACAATGAATCGTAAATGTCCTATAAATACTAACTAAAGAGATAAAGCTAACTTCCTAAACCCAATCCTAACTATAAAGGATTTATGCATATCCTTTTAATAAGAAAATCTCAAACTGAATAAAAGATAAATAGTATAACTTGGCAAACACGAACGAGGCCCACGCATGTTTGCTGAAGCCCGAAATCAAAGGATGCGCTGCATCAGGAGGTCTAGATTTGCGAACAGTCTCTCTTTCCACATGTTATAGTCGATCACACAGTTGAATTTCTCGATCTCAATTTTAGCGGAAGACATCGTGACCGAGAATCAACACACCAGAACAATCGACGACATAATCGAGCTAGATCTTTCCCAGTATTCCCGACCTTCGCTTTGATACCACTTGTTGCGAATATCTCCGATATTGATTGAACTATGTTTATATGAATCGATTACGATTGATGGATTAGAATCAGAATGATTTATGAACGAAACAGAAAAAATAGCGACACGCGAGGATTTATCCAGTTCGGGTGCAAAACCGCAACCCTACGTCTGGCCGAGACTTGCTTGGAATTCACTAAGAGATTGTTTACAACGTCGCCGTACAATGTCACTGGAAAACTCCCCTGAGATCCCTTTTTCTCTCACCGGAAAAATATCTCACCGTTTTCCTCTCAGATTACAAGATCCTCACTTTCTCTCTAAACTCTCGTAACTGAATGTGTAATCACTCGCAGCTAACTTCAACAACTTGTAACAAGAAGACTAACCACTTAGACGCGCGTTAACTCCACGCACTAACGGTCACAAGCTCGAGTTCTTCAGCTTCAAGACGAAGCTTCTAACGACGACGTTTTTAGGTGGAATTATATTAGACCCGCGGTTAATTCATCTTAACCCGGCTCTTCCTCAATCAGTTCCTAAACCGGAACCTGCCAATTGCATCAGATGGTTTAATGACCAAAACACATCCGACAGAAAGAAATCGATAATGATGAGTCACCTCTCACTTTTATCTCTTGTTAACTATTTGCACCTAAATGAAATGAAATTTTTTTTGTCCAAATGGATTTGAAATGGTTACTTGCTCCATTATACTATTTACATATCTATACAGTTAAACATAAAGCCCAATTATTGGGTAAACTATCTCCCAAAAATTAGGCTTTGCTAGTATTTATTGATTTAGTGTTAGTTATGAATCAGAAATACTGGTAATTAGATTTACTTCGGTTTCAAAAAAGTATGATTTGCTAGATTTATTAACTCAGGTCATAGTTTGGTCTCAATAATTATCCTTTCGTAGAGTATATCTCTCTATTTATCTATTTACGATGTACACAAAGTAGACAAAGTCAACGTCTAAACCTTTGTACAGATGATGTAATGTAACAATATCAAATAAGTTTCCTAAAATTGCCAGGTTTTTAGTATAGTTTTCCTTTTCCGAGAGGGATCAGGATCACTCCAAAACTTCTTTAATAAACTAAAAAAAACGTATTCGAAGAATTAAAATCACAAAAAGCCAAATTAAGAGCTTAGCTTCATAGTCTCTCATCAATTCGATTTTTGTTCAATATAGTTGGTACGAAACGAAACATGGACATAGAGAAGACACAAGAGTCGCAGCAGAAGACCGACGATGAACTCTGGTTCCACGTTCCTCCTCAGACATTCGACTCCTTGAGATCATCACCATCTTCTTCTACCGATGCAATCATCATCAACGACAACGACGAGGATGAAACCCTAGAGTCGAAAGATAAGAAGACAGACAACCTCGATTCTCCGACGTTTAACTCCTTGGACTCACTGCCCTCTACTAATGCAATCATCATCAACGACGACGACGATAAGAAGAAGAAGAAGAAGTTGAGATTAGGGTCTTCGTTGGAGAAAGATGAAGCCTATAACGAACTAAGTTGCGTGGTGAAGTGGTTACCGAAGAAGAAGGACGATAATGATGCTGAATCAAGAGTAGTAGATTCAAGCTTTTCTTCTACTGATCCTCACGAGAAGGACGAAGAGAGATCAGTATCATCAAGTCATCATGACAAGAGTGGTAATAGTGGCAATAGACACGTGTCCCTTGATGATTTGGGTGTTTCGGTGGAAGATCTTAAGAGTATGCCATGGGAAGCGTTTGACCCGAATTGGGATATTAGGTCAGAGGCCAAGGATCCATGGCTTGGTGGCTACGTCAAAGACATGTTCTCTCCTCATCACTAATTTCCCACACTTATTTATTTCCTTTTTTAATTAATTTTTCAAAAAAAAGAGAAAAGTAACATCTTTTATTAATTTGTGAGATTATTAACTCTATAATGCATGTATTCAACCAGAGAGGTGTTACATTATAACTGCTCCTTAGATATATATTTTTTGTAACCATGTCTTTCGAGTTTTAACGGTGAATATCGTGAAGAAAATTGCTACGTAAATTCATAATTTAGAGTGATTTTGGGCGTTGAAACACTAAACCCTAAACCCACAAAACAGATAACTTTTTACTCAGGCCAAACAGAGCCATCGACTTTGCTACATCAAAGTCGTTGGAAATAAGAAAACAGAATCTAGAAGAGATTTATCACATCAATGTCAAGTTGTTAACCATAAGGATACATGCAAACACAACATTGCTTAAATTGAGCCGTTTTCTTCAACGACCAGAGAGACTAATCTGTTGATAGTTATTATCAATGGACTCTTTGACAGCATCAACCACTAGCTGCGTCTTCCGGCTAATGCTAGGCCAAAACAAATCAGGCTTTGCACCTTTGTTCTTGATTTCTCCAACCAACCTGGCGAATTCACTCACCATACACGCTTCTTGAGGGAGCTCTGTCTTAACCGTGTGTTCAGCCGGAGGGTTAACCCATGCAGTCGCTGCGGGCTTATTGATCCAAGCGTTAGTGCAAGTTGTGAATGATGCCTCCGTCTCTTGAAACGGGATAACAAAGTCGTGAACACGAAGTGTGCCTTTTGTTCCAATGGCGGTTATCTCCATTGTTAGGTTTGCCAAGTAGGAGCAGTATATGGTTGCGGTTCGTTTGTCTTCTTCCCATGTCATAGATGCTCCACAGGAGAGATTCACTCCTAACTTGTTTCGGAAAGTTCCTGGAAAGGCCGTGACTGTTTTGGGAAGCTCGAAGTTGTTGACTAAAAGGGTTGCTCGGATCGTGTACCATCCAGCGTCTCCTAGCGCACCAAGACCATCAAGATCCGGTTTGGCACGGATACTGTTTTCGAGGAAATCTTTGTTCGCAGCCACGGTGAAGCAACTATGTACCTGCAATGTTTTAATAACGAAAAGAGTTTCAAGAAACAGCTCTTGACAATATTTAATCTTTCAAGAAACAAAAGTAATCACACAAACTGAGGAATAATTACAGAAGCCACAAACTGACTATTGAAATGGGATTTTTCTATTAAAAGCAAACAGTATGGCATTGAAAATTCATATTTTCCTAGAAGTTTGTTTTTTTTTTGGGTGGATATTGAGAAATCCAAAAAGTAGAGACAAACATGAATTGGATACCTTATAATTATAGGATATACGGAATCAGAGTCGGTTCCAAATAACTATTTTAATCGAATTGGGATCGGCCGGATCAGCCAAAAATAGTTAACAATAATTATATAATAAAATCACTAAAAACTAGAACCAAGAAAAAAAAAACTCAATTAAGATCTATTACCATGTATAAAGGACATGTTGACTATATGTTCCTTATAATAATAGTATAAATGACAATAACTCAAAAGCGATTTTAATAATTTGATGGCAAAAATGTTTCGAAAGAATTAACACATGTGGAGAGAGTGCTTACGTTTTTAAGCTGGCCAAAACGGTCTGAGTCGAAGAGGAATTCTTTAAGCTTATCCGTTCTAGGATGATGAGCCCACATGGTACCATCCATAATCTGAACACCATTGATCTCGCAAGCCGCAACAATCTTATCGAACTCAGCTACGTTCATGGCCACAGGCTTCTCCAAAAGGATATGCTTCCCTTTCTCGGCGGCACGTATAGCCCACTTGGCGTGGAGGCTAGTCGGAAGAGGAATGTAAAGAGCATCAACCTCTGAATCTTCAAGAATCGACTCATAGGAGCCGTGGACCTTTGCCGATTGAGGGTAGCCATTGGAGGTAGCAAACAATTTGGCTTTCTCCATGGACCGGCTTGCAATAGCGGCTATAGTGGCGTTTGGAGCGAGGTGGATTGCTCGAGAGACCTTGCGAGCGATTTCGGCGCATCCCATTACTCCAATTCGGATTGGCATATCGGTAGCCATTGTTGTTGTTGATATATCGGATTAGGGACTAGTGGTCATGTATAGAGAGAGAACTAGGATCAAAGACAAAACATGTAGGGAGAGAGAGGTTTAGGACTTAAAGTGGGGAGACCACCTCAAATAAAGTTTAAAGGACACGTTTTTATAAAGAGTCGAGCCTACCTGCCAGATCTCCAAAAAATATCAGAAAAGTTAACAGTTGCCACTACAAGAAAACATGCTGAAAACCTACGGAAAATATCGTCAGAAAAACATAAAAAACAGCCCTTTCTTACCAAATTCCTATGAAATTTTGTTAAATGGTAGGAAATTTCCTACGAAAATGTTGGTAGGATATTTTTCCTACGGAATTTTTAGTAGAACTTTCCAACCAAATTATTACCATTTTCTATCGATTAGTGTTCTTTCCAATTTCCTACGAAACATCACTTACCTATTTCCTACGATTTTTTTACTAATCTTTTACTTCAAATTTCTTACCAATTTTCTACCAATATAATTTTATAAAAATCAAAAACTAAATTAATATCAGAAATTGAATTTAAATTAAAATATAAATTAATTATAAATTTTGACATTTTTTTCGTAGGAAATTTCTTACCTATTTCCTACCACTTTTATTTTTCGTCATAATTACGTAAGAAATTGGTGAAAAATATTCCTACCAAATACATTCGTAGGAATTTTCGTAGGAATATGATATGTTTTCTTGTAGTATGCTGCTTTTTAAGAGGTAAAGCTTTTTTTTTTTCTTTTGAATTGGTAATTGTGGTTTTACTTAGACATTGTTTATCACAATTTAGCTAGTCACTTAATGTACAATTTCAAGTAACTATTGGTTCTTCTTCATTATCATTTTTAAACTTTTTAATATTAGGACATTCCAACTATCTTGCTGTCGGTACTGATCATTCTAAATAGGTTACTGCAAAGAAAGAAAGACGTTTTTTTTACCTTGTTTATGAACTCTGTCTAGTTTTATTTTAACAGAAGGTTGATATATATGAATTTCTGGTTCTTTATGCTTTTACATGTTTTCTCTCACCTTTCTGATTACACCGTGTGGTTACATGCATAGCTAGCTCAACTCTCTCTCATTTTTTCTTATAAACTTATATATAGAAGAGACAACCTCGAACCCTAATGAAATTTATTAGGAAATATTATCTCACATCGGAATCGGAAGTTGAAAGAAATCCTGACTAATATATAACTGATAGGGTCAATCCACTCATTGTCAATTGGTTTTATGTTGGAAGCATAAGACACTTAACATAGTATCAGAGTCTGATCTATGCTGTCCAACCCGATTCATTATCGATCCAACCCAAAGTTGGTCCCATCGATCCAAGCCCAAACATAACAAGATTGATGGCGAAAGAACCATCATCTCGAGGGAGCGTATTAAGAAATATTATCTTACATCGGAAGTTGAAAGGGATCCTGACTAATATATAAAAGATTTGAGTCATTTCACTCATTGCCAATTGATTTTGAGTTGAAAGTCCAGAAAACTAACATAGTATCAGAGCCCGATCCACACTGTCCAACCCGATCTATTATCAATCTGACCCAAAGTTGGTCTTATCGATCCAAGCCTGGACATACCGAAATTGATGACCAAATAACCATTATTTCGAAAGAGTGTATTAGAAAATATTATCATACATTAAAAATTGGAAGGAATTTTTACTAATATAAGGGATATGGGCAATCCACTTATTTTCAATTGATTTTGAGTTGGAAGCTCATGAAATTTAACAAAATCACCAAAAA
This sequence comes from Eutrema salsugineum, assembly GCF_000478725.1. Classification (NCBI taxonomy): domain Eukaryota; kingdom Viridiplantae; phylum Streptophyta; class Magnoliopsida; order Brassicales; family Brassicaceae; genus Eutrema; species Eutrema salsugineum. Next base: position 7,883,953 of record NW_006256342.1, read on the forward strand.
CATTTGAATTCACAAGAAGAAAAATTTTCCTTCTTGACCAGTAATGCAAAAGCTTAATTTATTGTGGTTCCAAAAGATTAACTCAACCCAAATCCAACTAAAGTTAACGCTTGGGTTTTTTCTTGAAGACTTCCTCGTCAAGTTCACATCTTCACGTTAATAAAATAAAGCAAGTCAACTGATTCATGTCTGTGATAATTAAAAATAAACCATTTGCAAGAATTTATAATGTTATTATATACCAAACATTAATAAATAACTATTTGATCAATTCCATAGATTACATTTCTAAATATTATTTTTCATCCTTTGTATATTTGCTTGTTCATTGTTTGTTACCTGCAAAGACAAAGTAATAAGTTATTTGTTTTTCAATATACTAGAGGCCATTACTATAAGAAAGTTTCTTTTCCGAGAGCTCGTCATCTCACAAAGACCCTAAAAATCAACCTTGAGAAAGTTTCTTATAGTTGGGGCCACGACTTTGAGAAAGTTTCTCAATTTGAATTCTTTTCCTCCTCGGTAGATACCTTTCTAAAATCAATGTTCATAATCTTCTCTTTATCCTACATCTCTCATGGTTTCTTCTTCTTCGTATAACATCAGGAGATACCATGTCTTTACGAGCTTCCACGGGCCAGACGTACGCAGAACATTTCTTAGTCATTTGCACAATCACTTTGCAACCAAAGCGATCACAACGTTCAACGATCAGAAGATCGAGAGAGGTAACACAATCGGACTTGAACTCGTACAAGCCATTAGAGAATCATGACTCTCAATCGTGGTGCTCTCGAAGAAGTACGCTTCTTCAAGCTGGTGTTTAGATGAATTGGTTGAAATCTTGGAGTGCAAAGAAACTTCGGGGCAGATTGTGATGACGATTTTTTATGATATTGACCCATCGGATGTACGGAAACAGAGTGGACATTTCGGAAGAACTTTCATGAAAACTTGTGAAGGGAAAGCGGAAGGCGAGAAGAAAAGGTGGATCAATGCTTTGACATATGTAGCAACCATTGCCGGAGAACACTCTCAAAGCTGGTTTGTACTTTAGTTTTGGTCTTCTAATAAAATGGTACTTTCATCTTAGACACATTCCACAATAATACACCAACTAAGTTTCTGTTACCATTTTTATTCACCTAACTTTTCACCAATCACCATATTTTATATCATAACACGAGATTACAAAAAAAAAGCCATACAATAGACACTATTTGCGACTCTAAACAGAGCGTCGTATTATGAAAAGAGATGTGTACAAGAGAACCATGAGAAAAGGTTTGTGTCGGAAAACCTCTTAAAAAATGGATAAAGGTTAATAGTTGGTGATGGAAAAGATATAATACGTTTATTATATACGTATGCAAAACGTTGATTTCTTAAAATGGTTATAGAAATTTAGTTGGTGCATTATTATTAGGGATCTCTTATTATTATTGAATTTTCCATTTTATTTTTCTTAAGAATGCTTCAATGGTGGTGCCTCTTTAAATTTGGACTCGTTATTTCTGTTAGGGACGATGAAGCTAAGATGATCGAAAAGATTGCTATTGATGTTTCAAACAGACTAAGTCTTACACCATCAAAGGATTTTGACGGGATGGTGGGAATGGAAGCCCACTTGAGAGAAACAAAATCTTTTTTATTTTTTTATTTATTTTTTTTTTTTTTAAAGTAACCAACTTTTAATTAAAAAGAAAACCCTTACAGCTATGACCGAGATCATACAGTTTTAGAAAGTAGGTTAAAAGAAGAGAAAAAGTGAAGAGTACATAAAATGAACCAGATACAATCGAATCTTCCGCTTCGATTGACTTTCGTGCTTAGATTAACAAGAAAATTAGATGCGACCGCCTCGGTTACCACGTCCTCGGTTTCCACGTCCACGACCTGTGGATTGCCAATTCATCTCTTTAGCCTTTGCTGATGGCTTCACTGGTCTTTCTCGAAGAATTCGCTTCCCCGAAGGAGTCATGAGATCCATCGAGTCCATTTCTTTGTCTGAATCCGACAAGTCTTTTTCTTCTTCCGGAGAAATCAGAGAAGCAAACTTATTAGAACCCAAATCAGGCACTACTATTCTCATACTTTCCTTCTCGACAGTAGGTTTTGCTTGAGCATTAGTGGTAACAGTGGAGTATAAAGAACGAGCAGCCTCCAAAAAAGAAGACTCAATGACATTATTGTTGGTAGCTGAAAGAGAGGTTTGATATGCTGTGGGGACAGTCGCATTCACAATTGTCGAAGCTGTAGATACCGGAATGATATCTTCTATGATGGAAGCTTTAACTAAATCAACGGTGATAGTTGTTAGTAGCAGGTATCTCAATACTTATGGAAGGAGCTGAGTTAGAGTGGTTTTGAGCAGAGATCGGGACAGAATTGGAAGCTCCAGCCACGTCCATGTCAACCATCAACACAGTTTCTTTAGTTGTATTATCATCAACCCTTGGGCCGTTTTCCTCTTGTAAGCAACGCTTAACTTTGTGTCCCAATTGGCCACACCTGCTGCATTTAGAAGGCAACCATGCATATTCCACATCAACCATTGAAATAACCCCATTTAAATCATCAGCAGCTATTCGGGATGGAAAAGCTTTACTCAACTCAACTTCAACCAAGATTTTTGCTTCACCCATGAGAATGGGATCCAACCGAGGCTTGTGAGTTGCCATGGGAGCACCTAAACCCGAAGCAATATGACTTATACCCGGGATAGCATATAAAATATTGGGTATGTTCTTTAAGGTTACCCAAACCGGAATGGTTTTAATCTCAGGAATAGCAAGGGAAGCCTCTGAGGTCCAAGAAACTACAAACATTAGGCAATCATCAACATGCCATAGTGCTCGCTGGAGAACCCAAATCCTAGTGGATTCATCTGGTAAATGGAATAAGTAATTTGATTCACCAAGCTTCCTAATGGTTATTCTGCAATTTCTTCCCCATAACTTGTTGAAGACAGCAAATATTAATCCACCTGACGGAGGAGAGCATCTATAGAATTGACCAAGAATATACTCTTTCTGGTTCTCTAATCCTTGTAACAAGACATGTTGAGGAATTGTTACCTTAGGAGTCCCATCTTCTAGATATTCTGGCTCAGTTGCCCTGTAGAGATTCCTTGGATTCATTTTTGCTGCCCATGGAAACCGAATAGGATCTTCTACAGCCGCTGGTTTTGGTTTTGGATTATAAAAAACCTGTTGTTCACGAGCCTGCTGCTTTCTACTAGGCTTTGAGACAGAAAGAGTAGGCCACATTTCTCTGGAAATTGGAGGAGCTTGATGAGATGACGATGCAATTGAGAAGTTTAGCTTTTTAGCCCATGCACCTTTTAAAGCAGGAGATTGAATGGGACAATGGTTGAGGAGTTCTTCACCAGCAACTTCCTTACCCAGAGTAGCAGGGGCTTGCTCCGTCAGAATCGTTGATTGGTTCCCTTCGTTCAACAATTTTTCGGCAGAACAGACGACCGCCAAGCCTGTCGATTGAAGAGGATTAACCAAAGACGCAACTGGGCTCGCAAGGGAAGGATGAGACGGTGGAGGAAGCAATCGTTGGACAGCAGGACGAGTAGCGATTGAGGGTGGAGAGCTGGATATATTGGTCGCAGTCCAACGATTCAGGTAGGGCCAGCGGGGGTCCGGAGAGTCAGAGGGTTTTTCGCCGGAGCTATCTCCAATTGCAGCGGCATGACCAGAAAACTCATCCGAATTTTTAAGTAAACTTGATGAATCTGGGTTCTGTAAATCCATAATGGGAAGGAGATGATCACTACAAGAAAGATCGGCTTTTACGTCGGCAGATATCGACGTAAAATCGACGTAAAAGAGCATTTACGTCGAATTAACGACGAAATAAAAATCGTCGTAAAACGATCGTCGTAAAACCGAAATCGTCGTAAAATCGTCGTAAAATTACCAACTCCGGAAAATCGTCGTAAAATCGTCGGGAACTATTCGTCGTAAATGCGTCGTAAATTTTCCAACGGATGTACAACGAAAGAACTCCATAAAAACGACGTAAAATCGATGAAAAATTACATCGATTTAACAACGATTAGGAGACGAACAATTTCAATTAAGGGAAACTAAATTTTTAATTGTCGATGTTAAATCGTCGTAAAGTTTCGACGTAAAGCTGACGTAAACTTATTCGTCGTAAATTTGTCGTTAAATATTCGACGTTAAATCGACGTAAATTTACGACGAATTTACGTCGACTTATAAATTAATTATTTAATTCGATTTTAATTTAATTAATGAATTTTTAAAATAATCAAAAAATTAAAAATAGAAAAAATTTGAATTGAAATTGAAATTTAAATTCAAAAATAATTTATAAATAAAAAAAATTAATAGAAATTGTTTTTTACAAAAAAACCTAATCTATACAATGATGTCGTAATCGTCGAGGTTGAGATCGACGTCACGAGGAGGCTCTCCGTCTTGGCCGCCCGTCGCTGCTAGGCCGACGTTTCCCGTCTGCACTACCGGAGCCGAAGTCTGACCGCCCGTCGCTGCTGAGACCGGAGCCGAAGACTGACCGCCCTGCGTCTGGTGGTCCGATGGTCCAGTACCAGAACTACCACTGGTCTCAAAAACCCTCCGTGCTCGCTGTTGCCTCGCTCGGATTGCGGTGGCCAACTGCGGAACCGCTTCCGCAATGATGTCGAAGAGATCATGTATCTCGGTGAGCTCCTGCTTCTGGGCCACTTGCTCATGCCTGAGACTGGTGATCTCAGCATTTGCCGTAGCAAGCTCCTGGCGAAGCTGCGGATCCTGCGTGCGGAATCCGGAAGCCGTGGCGGCAGGACAATCTCTAATAGAGCCCATCCCTAAGGTTCGGCCCTTCTTCTTCGGAGTAACCTACAAATGGAAAATAAAAACGTTAATTATTTATTAAGTAATTATAAATATAATAAATTTTTAAAAAATTGAAATAGATATCATACCTCTTCGAAAATCTGGTCTTGCTCAGCGACGGTCAACGGTACTTGGATAGTACCGTCAGGTGTGGCCTGGGTCTCCCGCTCGGCGATCCGCTGCATAGCGGCATTGTAGATCTCCTCGGACCGAACGTCGACAAAGCTCCCGTCCTTCTTCCGGTGAGTGGTCTCGAAGAGCTTCGTCATTGGAGGTAGTTCTCCTCCGTTCTCCTCGGCCTACCAATTAATAAACATTATTAGTCAAAAATATTTAATTAATTCTAGCGATAAATAAAATTAAAATAATAATGAAATAATTTATATTTAATTACTTACCATCATGAGACGTCTTCCCGCAAAAGATATTTGGCTCGAACTTATTGTATCGCCGAGATGCGTTTACATCTACCACTCCAAATTTGTTAATTCGCACTCCACGACCTACCGTAGGATCAAACCAATCACATTTGAATAGAACAGTTTTCATTCTGACTAATCCGGGGTATTCCACTTCAATTATCTCTTTGATGATCCCATAAAAGTCTACTTCACCTCGTACACAAACTCCATAGTTTGTAGTTGCCCGTTGAGTGCCATGACTATAAGTATGAAAAACATAGCCACGTGTGAAATACATAGCTGCAGTAGTTATCTTCGAAATAGGACCTAGGAGCAACTCATGAAACCATACTGCATATGTCATGTCATCATATGCTCGACTTGACCTTTTAACCACAATGCATAATGTTGGTCTTTTCGCTTGTTAATTTCATCTTCTGAAACACCGTCAATGCATTCTCGGACTTGACTGACGAAAGTGCTGAAATTTAAAACATTGTTAAGGACATTTCGTATGTTCAATCAAATTTTAATCATACATGGTTATAATTATGTACCTCTCGTAAGGTGCCAATTCCTCGCAATTCAGAAGTATATATGTATGTGCGCTGTGGTAGTCTTGTTCGTTTGACCAACAAGTTTCTTTTAGTTTCCCACTTAGACGTCCAATTGGTGAGAATATATCAGGCACACCTTCTACTGCGTAACTTTGTCCTACACCCCCATCGTCGTAACGTCTTGGAGCCTGTTTGCGTGTACGAACCTTTGGAGCAAAGTAATAAGACGTGAAATGAGAAGTCTCTTCTGTCAGACTTCCCGCCACGATAGACCCTTCAACTTTTGCTAAGTTTTTGGCCTTACCCTTCAAATGCTTCATAAATCGTTCAAACGGATACATCCACCTAAACTGAACAGGTCCTCCCAACTCTGCTTCATGAGGGAGGTGTATAGGTAAATGTTCCATAACATCGAAGAAAGCAGGTGGGAATATTTTCTCCAAATTGCACAACAATATTGGAATATTTGTAGACAGTTGTGCAACTACATCTTCTGATAATGTCCTTGTACTTAGATCACGGAAGAAAGCTCCAATGCCTCATAGTGCCTCATGGACATGTCCCGGTAGGAGTTCAGCAAACGCAAAAGGAAGTAACCGTTGCATAAACACATGACAATCATGACTTTTCATCCCTGAAAACTTTTGTCCTTTATCCACAGATTTAGCCAGATTAGATACATATCCATCAGGAAATTTCACGGCTGATGATACCCAATTAAACAATGCTGTTTTTTGTTCAGCACCCAACCGAAATACAGGAACAGGTGCTTTCCCATTACTCACCATATGCAACTCAATTCTGTTACATATATCGGGTAAGTCCATCCGTGATTTAACGCTGTCTTTGGTTCTTCCTTGGACGTTCAAAACAGTATGCATGATGTTATCGAAAAAATTCTTCTCAATGTGCATAACATCAAGATTATGTCTAAGCAAATGATCTTTCCAGTAAGGCAGATCCCAAAATATACTTTTCTTGTGCCAATTATGATGAACCCCATATCCGTCAGGCATATTCGCAGGAGTGTGCCAATTTCCTCCAAGGGGGACCGTTTCAAGTCCACCCCAATGATCTATTTGCGCTTCAAGCTCTACTCCAGTTAGGTACACTGGTGGAGGGAGACGAACCAATTTGTTCTTTATAAACAAACGCCTATTTCTTCTATATTGATGGTTTGGTGGTAAAAACCGACGGTGGCAATCAAACCAACATGTTTTCCTACCATGTTTAAGCTGAAATGCATCAGTCCTATGAAGACAATAAGGACATGATAACCTCCCATGCGTTGTCCAACCTGATAGCATTCCGTATGCCGGGAAATCGTTTATTGTCCACATAAGCACCGCTCGCATCGTAAAATTTTTACCACTCGAACAGTCATATGTTCGTACTCCAACATGCCACAACTGGTTTAACTCATGTATGAGTGGTTGCAAAAAAACATCAAGGGCCCGCTTCGGGTGATTTGGACCAGGGACTAATATACTTAGAAACAAAAACTCTCTTTCCATGCACATATCTGGAGGAAGGTTATATGGCGTAAGAATCACAGGCCATAATGAATATTGCCTACCAGACATACCAAATGGACTAAACCCGTCAGTGCAAAGACCAAGATAAACATTTCGCTTAGACCTAGCAAAGTCTGGATGTACGGTGTTAAAATGTTTCCAAGATTTTCCGTCAGACGGGTGAGTCATTTTGCCATCTGTTTGTGAATGTTCCGCATGCCATCTCATCGACGCAGCTGTCCGTTCGGATTGATATAGTCTTTTTAACCTATCAGTGATTGGAAGATACCACATTCGTTGGTAAGGAATCTTCTTACGCCCAGCAATTTGCGGTCTATATCTTGGCTTTTGGCAGAAACGACATTTTTCAAGCTTCTCATCATCTCTCCAAAAAAGCATACAATTATCAACACAAACATCAATCATCTCAGAAGGCAATCCAAGACTAAAAACCAGCTTCTGAATTTCATAATACGTTTCAGCAGCCAAATTATCATCTGGCAAATACTCTTTAATAAGATCTGCCCAATCGTTCATGCAAACTTCAGATAGATTGTGATCTGTTTTTATTGTCATCATCCGAGCTGTTAATGATAATTTTGATAAACCTTCCCTACATCCCTCGTACAGAGGCTGTTTTGCTGCATTTAACATATCATAAAAGCATTTCGCATCTGCATTGGGCTCCTCAACAGTATCAGCATGTGTTTCATGAAATGCATCAGTAATCATTTCATGCATCCTATCATGATCTTCACCCTGAACTTGACTACTTTGATAATCATTGGACGCTTCAAAATCCACATGTTCTTGATGATTACTACTACTCCGTGCAGCCATCTGACCACTACTTTGACCATATCCCTCTCCATGCTGATACCAAATAAAGTATTGGGGCATGAACCCTCTATTCAATAAATGCTGCCAGACAGTGTCAATAAGAATATGTTTCCTATTTTTGCATTTCACACAAGGACAATACATTTTGCCGCTTTCAATTACAGTTTCCAGAAGGCCGGCTTGGTACATGAATATTTCCAATCCGTTTTTGAAGTCTTCAGTCAACGACCCATCACCATTTTTGGGCGTATACATCCACTTTCGTAGATCGTATATAGACATTTCAAAAACAAATATTTGACTTTTTGTTTCTGAAATTTGATAGAAATTTCAACTACCAAAAATTTTACTTAAACATTCAAAGACTCAAAAAATTTGTTTTTATATGTTTTTTTGGGATGATGGAATAATGAGAGAAGAAAGGGTATATATAGAATTTTTTGTTTGGTTACCAACATATTACCATTGCATATTTACATCAAATTTACGTCGAAATAAAATTTACATCACATTTACATCGATTTTACGTCAATTACAAGATAGAGGACAATTCGTCGTATTATCGATGTAAATATTACGACAAGATTACGACGAAATAAAATTCGTTCTTTATTCGTCGTAAAATCGTCGTAACATTACGACGATTTTACGAGGGTTATTTTTTACGTCGAATTTACGACGAAATTTTTGATCGTCGTAAATACGACGTAATGTCGTCGTAAATTTACGACGACTACAAATCGTCGTAAATAATTCGACGGAAAAGCCCCTCTTTCTTGTAGTGGATGGAGGAAGGATTATGAAGTAGTTCACAGGCGAAGAACGAGATTAAAAGAGCGCAACGATCCGCAACGGCGGATTCGTTGAGAAAATCGAATGAAAAATTTAGGTTGTCGCCTTGAAGATCGCTTTTTGGGGGCGCGTGGTATGGCGCGGATCTTATTTACGCGGTCCTGCGGAAATAGGTGATGAAGTGAAGATGATTGGAATTCAGGGTCCTGCGGGGATCGGTAAGACAACAATTGCTAGAGCTTTATTCAACCAGCTCTCTGCCGATTTTAAACTTACATGCTTTATGGGGAACCTCAAGGGAAGTTATGGGAGCGATGGTATTGATGACTATGGTTGGAAGTTGTATTTACAGAGCCAACTTCTGTCCAATATTTTGAAGCAACAGGAATTCAAGATACACGATTTAGGCGCGATAAAAGAAAGGCTACGGTACCAAAAAGTCCTTATAGTTCTTGATGATGTAGATGATCTTGAACAACTAAACGCCTTGGCTAAAGAACCATCTTGGTTTGGTTTAGGAAGTCGTATCGTCGTTACAACAGAAGATAGAAAGATATTGAAGGCACATTGGGTAAACAATATCTACCATGTGGGTTATCCATCTGAAGAAGAAGCTCTTGAGATCTTATGTCTATCCGCTTTCAAGCAAAGTTCTCCGTTGGATGGTTTTGAAGGTCTTGCAAAAAAAAAATAGCAAATCTTTGCGGTAATCTTCCCTTAGGCCTTCATGTTGTGGGTTTATCTTTGTGTGGGGACAGCAAGCAGGAGTGGGAAGATCAATTATCTAACCTCAAATCTAATCTTGATAGAAAAATTGAGAACGTGCTAAAAGTGGGATATGAAAAACTATTGGATACAAATCGATCTCTATTTCTCCACATTGCATTCTTCTTCAACAATCAAGCTGTTGATCATGTGAAAACCATGCTAGCTGGCAGTACGTTGGATGTCAGTAATGGGTTAAATACCCTTGCGGATAAATCCCTCGTGTATGTATCGACCACTGGGTGGATAACGATGCATTGTTTATTGCAACAATTGGGCAGACAAATAGTTCATATGCAGTCTGACGACCCTGGGAAACGTCTTTAGAAGAGGCCTTAGAGATTCGTGATGTTCTGGCAAATAATTCAGTAAGTTCTTATATATATTCTCTAGACAACTTGCTCAACAAATATTTGGTTTTGTGACAACATTTTCATCAATATTTTCTTGGAATACTTGTTAGGGTACTGGATCTGTCTTAGGAATATCATTTGATACGTCCAAGATGGACGAGTTCTCTATAAGTAGTCGAGCCTTTGAAGGAATGCATAATCTCGAATTCTTAAGAATATATGGGAGGTATATTAGTGCACTGCAGATATCGGAAGACATGGAATATTTACCTTGCCTAAGGTTACTTCAATGGAACTCCTACCCGGGAAAAAGTCTTCCTCCAAAATTTCAGCTGGGACGTCTTGTCGAAATCCACATGCCAATGAGCAATCTCGAGAGGCTCTGGGGAGGAATCCAGGTTTGATATTTTTAAATATGTATCTAAGGATTCATTATAAAATAGGATTGTAATTGTCAAAACATCAACTTTCAAAATTGGGCAATTCAAAGCATTAAACTTTCGCGTGGACTTTCTATTTAAATCATATATTTTTGCTGATTAAGTAAAATTAATCACGTTGTTGAATCATCATATATATTATAAGCGAAGTAAAAATTTCGTTTAAAGTTCTCTCATTTAATCTCAAGGTGGCTAATTACCCTTTACCCCTCCTTAAATTAGTTTAAATTAATTTTTATAAAAAATTATATTAAAAAAACGAAAATAATGGTTTAAATTAAGTTAACAAACCATTATCATACCATATATTAAAAAAAACCAAAAACAACGGTTAAGGGTTTAAAAAACAAATACTTAGCGGCTAATTACCCTTAACCCTTCTTAAATTAGTTTAAATTAAGTTTTATAAAAATATATATTAAAAAAACGAAAATAATGGTTTAAATTAAGTTAACAAACCATTATCATACCGTATATTTTAAAAAAAAAACCAAAAACAATGGTTTATAGTTTAAAAACAAATACATTTCCCTTAAAGAGACTGCAGAGTAAAGTATCTGTGATTCTTCTGAATACTAAACTTCCCTGAAGGGCAACAACGATTGTATCTGGATTTCTTCTGGTATTGTTCTCTTTTAAATAAAGCCATACAAGTGTTGCAAGTTGCAGCAGAAGTAATTAATTTTTAGACAAACATTCTTTCGATGCCAAGATTCAGGTTTTTTTTTTAAAAGCTTGTCTTAGACCAGTTTGACTGCCGAGAAAACTGTGAAAGGAGAAAAAAAAAAGTGATTTAGGATTTCTTTAAAGCCAAGACGAGAGACAAAACATCAATAGGTTAAATTACGCAAATGATCTCTAAATCATTTTGCAAGCTTATAAGCTTCTAACAGAGGACAAGCTAGCGTATCTTCTAGGTTTTATCTTTAGCCATATAGTTGATCTGACAGTTTTTACAGGTTTTGTCGAGAAACCAAGCTTCTGTAATCATACAATCAAATCAAGAGAAATAAAGGGAAAAGCTTTGGTTGAATCAGAAATTAGCTTCGGTTTCCAAAGTTGATCAACAACCCATGAGAGAAAAAGAGTTGAAAAAAAAAATTCAAATAGAGAAGTTAACAAAATTGGTTGAACAAAAAAAAAACTTTCAACTGTTCAACATTCAAATTAAGAGAATATATTTTTTGTTCCCACTTGGTGGGCGTCTTTTGACAAACAAGAGAGAGCGAGAGTGATATATTAAATTGTGTCTTATCTATTGATGACCGACAAAACCATTAGTTTTCATGGAGTATTTTCAACTGGGAAAATGCAAAGAAAAAGTGAGAGACACTAGAGAGGGAGAGAGATAGATGGTCGAAAAATAAGTAAAAGTGGAAGTTTTATAGCCACAAAGTCGTGGCTTTAAGCTCCACAGGAGGGAAGAAGAATGAAGAACACAGAGGTAATCGGTGAATCTTTTCTCTGGCCAATTACACATAGGTGATCAGTGTATCATACCAAGGAGACTTGGTTCCCAAGGCAAATGAAAATAGCGAAAGCTTCCACTTTCCTTCCTGGTTGCTAGAGATTTTTGTAGCCGATATTATAAATTTATAACAATGTGCAACGATACACATGTTCAGTTCTAATTCTTTGGCTAATCTATTATATGATCGATATATTGTATAAGTCTTCTATAATCTTTTTTTAGTTTGCATGATGATATTGTAACGGAAGGAAGAAGAGTGTTGTGGTGCACTTTTTCTATTAATATATAGGTTCATATTTTTCTATTAAAATACCCAAATTAAAATGAAATCCAAGCTAAACTATAGGAAAGGTTCATCTTTTTCTATTAATATGTTTGGAATTACAAAAAAATCTCCAAAACATTAAAAAGAAAATAAAGTATAAGAAACCGAAGAAGAAAGAAAACCTAGCAAATTTTGCCACAGATAACAACCTTAGACGTTGGCAGCCTGATTGGATTCAGTTGCGACATATTACTTTGGTCGAGTGAATTTCATTGACATCAAAAATGGTTTGGATGTAGTAACATGAATCTGTTTTTGGGATTTTAGGTTACGTTTAGTAGAATTACATGTACACGTGATAGGAAAAATTAACTAACTTCACAGTGCGTCTTGTGTTTAACTACATAATTTTGAGGAAATTGTTTTAAAAGTTTGTGTGAGAGGGAGGAAGAGAGAGAGACGTAAAGAGAGAAGTAAAAGCCTTTAAAAACATATATATATATATGGAGGAAATGAGTGAGAGAGAGAGGGATAGAGGGATTAATGAGTGAGAGAGAGAGAGATGGAGGGAATGAGTGAGGGAGAGGGAAAGAGGGAGCAATGGAGAGAAGGAGCGAAAGAAAGGTGAAGCGCAAGAAGGAAAATGCATGAAAGACAATGAAGACAAAGTAGAAGAAGGTAAAAATGAGGAGAAATACAAGAAAAAAGACAAAGACGACAAAGAAGAAAAATCAAAAGGTATAAAATGGGGAAAGAAAGAAAACGAAGAAGTCACATTTATCTTAATTTAGTTGGTTATAGGTTTCATACACTTATTTACTATTATTTTTTTGGTTTTTAGTTTTGGATGATGTTTACTTTTTATGATTAGTTATGTTTTTGATCTCGTATGTCTTAAATGGGTTGTTCTAATTCTTTTGTGTTTACAAATTTTAAAGTTTTTTTTAACGTTTTTGAAACTTTTCGGCCTGCGCAAGGCGCGGGCTAAACACCTAGTTGCTTAAAATAACGACTAAATGTGCCGAAATTTGCTTTGACCAAAACTTGAAATTTAGAATTTTTTTTTTGTTGACAAAATTGCATTTTATATAAGAGACTTATCATTTGTTGTGCTTACCATGCAGCCCCTTACAAATCTCAAGGATATAAATTTGGGATATTCCAAAAATTTGATAGAAATCCCAGATCTTTCGAAAGCTACTAATCTCGAGACATTAACACTTACGTGTTGCTCAAGTTTGGTGGAGCTTCCATCTTCTATAAGGAATCTACACAAACTGAAAAAGTTGATGATGATGGGGTGTGTAAAGTTACGAGCTGTTCCAACTAACATTAACCTGGAATCTCTTGAGGAAGTCAACATGAGTGATTGCTTAGCATTAAGAAGTTTCCCAGATATTTCTATGAATATCAGGGATCTTGATGTTGAAAACACAAAGATGGAAGTTCATCCATCAATTTCTGATTGTTTGCCTCTTCTTGAGTGGCTTCGTATAGGTGGTCGAAACCTCAAGAGGTTAGCACATGTTCCAGATAGTGTAATACATCTTGACTTAAGCAATAGTGTTATAGAGAGGCTTCCATACTGCATTATAGCTCTCCCTCGACTAGAAAGTCTTTTCGTCTACAAGTGCAGAAAACTTGTGTCACTAGCTACTAGGTCTTCCCCCTTCTCTCAAGCACATAAATGCCAACGATTGTGCATCACTCGAGAGAGTGAGTTTTTATATCAGTGATTCAATGAGGGAACTCCAGTTCCAGAACTGTTTGAAATTGGATGAAGAATCAAGAAGAGTAATCATGCAACAAAGGGTTGACGAAAATGTATGTTTACCGGGTAAACAAGTTCCTGCAGAGTTCACTCACAAGGCTATTGGAAACTCCATTGTCATCCCAATGGTTTCGAATGGTAGGAGCTATCGCTCTGTATACTCAAGCATAATATTTAAGGCTTGTCTTCTGCTTTCACCAATCAACTACTCACATCTTGATATAGCTTGCCTAATAACCAGAAGAGGTGTCACCATTACGGAACTTAAGTGGGATTCAATGAATGTTTCTCATTTTTTGACGGATCATCTGTTTATATGTGGTGGTAACTTGGTTCCAGGAAAGCCTAACGTGGATGGGACTGCGAATGAGATTCTGTTTGAATTTAGCTGCAGGGATAGCTTCAAGATTATTGAGTGTGGTGTGCAGATCTTGAATGAGCCAATATATGAGAGAAGCGACCATGACACATATAAAGTTCAAGCCGTTCAACATGAAGATGAGAACGTTCAAAGCAGTAAATATAAAGGTTGCTGGAGTTTGCTTGGGAAGCTTTGTTCTGGTAAAGATGATGAAGAATATGATGAATTTGAAGAATATGATACTACTTGTGGATCCTAAAATCCACACTCAAGGATTTAGTGTGTTGATTTTGTGGTAGAAGAATTTGGGCAAGAATTCTGGTAAGAGCGATGTAAAAATAAAGACAAAGATCGACGAATTTGGATTGTATTGATGAAAGATGAATGTTTACAAAGTGTTTTTGAGATAAAGATTGGATGCCCTTTACAAGACATTCAACTCCTATTTATACTAAATAGAACGAAACATACTAAATAGAACGAGACGAACTGTTCCAAGATCCGCGGGTTGATACGTTCTCTCCTTCTCCGAGATCTCCGCGATCTCCTCTTATCTATCCCTCCTTTTCCGAGATCTCCGCGATCTCCTCTTATCTATCTCTCCACGACCTCTTCTTCTCCGAGATCTCCACGATCTCTTTTTATCCAGCTTTCCGCGTCCTCTTAGATTGACTTGTACTTGAGTATATTCTTTGGATATGCTTTCATTGCCTTAGTTACGGGTCTATAGGGCCCAAAACTTCCCTTATAATGACTTGTTCACTCAAAGTGCTTTATGGGCTGGATTTGGGCTAAATCCAACACCAACAATTGCCCCCCAGCCCGTTTAGTGAGAAACGAACTAAAAGGGCGGACTATTTTATGGAGAATTTTTCACCCCATGGGACCTGAACGACCTATATCGCGTGATTTTTAATCATGGGATCAGGATTTCGAACAAGGCGTTATAAATGCTCTTTGTTTAAAATGTGCCGAAGTTTTATAAGTTGTGACCGTACGATCGTTTTAGAGAGATCGCGTTATGGTGTCAAGTAGCGAGTAGCGAACTGTGATAGTAACTTTTATTTTGTAGGCGCCAAGTTACTCAGCGAGCTACGAACTTGATGATCGTTCTGTTTAGATCGATTTATGATAGTTTACTGTGGATAACGACTTTTTAATCTACTTTGGTAGAGTTCGTTATCGTTTAGCGAGCTATAAACTATGACTATTAATTACCCAATATGATAGCGAACTAAGCTGAGATTGTTCGGCTCAATCGTTACTTAGCGGGCTCGGGGCCTCGAGCTATAAGATCGTTTTAAGAGATCTTGAAGTGAGCGAGTTTTGGAATAAGGGTTTCTATTCACAAACGCGATGTTACATACATTTTATAATTTTGACTAAGTATGTAAGAAAAGATAGTGGCTGGACTCGGTGTTGAGCTGCCTACGTACCCCGTCAAGGGATCAAGCCTGAACGTAGTTCGATTATTGTCGGTGCTCGGAGGTGGTAATGTTTGAGATTTATAACATTCCACGTTCTTATCTCTGGCACTCCGGTTCTGATGTTCGCGAGTTTGTAGACACCGCTGCGGACTACTTCGACGATCCCGTAAGGACCTTCCTAGTTAGAGCACAGCTTGTTGGTGCCACACTCTTTAGTGTTATTGAATACCTTGTGTAGCAAGAGATTGCCAATACTAAAGCTCAGGTGTTTTACACCAGAATTATAGTAGCGGGTCGCGGCCTGCTGGTAACTCTAGATTCGGACAAGGATTCGATCTCTTTGTTCTTTGATCACACCTTGCCGATCTCTTAGCCATTCTTTGTTAAGTTCTCCGTTTTCCGGACAGAAGGGTCCGGCGGATACTTAGAACTAATGTCTGTCACGATCTCATAAGGGAGTCCGTGTCCTCAAAGGTGGAGAGGTTGGGTGTCAGTAACCCGGCTTCGAACTGTTCTCGGAGGATGTTTTGTTCTTCCTCGTAGCGAGCGAAGCTCGAAGCTCGATGCAAAGCGTCGTCTAGAGACACCGGACAGCGAACCGATAGTTCCTGTCTGAAAGGTGAGTCGACCATAGCCCTTGTTTGAGTGCGGAGAGTGCTACTCCCTCGTTTAGTTTGGATATCCTGGATTTTATTTCCTTGAACCTAGCCAAGTAAGACCGCAGGGGCTCCTGGTGATTCTGTCTGCAGGTCCATAGGTCGGCTTCCGTGGCCTTGGACATTATAAACACCGAATATGCTTAAGAAAGGCCGAACCGAGCTGCTGGAAATTGTCAATGGATCCTTCTTCTAGTCCGGCGAACCATTCTAGGGCGGATCCGACTAGATTTTCGGCGAAAAGCTGGCAATAGCGTGCTTCTTTTTCCTCATCGTTGAGATGAGCTCGGGCTACGGAGAGCCTAAAAGCTCTGAGGTGAGCTAAGGGATCTGCTGTTTCATTATATTCTGGGAACTGCATTTTCCCAGTGTCCTTGATCTTAGCGTTAGCTATGTGATCGGTGAAGGGGGTCCTTCTAGTTTCGTCCAGCACGCGATCTATATCAGGAGCCGCACTCGTTGCTTTATGTACTGCAGCGTACATACATTTTAGCTCGGCATTGTTTGCTTCGATGTATCGCTGGAGCGCATCGAAGTTGTTTATAGATCGCAGATCTATGATATTTGGAGGGTCCTCCGCGCGCTTCTTATTGCGCGCGTTTCCTTGTTGCTGACTTCCGGTTTGGAAAGTGTCGTCGACAATCCGTTCTTCGTTAGATCGTTTGTCGGTTGGCGGGTTAGCACGGTTCGTACTACGACCTTGGGATCCGCAGAAGAATAGAGGTGTTGATAGCTGATTTCGACAATCGTCTGCTGCAGGTGTTTCGTGCTCCGTTGTTCCGCATCCGAGTATCGGCAGATGACTGACTATCTCACTAAATATTGGGGTGTTGTTAGTTTGCGACGGAGTGACGAACTGTGCTGACAGATTGTCATTTGCGAGGTGTTCGAACTCCAATCGAGTAGTCGGGGGCGGACTTCGATCTTCCTCTTCGGATAGATCGTCGTGATCTTCGCCCTGAGACTGAGTTGGTTGTGTCCGCTCTCGTCGCAAGTTAGCTATCTCTTTCTCATTTCGTGTGAGAATAGCCGTTGCCCGCGGGCTTGTTCTGCCAAGAAGGCTAGCATCCTTCGAAATTCCGCTAGGTCGTCGCTGGCTACCGTCTGAGACGATCCGGCCCAGACGGATTCAGTTCGATTCGAACTGCTGGATCCGATCGGTGGAATTCCAAATCTTGTCCAGGTTCGCGAATATGTGAATATTGGGGCCGTTCCGGACTATGAGCGTGACACGGCGGGCATGCCGGTAGTTCGCATCGCGCTCGAAGAAACAGTTTGAGTCGAGCTGGTTGTCGGATTTGTGACGCTCGGCTCGTTTGTCTGTTTATGGGCAGACGAGCTTTGTGGATCGGTGATCTCGGCATCTCCAGATCGTCCTGCGATGCTGAAGTTTAGTGCGAGGCCGGAGCTTGTCTTAGAGCCAGATGTTTCAACGTTTCTGGGATCCATTTCGTTCTTACTTGTCTTTGAGATCGGTCTCAGGTGTAAGAATTTCTTTGTTTCTACAGACGGCGCCAAAATGTGGATCCTAAAATCCATACTCAAGGATTTTGTGTGTTGATTTTGTGGTAGAAGAATTTGGGCAAGAATACTGGTAAGAGCGATGTAAAAATAAAGACAAAGATCGACGAATTTGGATTGTATTGATGAAAGATGAATGTTTACAAAGTGTTTTTGAGCTAAAGATTGGATGCCCTTTACAAGACATTCAACTCCTATTTATACTAAATAGAACGAAACATACTAAATAGAACGAGACGAACTGTTCCGAGATCCGCGGGTTGGTATGTTCTCTCATTCTCCGAGATCTCCGCGATCTCCTCTTATCTATCTCTCCTTCTCTGAGATCTCTGCGATCTCCTCTTATCTATCTCTCCACGACCTCTTCTTCTCCGAGATCTCCGCGATCTCTTTTTATCCAGCTTCCGCGTCCTCTTAGATTGACTTGTACTTGAGTATATTCTTTGGGTATGCTTTCCTTGCCTTAGTTACGGGTCTATAGGGCCTAAAACTTCTCTTATAATGGCTTGTTCACTCAAAGTGCTTTATGGGCTGGATTTGGGCTAAATCCAACACCAACACTACTCACGGAGAAACCCCCAACGGAGCAACCCCTATTATGATTCGAAGAAGAAGAAGCATGATCCTAGGTACTTGAACTATTGACCTGCTGGCCACCGAATCTGAATATACCACTGTATTTTTGCATAACGATCGATTTTGGCGCCTAAAACAGATGTTTTATGGGTTATAGCCTAGGGTTGGCCCTGAAGGTGTTTGCATTTGCTATCCCTATTTCCCGATATTGATCTTTTGTTTGTTATCTATATATATACTGTTATTTGTAAAGTCAAAATCTTATGTGTCGTTCTTAGACCGATTTTATGTGTATTTTTGTACTGATATGTTGTGTGTTTATTTTTGTCTTATGTGACAATCCTGCGTGTATTTTAAAATGATATGTCAAATTTTGTTGTAATAAAGTCATTAAACCTCATTTTATTCTAAAGTCTATCGGCTTGTTTATGTAAAGCATATGATTTTTTTATTATTGGTTTAATCATTTTTTTTATTACTGACACGAAAAGTCACTGGTCCAGTGGCAGAAGTATCTTTTATTCGTCCGAAGTCGTGTGTTCGAACCCAGGTGGAAGCAAAAATTTTTAAAATCGTAGAATTTTAAAACAATGTTGTTTCGAGTTAATCCAACAGTAAAATTTGTTATTATTTATGGAAGTCAACAAAAGTTGAGTATTTATTTGGCTAGACTGATAATTCGTGTTTTTTTGGGCAAAAAACGAAAAGTTTGGGATTTTTTTGCTGAATTCTCAACGTTTAATAATGATAATATTCATTTTTATTTTAAATTAAATGGCATGTTTGGATTGATTAGAAAAAAATTAGATGGCATGTTTTAATGTTAATACTATAAACATTTTAAATAAATGAAACCATATTTAGTAAAACAGTTTATAGATCTTTTATTCTGTGTAGGCTGCAGATTATTACCTAATTTTAATTTTAATTTCAAAATAGTACAAAGTAAATCAACTTTCTATTTTATAAATTAAATACGAATCTATTCATAAAATGATATCTTTTTATTTTTAGTTTAAAAAATCACTATTTAATTGATGTGTATTGATAACACCGTATTTTGACCACTTTTATGGATCGTTTTGAAATACTTTTTCTATGTTTTTAATTGCTTTTAAGTACTTTTATCACGTTTTTCTAGTATTTGTAGTTCCAAGACTCTTTTCAGGTAACTTAGGGAAAAGCTTAACAAAATGGATAGAAAACCAGAATTCAGCTCAGAGTCAAACCGTCAGAAGTTCACCCCTGATTGAAGGCCTTCTCACCTTCTGATCCAGCTCAAATTTGGATATCTTAAAGATGGAAGTATCAGCTTTCCAGTGCACTTTACAACTTGGCAATCCAACGGTTCAATCAAAAGATACGCGAAGAGCAAGATGTCCCGTAAACCAGCCGGCAAGCACTTCCACCCGCGGCCAAACACTCATTCCCCGCGGTCAGGAGCATCCCGACCGTGGCAAACCACTCATTCACCGCAGTCACACTTGTCCCGACCGCGGCCAGCCAACTCCGAACCCAAAAAGCCCATTTCTGAAGCCCACATTTGGAGAAACCCTAAGTGACGTCCAGAGAGGTCTTGAGCACTATAAATACATGTCTTAAGAACCCTAAATCGTGTAACCTTAGAGAACCGAATTATTTACTTCAAACTTTTATTGTTTTTGCTTTAGCTTTTAGGGAGAGAGAGATTTGTTCTCTTGAACCCTTGTTCTTTCTTTTTTCAGTTTCGGTTTCTATTCTACTTCTTAATACTATGTCTTTGATTTCGTTCATTATGTCTGAGTAGTTTTATTGTTGGGATTAAGGGATTTCGATGGGGATTTATAAGTTCGATGAGGATTCCATGAGCTTTTGAGCCGAATCTTAGAACTTTTTCTCTGAATTCGTTTTTACTGCATGAGAGTAGCGTCATGAACTACAATCTGATCCAGATGCTTGGTGACACGAAAGTGTTCATCAGGTATCAGATCTAGTTTGGGAGATAAAAAAAACATAGGAGTGGAAACTTACCTATGGACGATTTGTGAATTAGGACGAGTCTTAAACATAATACATCTTTTCTCTTCCAGGGCCGGAGTGGAAACCTACTGGTCAGGGTTGAGAGAGATAGTTGTCTATGATCACGACAGTGGCGTATTCATACGTCCGTGACTCCAGTTCGAAAAGTTTAAGCTAAGATCTTACAAAATTTCCTCTCTAGCAATGTTTTGAATCGTTCATACCCCTGAGAAAACTTCCCTGAACCCCAACGCTTTCTTCTCCATTGATTTACACCGATTTTCTTTCAAGATTTAGTTCAATATTGTCTTTCCTTTTTAGTTCATTTTCATTTAAGCATTAGAATATCCGTTTTTATCATTTTCAGTCATTTTCGTTAAGTTTAGTTATCACGCCATTTAATTTCCGTATTCTCTTTTAAGATTTCTTTTTTAGATTTTAAACACACTACCAAACCCCCACTAAACCGTTTTTGTTCTAGACTTCCTTACTTTAACTTATTTCAAAGGCTTTTTGCAGGAAAAGATCCTCCTTCCCTGTGGATTCGATCCCTAAGTACTACAATCGATCAGCTGTGCACTTGCGGTTATTGATTTCAATTAGGGTAAAACTTGACACCCACAACATACCACCATCAAGTTGTTGGCGTCGTTGCTGGGGAAGGCACGCGTTTTCTTTTCTGCAAAACCCCAAGAAAGGTTAGTAAATCGACTCTAGAACCCCCTTTTCTGCAACTTTCCATTTTTCGGTTATTTTGTTTCCATTTCAGAAGATATGGATCCTATAAATCGAAATATAGACTATGAGGAAGGTTTTTATAACACTCCTCAAGCCACCAGACGCAGAGAGAAGCATCTACGCGATCTCTACGAAGAAACTCAAAGCGAAGACAACAGAACGTTCAAGAAGGAGCCCTACACACCTCAAATGGCCAACCCTGAACAACCTGCTCGTCGTTTGCCTCACAAGAATGAAAACGTCAAACCCATTCACCGATTGGAGCTACTAGAATTGGCGGTCTCGCACTTACTCGACGTTCAAGCAAGATCCACAATTGACGAGAGAATTGACGACTTGTCAATACGCTTTAACAGAAAGCTTGAAGATCTTTCAGCTCAAGTCAAGACCGTCGAAAGCCAGCTAAACGAAGGTGCTGAAACCGTCCAGGAGAGGATGAAAGCAATCGAAGAACGAGTTGGAGCACACGTAGTTTGCATTCGCAAAGCCGGTTGGAGCATTCGCACCTTAGAGATCAAACTTGGTGAAGCAGAAGAGACTATTAACTACCATAACAACCAAACCTACTCCTACGTGGAAGAGATTTGGGATGGAGTACACAAGGTTCAAGAGAAAGCAGAGGCAATAGACTCAACTGTGGACAAAGTAGTCTATACCCTTGATGAAATCGAAAAGAAGGTCGAAAAGCTTCTCATCGAAGATCTTAGCCTAAAAGAGGAGGAGACGGAGTTAGAAGGTGCAGAAATCAGTTCAGATGGCAAAGGAGCAGACGAAACTGAGGAAACAACTCGGAGCCTCATTCCCGCGGTCGGAACTCACGTGACCGCGGCCAACAAGCTTCCAGCCGCGGTCGTGAGCATCCTGACCGCGGCAAAGCCCTCTTCACCTGCGGTCGTGGAGCTTCTACCCGCAGCCAGCACTCCTTCAGATGCCTTTCAGCCTTTTTCCACTCCTACAGGTCAATGCTCATTTGATACATCTGCTGGGATGGTCAAAACCCCTCTTCAGGAACAAACGGTGTATGTTAGGAACAAACGGTGTATGTTATCAGCTCCAAAACATCTCAAGAAGAAAATGAGGTACTCCCTTGCAACATAGTTTTAGCATATGAGGATGAATATGAAGGGCACTACCTCGAGGACGAAGACTATCGTCTGTTCATAGAAGGAGGAAAGCCTGTCAAAATGGTGGAATTAGGAGCACCAATCTCCAGATAAAGGCTCGTTGAATTCAACAAGTTTGTGAAATCGATCCCTCTTTACACAGGTTTCGATGATATATGGCATCTTGGTTGTTTGCAAGTTTTCTTTATGTACAGCAAGGAGACAAAGGAGGATATCATAACCTATTTTGGGAGGGCCAGACGTCTGACTTTTCCCAAGACATCACCTGATGCTGCTGTTTATTCAATCCACCTCCAAAGACCGGAAGAGTGCAGCCACTACACCAACAAAATCAGCAAAGAAAAGCTTGACGAATTCAATGATGTGGTTCGCAATTTGCCTGAAGGAATCACGTTTGCCAAAGCTTGCAAGGACTTCATGATAGGCCACTACTTCTGTGAGAGCAAAGAATCAATCCCTGAGATAGAAGACTTGTTCAATCATGCCAGAAGAGGTAAACCTGTTCGAACACTTCACAAAATCGATGGTGCAGGTCAGTTTCTTAACTCTTGATCTATTAGAGGAGAACTGTTTAAAAACGTGCTATGTGATTCTGGAGCTTGTCTTAACATGATGTCCAAGGCAATTGCTTTGAGACTTGGTATTAGACACCTGCGCAGGACTAGAGCAAAGATTAGCCTAGCTGATGATTCAAATGCAACACCTCAAGGAATAGCTCATGAAATTCCTTTGAGAATAGGAGATTGCATAGTGCCGGTCGACTTCTACATTGTCGAGACGAGAGATGCAACATATCCAGTGATTCTGGGATGGTCTTTTCTAGCAACTTCCGGAGCTATAATGGACTGGCAAAACCGGAGGATTTCATTTGCTAATATCGACAAAGATGTCTTCACATAAGCTGTCCCATACAACAGCAAAGCAGGAAAACGTTCTGCAGTAGAAGAGTTTGAAGAAGAACTTTGGAGTGACGAAGAACCTGCTAAGCAAAGCAAGGAGATGTCGAAAAAGACTTGTCTCAGGACAAGGTCTTCTTCATTGGAATAAGTCACGTCCAACACCAAAAGTCGAGCTAAACGACTTAAAACAGAAGCGCTTAATGGGAGGCAACCCATTTAGGTATTGTTTTCTTTAGGATTTTTCTTTCTTTTTCTTTTGATCTTTTTCTTTTTCTTAGTTTCAGGTGTTTCTTATAAAACAAAAAAGCAAAAAAAATCAAAAAACCCGAAAAGACCAAAAAGAAGGATGGTACCTGACTGCTCGACCCAACAGGAACCAAGGAGAAGTAGGAAGAGGCCACGATATAAGCCCCCGCGGTCGCAGACGTTCTGACCGCGGGAAACCTACTGTTGGCCGCGGTCGCGTAGTCCTGACCGCGGCCAAGTGCTTGATTGCCGCGGTCGTGCAGCCCGTGACCGCGACACTTGATCGTTGACATCAAATCCGACCCCAAACCACCCCTTTCACCCCCATTCCACCTCACCAATCACCCTCCACCTCATTCATCACCTTCCACCACCTTCATCACCACCTAATCACCTTCCCAAACCCCTTCGAATGAATCCGGTTCATCTCCACCAGCATCCCGGATCTAGGTAAGTTCTCTTTGTCTTTACCAATTCGATTATTTATGTATTTTTCTCATCCAATCTCGACTTGTTTCACACTGAGGACAGTGTGATTTAAGTCTGGGGGAGGATTTCATCCCTTTCTAACCACCTTTCTTTCATGAGTCTTGCATTATCTACATTTTTTTCATTTTCCTTAAAGTTTTTCAAAATCGGTTTTCAAAACAAAATACGTTTTAAAGGGAATGGTGAACATGAATCAATGATAGTTGACTGTGTGCTTTTAGACTGTTCCTAGTGACATGCTCATTCATGATTTAGGACTAGACTAGGCGGTAGCTAAGCACATTTGAAACGAAGTACCCCAAAGGAATTTGAATAATTTCGATTTAGATGAAGGGATACAATAGCTCTGTTTTATGTGGACTTAATTTGGACTTAATTTTCTCATTGAAGCATTAGACCAGGGAAACGAATCATACATTCAGGATTCCTTTATCCTTTTACCACTCTCTGTTGATCCTGAATGGCTAGTTCATCTTTAGCTAGTTCCCCACCTTAACCAATCCTCTTTCAAACCACATGCACTCTTGTTTTCTATTGTCTTATATGCAGATAAGTGCAAAAACGTTGGAGAGAAAGAGGAACGACGCAGTTTTCAGTCACCAAGGACAGAGACCTGCGATTTGCCGGAAAAGTTCCCGGAAGGATTCAACACAAGAGGAAGCTCAGTTTGCCTTAGAAAAATCTCAAATTTTAGTACAATCTCGTCCTCTAGTCTCTCTCTCTTTAAAAGGCAGTTCCTTTCCAAAAAAAAAAAAAAAAAATCCGAAAATAAGAAAAGAAAAGAAATAAAAGCTTTAGAGAGTCTAGAGAGGTCGAATTTTAAGTCCCAAGGCAACTGAAGTTTGATTTTATGGAGATTGTTTTCTGATTCCCGGAAAGAATCTAAGTTTGGGAGAACAGCTGTTTACAATAAAGGATGAAGGATTATGCAACAACATTTGGCAAGAAGAAGTGACTGAAAACTGTGGTCATCAACAGGTCCTTATCTCTCTTGCTGTTTTGCATATTATCTTGCATCCTCCAGATCTTCAGGTAATCCGAAACACTTTAACTCCACCACTTAAATAGCCATTTAATGCCAAACGCCGTCTACCCTGGATGATGTCTTTAATGAGAACTCACTATTGAACTTAATGAATGTAGAGAGCTAGTTGACTGGAATCAAGATTTAATTTGTTTAAGTTTTGCATGACGGAAAAAGTGGACTAGTATCTCTTGTGCTTTGGTGAGAATTTTCGAGACTAAGTTGTGGATTGATGCACTATCTTTGGTCCTAGTTTAGGAGTTCATGTCTATGATATTTGTGCATTCCCTATTTTTGTTTTCACTTAACCAGTTTAGGTTTTTGCTTTGTTTGAGGACAAACAAAGGTTTAAGTTTTGGGGAGTTGATAACACCGTATTTTGACCACTTTTATGGATCGTTTTGAAATACTTTTTCTATGTTTTTAATTGCTTTTAAGTACTTTTATCACGTTTTCTAGTATTTGTAGTTCCAATACTCTTTTCAGGTAACTTAGGAAAAAGCTTAACAAAATGGATAGAAAACCAGATTTCAGCTCAGAGTCAAACTGTCAGAAGTTCACCCCTGATTGAAGGCCTTCTCACCGTCTGATCCAACTCAAATTTGGAGATCTTAAAGATGGAAGTATCAGCTTTCCAGTGCACTTTACAGCTTGGCAATCCAACGGTTCAATCAAAAGATACGCGAAGAGCAAGATGTCCTGTAAACCAGCCGGCAAGCACTTCCACCCGCGGTCAAACACTCATTCCCCGCGGTCAGGAGCATCCCGACTGCGGCAAACCACTCATTCACCGCGGTCATACTTGTCCCGACCGCGGCCAGCCAACTCTGAGCCCAAAAAGCCCATTTCTGAAGCCCACATTTGGAGGAACCCTAAGTGACGTCCAGAGAGGTCTTGAGCACTATAAATACATGTCTTAGGAACCCTAAATCGTGTAACCTTAGAGAACCGAATTATTTACTTCAAACTTTTATTGTTTTTGCTTTAGCTTTTAGGGAGAGAGAGATTTGTTCTCTTGAACCCTTGTTCTTTCTTTTTTCAATTTCGGTTTCTATTCTACTTCTTAATACTATGTCTTTGATTTCGTTCATTATGTCTGAGTAGTTTTATTGTTGGGATTAAGGGATTTTCGATAGGGATTTATATGTTCGATGAGGATTCCATGAGCTTTTGAGCCGAATCTTAGAACTTTTTCTTCTGAATTCGTTTTTACTGCATGAGAGTAGCGTCATGAACTACAATCTGATCCAGATGCTTGGTGACACGTTCATCAGGTATCAGATCTAGTTTGGGAGAGCAAAACAAACATAGGAGTGGAAACCTACCTATGGGCGATTTGTGAATTAGGACGAGTCTTAAACATAATGCATCTCTTCTCTTCCAGGGCCAGAGTGGAAACCTACTGGTCAGAGTTGAGAGAGATAGTTGTCTATGATCACGACAGTGGCGTATTCATACGTCCGTGACTCCAGTTCGAAAAATTTAAGCTAAGATCTTACAAAATTTCCTCTCTAGCAATGTTTTGAATCGTTCGTACCCCTGAGAAAACTTCCCTGAACCCCAACGCTTTCTTCTCCATTGTTTTACACCGATTTTCTTTAAAGCTTTAGTTCAATATTGTCTTTCCTTTTTAGTTCATTTTCATTTAAGCATTAGAATATCCGTTTTTATCATTTTTAGTTATTTTCGTTAAGTTTAATTATTACGCCATTTAATTCCCGTATTCTCTTTTAATATTTCGTTTTTAGATTTTAAACACACTACCAAACCCACACTAAACCGTTTTTAGTTCTAGACTTCCTTACTTTATACTTATTTCAAAGGCTTTTTGCAGGAAAAGATCCTCCTTTCCTGTGGATTTGATCCCTTAAGTACTACAATCGATCAGCTGCGCACTTGCGGCTATTGATTTCAATTAGGGTAAAACTTGACAACCCTCGACACTACACATTAAGTCCAACACAACCATCATGTATAACAATATCTAAAACTTTATTAAGTGTTTATGCATATATATACATAGACAACCAATTTCTTAACTTAAATCCATTGACAACATTTGATATTTTTTTTTTGTGATCCATTCAATTTTTAATCACGTTAATCCCTCTTCCTCTTCTTCAAAACTCAAAAAAACAGTAAGAAAGGCGTCCTCTATAACAGAATATTCAACAATTTAAAAAGGGGAAAATTGCATTTTAAACTCTGAAAAAGTGAAAGTGCAAAGTTATTCGACCAATGTAAACTTTCAAAGTTTAAAATGCAATTTTCCCATTTAAAAAGAAGAATGTAGTCACACAATTGACCTCTTAGTATAAATATGACCACATTAAGGGTAGACAAACCAAATATTTACCGTATACAGTAAAAACTCTATAAATTAATAATGTCGGAACCATAATATTTTATTAATTTATCGTGATATTAATTTATCTATAAATTATTAATTTATAGAGAAAAATTATTTTTCTGCCCATCTTCTTCTTAAATTTTCTTTCAAATGATGTTATACTTAAGAATCTAAACTTATATGCTTATAAAATGACATGCACAAACTTAAAATTATGATTTTTAAGCATACAATCGCAATAAAATAGTTGTTTTTATTTGTTAATTGTGGATTGAATTATCTATATAAGAATATATATGTTCATTAGTACAAAATTTATAAAACAATATGGCTATTATCCTTAATGTTGGGGCTGAAATTGAAGACAATACCATAATATATTTTGAAATAGTTACACGTAAGAAAATTAATTATCACATCTAAATTTTTTTACAAATTTTTAGTGGAAATAAAAAAAACAACATTAAAAGCTATTGATGTAAATACGTAAAGAAATGATTTTCAATAAAATTTAAAAATTAAATAAAAATAAACAATACATTAATCATATTTTAGTATATTACATCTTATCTATATACACAGAAAATTTTATAATTATTAATTTATGTTTATGTTGGGACCATATATTTACAAAGGGATTTCGAAAAAATTATTATCTTATTATATTATCAAATTTGATGGATTTTTACATTGGCCCGACTCGGGACCATAGAAATTTATTAATTTATAGTGATTATTAATTTATCGAGTATTAATTTATAGAAGTTTTACTGTATATATACTATTCAAAATATCATTCTTAAACAATATCTATGCCTGATCGTAACCTAAAACCCATTAAACGGTTATGGGATAATTAGTTTTATAATGCTAATTGATTTATGATTTGTTCCCTTAATGTTTTTGAAAAAATATTTGTCATTCTAATGTTTTTTTGAGTTTTTTTCTGATTATACCCATTAATTTCGAATTATTAAATTAATTAAAATATAAAATAATGTTTTTTAATTAAAACAAGAAAATAAGTGGAAGAAACTTTCTTTTTAAAACATAGGAAACACCAATACTTTCACGTTCTTTTCCGTCTCAAGATCCGGCGCTAATAGAAGTTGCTTACTTTCCTAGTAGCAAAGGTTACTGGCTCTAGTATTTACTGGCTTTCAAGGAATGGAATATTATCACCTGAAACTCGAAATCTTCTTCTCTTCTCTGCATCTGAAAGACAATTTTCGGTAGGTTATGTTCTTCCTCCTCCTCTGCTAACTCGTGTTCTTCACATTATTCTCATTAAAGTTCAATTCTAGGGTTTATATATTCTCAACTGATTTGGGGATTTTGTTAATTTACAGTTTTCAGCCACAAAAATCCACTTCTTATCTGTCCATGATTTTCATAAACTACAAGTGACATAGATATTTAGCATGTTTGAAGCACAAGACACGTAAACTTAAAAAAAAATTCTAGATCAATGGGAAGAAGAAGAAAACGATAAAGTAAAAAAAAGAAGAAGCAAATACTACAATAACAAAGAAAAAACGTGAAAAAAGTAAAATATTTTCAAAAATTTAAAAATCTGAAAATTAACTAATTTTTCTAGATTTTCTCAGAATTTGATAGAAGTAGTATTCTACCAACACGTAAAACTTTGTCTCATAAATAGAAGAACTGTTCTACATTAACGTAGAACTTGGTCTAATAAGTATAGAATTAAGATTCTATAATAACATAGAATCTTTTCTATTTGGTAGAAGTTTTATTCTATCAATACGTAGAAGTTTTATTCTACCAGTACGTAGAATATAGTTTACCCGGTAGAACTTGTATTCTACCATAACATAGAATATAAAAAGAGGTGTAGAAAACAAATTCTACAGACTAATAGAAACTATAAATAACTATAGAACTGGGGTTCTACGTAAAGGTAGAACGTAGAACACGCGTTCTACTATATGTAGAACAAATTTTAAAAATATTTTTAAATATTCTTTTTCTTTAAATGGCATCCGAAAATATTTTTTTTTTTTTTATTTTGGAATTTTCGATTTTTTTTAAAAAAAATTCGAATTGTATTTTAATTATAATTACCATAACTAATTTAAAAGGTAATTATGTCAAAAAGTAACCAAAAAATAAAACATTAAAGGGAAAAATCATAAATCAATTAGCATTATAAAACTAATTCTTCCGAAGGTTAGCTTACAAAGAGTTCAAAAATATACATATTTTTGGGGCTTATAGATAAAAACATCTAAATGTAATATGTTCCAATAATGTCATAAATGAACTTAGAATTTATTATAACTAGTTTTAGTCGTATAACTTTTTTTTGTCAATATGATATTCGACCAGATGTAAAGTTGGGTGGTGACATACTGACAACATTAGTACATACCACTAGGAAATGTGACTGAAATTGGTCAGTCTAAAGGGAAACCATGTAACATAAGAATAGGCGCGGAGCGGATATCTTGGATTTGCTCTATAAAATTACGGATATCCAAATTTATAAAATTACAGATATCCGGATTTTTCGGATCGAATCGAGATTTTTCGGATTAAATCGAGACAAATGACGTATCAAAGCAAATATAACAGATATTTTGCCCAGCCCTATTTGTAACGAACAGTTTTTGTAAATAAGAAAAATAAGAATTGCTAAAGAGATTTATCTCATCCTCTTCACATCAATGTCAATTATAAATTTATACGACATCAAATTAATCCAAATATAAGCTTTTAAGTTTTAACCAGCCAAAAAAAAAAAAAAACAACAAAACACGACTCTTTAGAGAAATCTCCAGACCAAAACTCAGAAAGCAAGCTTTCTTTGTTCCAACTATATTTCAAGAAATGAGAAACATTTTGCTTCTTGCTCTTTTCTAATTGATAATAATGAAAATAGACGCCGAACAATCCAAATTGTATTCCTTCAAAAAGCTCTTTAATCTACATGAAGTCGAAATCGTCCATGGCATCATAAGGACCAGCCACTAGATCGTCATTGGGCTTATCTACAAGAAGTTGCTTCTTCTTCCCACCTGATGAATCAATGAAAAACCATTTGATGATCACGAAACTATTCGTCAGAACAATGAATCTATGAAACTACAGGCCAAAGAGAAACTCGGGACAGAATCAATATTTGTCACTGCAAGAACCAAAGAGTGAAGTTCAGAAAGTGATTGTTTGCCAGTGCACATACCTGTCTTCTTCTTGCCAGCAGCAGCTTCTTTCTCCGCCTTTAGTTTTTCATTTGCTATTGCTGTAACGGACGAAGCAACATCTTTAACATCTGCTGCCTTCATGTTAGCCACCGAAAGTCTCATGACTATTTTGAGTAACGCAATATAGTGATAACTTTTCTGCAACAGAAAGCAAGAATACGATTTCAAGAATTGGCACAAACAGTCTGTTATAGCCAAGAGAAAAAAGGTATAAGACAGAAATACATCACACCTCAAATGGTTTAAGCCTCTGAGAAATCATTTCAGCATATTCCAAAAAATCGTTTTCAGACTTGGGGATGAACATATCAAGTCTTTTTTCTTCATTCTTTGATCCAAAGAGTTCAGCAGTGGCCCGGTAGTCTGCTTCCTCAACAAGCCTGTGGTACAAAGAACATAATGTATAAGAACACAAAGCCTTTTGGTCTGTTTATAAATCTTTCTCATAAATGATGTTTTTCTTCTTCCAACACAAACACAAAGTAAAAGATTAAGGTGAAGTATTCTTTGTGGGGAAGGGTAGAATTAATATAAACTCTACCTCTGCATGCGAAGTTTCTCAGAAAGAGGATCTAAAGGTTCTTCTTTTGGTGCTTCTTTTGGAACTTCAGCTGCTTTAGCTTTCCTTTCAACTGTTTTGGATGATGCCTTATTAGGACCCTTTTCAGAAGACTTCTCTGGAGCAGGCTTTACAGCAGGCGGCTACAGAGAAACAAAATTAAGTTTCAAAACTAGAAAAGAAGATATCAAAACAGAGATGGAATCTCAAAACAAATAATGTGCAGTAGCCAATACAGAAAGATTTGCAGAGAGTGTAAAATCTAAGCTATACCAGAGCAGGTTCATCATCATCTTCCCATGAGTCCTTAATTTCATTTTCATCCACATCCTCATCATCCCAGTTACTTTTTAGTTCAACTTTTGCTGGAAGCGGTGCAATTTCCTCGTCCTCTGAAATCAGAAAAGAATAACCATAAGAAATAATCCAACTATGCTTCCATATCCAACCAAAGATATAAACAACTAAAATTTATATTCAGCACATAGCAAATACAAGAGAGGACAGTTCAGGCATAGTCTTACCCCAGTCATCCATGTTTGCTGCTATCTGAATCCAACTGCAAACCTGCCAGACAGCAGTTGAGTCACTATAGTGCCCGACTCTAATTAAAAAAAAAAGTTTTAAGCGGTGATCTTTACATATAAATCACTTTTGTATCTTGAAAGTTCTATAATATGCGTAAAAAATTCATATTTAAAACTTCAGTCACAACCTCGTTCTGCTTATCAGAATGATATACTCAAAATCAAACGACGCAACAAATACATGGTTTTAACAATTCCTAATAGGTCTGCTGCTGGCCTCAAGGGTACTGATACAATTACTTAGTGGATCTTGAAAAACTTAAGATACATAAACCTAACAGTCCAACATGCAGTTTACATGTGAGAAGAACAGCTAATCAAAAGCTTACAAAACCTAGACACAATTTTCGATTTCAACTATCTCCGCTATCAAAACTTGAACCGGGTAAACAGAGGTTCCATGAGCTCTTAAAGATGCCAAACTAAAACACTCACCAAATTACACAAATGAAACTATCCACAATAAATTTTCAATTTAAAAGTAATTCCCAAGCACGCAAACAGCAATATAAGGGATCCAATAGAAGTAAAAGTTTAACACATTGGCTGCAAAAATATTTATGTTCATAGTAATCTTCCAACAGATGATCTCCACAGTGGATTGGAAATAACATTTCAATCAAATTCTATGGAAGCCATATGAGTGCCTTAATCAATCCATGGCCTCAACAAACATTGTTAAAATCTAAACTGACTCAGGAATTTTACTGTATCAAGTTTAAAAATTCATGTAAAGGACAAACTATTTTTTTTCAGAATTTCAGTTGATAAGAATTCAGGAAAGGTTTCGGCTTTTGAACATCATCATGCACGCAAAGAGCAGCAGAAAAGAAAGCAGATTGAAAACTAATAAAAGCAAATAGAACAGAACAATTTGGTCATAGTAATCTACAATCAGACCTTTCTTAATATAAATCAAAGAAATCTTGAATCTATCAGAAACATGAGTAATTCAATAGAAACCCACCAGAGATTAAGATCTAGAAGCGAATTCAAGTGAGAAAGATGAAACCTTTAGTAAGATAACATACCGAGAAAAGGCTGAATCCGAAAGGGTTTCAGCCGAGGAAGAGAAAATCGGCAGATACGAAAGGAGAAGGTGAAGCGTTGTCGTAGGTTGATGAAATCTCCGATGTAAAGGAAGGATCGTGATACGATATAGGTAAAGGGATTGATTTTAAATGGACTTATGCGTGGTTTTGGTGGATTTAGGGCTTTTTTTCCTTTTTTCTTTTGATACCTTCCTCGTAGATTTATGCCTTTTCTTTTCTAGCCGAAATCTCAATTAATTTATGCTGTCTTTTATTTTGAAATTCGGTTAGATTGATTCGGTCGAACCGATCACAAGTGCACCAAATATTAAAATTATAGATATACAATATGTTCTTAATGAAGTGATATTTTAAAGGGTTTTTCAAATAAATGATTTTTTAATATTTAAAACAAAATTAAATAGCTATTATTTTTTTGACTATTTTATATTCTGCAGATTTTTTTTATTGGATGAATTATATTTAAATAATCTATTATATAAAGAGTTAGTTGTGTCTCACAAGTTTGACACATCAACTCTTCTTCTTATGACACATCAGCTTTCAATTTATTATTTATTATGAAAAAAATTTTAACATCAATATTAATTTTGTTTTTAATCCTAAAAATCAGAAAAGAAAGAAATTAATATCCATTTTTTGTCATTAGCACTCATTATTATCTCAGTAATCTCATTCCTAGAAGTTAGAAAGATGAAATAAGATGGTTATTACAGTGTTAGTTTTTAAATTTGGTTATCACGGTGATAGTTTTTATAAAGATAGTAAACTTCATCTAATGAAATAACTTGGTCAAACTGAGATGATTAATTTGCTGTAAATTATTTACTATCTTTATAATTGTAATCTCTTAACAAAATAGAGATGTGAGTTATTTACTAACTAAAAAATTATTTACGAACTAAAATAGAGAATCAAAAATAAACTATTTAAAGATCTATTAAAATTCTTTTCGGCTAATTATATGATTATGTTTAAACATAACCAGTTGAAATGATTGATAAACCTTTTGTATTTTTAAAGTTGAAAATGTTACAACTACAATCACGGATGTAACTATGTAAGTAACCATTTTGGGAACAAATTTTAATACAATTAAAATTTACAGTTATTGCTCTCTCCTCTAGGATGTACAAGAAGTTTTTTGTATAGGTTTTGATTTTTTAAAGAAACAAATAATTAAAGAATTGAAGTTCTTATAATTATAATTAGAGTAAACGAAAAGTGTTTTACATTAAAAAAATCAAGTAAAAGAGAGTAAAAAAACTATTATGGGAAGTTTACGAAAAGATTGAATAAACAGAAACACTCAGAAAAAAAGAAAAAAAAGTTATAACAAATCACATTACTCTAAATAGTAAAAACATTTTGTCACTTATCGAATAACCGATCCTCAATCTCGAATTAGGTTGTATTTGTTAAAATATATTTCCTACCAATCAAAAATTAACTCCTAAACACTAAATATATATGAAATTTATCTGATTATATTAAACACAACTTAAAAATCTAAATAATATACAAAATCCGCGTGTACACGCGGGTCTTCACCTAGTGAATAAATAATGTTTTAGTATAGACAAGTAAACATTAAAGACTAATTTTAATGTAAAAATCTTAAACTTTAAATATAAAAACAGAAGGAATATATATCTAAATATTATTATTTATAAGTAAATAAATATAAAATATTTTGTGTAGAAAAATTTAATCAAAAATTTTACCGTCGCCAATTTTCTTTTAACTACATAAATGAGTAAATAACAATACAAAAAAATTAACAGAAATCACGAATCACTCATTTGTAAAATAAACAATTAAAAACATGAGAATCTCGGATAGATACTATAAAGAGTTTCATGCAAAATTTAATCATCCAAACAAATTTTTTTTACAATGGTTGTTTTCATAGTTTGAATTTTTAAACTTCAAACAATTTTTTTTTTTTGAGATTAGATAACAACTCGAACTCTAAGAAATGATCTTTAGTGTGACAAACCACATTGCGAGTCCCTCTGAAAAATGTTACTCCCAATGCTCGAAGAGAAGAAATTCGTTTGCAGATGTTCTTGTTATGTATCAGATTAGTTGCTGAGAAGATGAAGGATTTTCTCCTTGGGGTTTTCATGCCTATCCCGTCATGTACTGTGAAAAGTAGCTTGGAAAATATACCGAATGAGAAACAAAAATTTGCGTTGAATCAGAAAGGATCGAACGAAATCATGCGGTTCCAATCAGTCGAATTTATACTAAAAATAAAAGTATATTCTGAAACATAAATCAACTTTTTTGCATTAAGACTGAGCCAGAACGAGCCAATCCAGTAGTCCAACATCTTACAAAGATAAATTCTCACTTTAGAGAGAGACACCATGTTGTTTCTGGTGACAAAGATAAACTAGCATCTAGTGGACTTCATTAGGTCATAGGTTTATGCGGATTCACTTGAAGAGAAAATTTTGTTTTCTAGTGGGTTTGGGAGTCGGGTTTTTTTTAGGCTATAAATGCAGGGCTTAAGGGTTTGTAATTATTCATTCACACAATTAATAAGAAAACCCTAAACGGGCGTTTGCCTCAATTTGCGATTTTTTTCTAAGTTTTATTGCTTTCTTCGTGCTTGATTCACAACAAGTGGTATCAGAGCTCAAGGTTTTCCGCGAATTGCCATGACGAAAGGAAATTCTCTCAAGTTCGATGTTCCTAGGTTCGATGGGAAAGGGAATTTCGGTCTATGGCAAAGTCGAGTCAAGGATCTGCTGACACAGCAGGGTATAAAGAAGGCGCTGTTAGAGAAGAAGCCGGACAAGATCGAGAATGATGATTGGGACGATATGCAGGATCAAGCTGTTTCGACGATTCGACTTTGTCTCTCTGACGATATCACCAATCAGGTGATGAACATCACAACTTGCAAGGAGATGTGGGATAAGTTAGAGAAGATGTACATGTCGAAATCGTTATCCAGCAAGATGTATCTGAAACAGAAGTTATATGGGTTGAAGATGGCAGAGTCAGGTGATCTTATTGCTCATGTCAACAACTTCAACCAAATCATTGGGGATCTGGAGCGTGTGGATGTTAAAATTGAGGACAAGGATAAAGCCATGATCTTTCTGTGTTCTCTTCCTCCTCAGTTAGAGACTTTGGTGACAGCTATTACAGTAAAAAAAATGACTATATCGCTGGAGACGGTTTGTACTTCGCTGCAATCCCATTGGGAAAGGCGACAGAACAATCCCGTGGTGGACAAGTCTCAAGGTGATGGTTTATACGTGAGTAGCAACCAGCAACGAGGAAGGCAAGAAAAGAAGCAGGATGGAAGTAAAAGGGACAAATCGAAGTCTAAACCAGGAAAGAAATCGATGTGCTTTGGTTGTGGTCAGAAAGGCCATTATCGAAGAGATTGTCCGAACAAGAAACAGAACGGTGGATCTGGTTCTGCAAACGCAGTTCAGAAGGAGGATTCAGATGACAGTATAGGCGATTTGTTGGCTGTGACATCTAGTAATCACACAGACTCGTGGATCCTAGATACAGGTGCATCATTCCATATGACTCCTCACAGAGAATGGTTTGAGACGTATAGGGCTGGGAATATGGGATCTGTTCAGTTGGCAAACGACATGTCATGTGGTGTCGTTGGTACTGGAGAGATCAAGTTTCGTATGCATGATGGCATCATCAGAACATTGACTGATGTTAGGCATGTTCCAGGAGTGAAGAAAAATTTGATCTCTTTGGGGACTCTTCAAAGAAACGGATTCAGACTCAGAGGTGATGAAGATGAATACGTGTTGAAGGTCTGTAAGGGTTCTTTGGTGGTGATTAAAGGAAAGTTGACAGCTGGGAACGTCTATAAGATGTTAGGGAGTGTAGTTGTAGGTGGAGCTGCAGCTGCTGTGTCTGAATCCGATTGCACAGCTCTTTGGCATATGCGTCTGGGGCATATAGGAGAGCATGGGTTGATTGAACTCCATAAGAGGGGTCTTCTGGACGGGTTAAAGAGTTCCAAGATGGATTTCTGCAAGTTCTGTGTGATGGGAAAGCAGTCCAAAGTTTCGTTCAAGACAGGACATCACACAACAAAGGGTCTTTTAGACTATGTTCATTCTGATGTGTGGGGTCCAACTCGGGAACAGTCATTGGGAGGGTCTAGGTACTTTTTCATCTTCATTGATGATTTCTCCAAGAAAGTTTGGGTGTACTTTATGAAGCAGAAATCTGAAGTTTTTGCAAACTTCAAGGTTTGGAAGGCTGAAGTAGAAAACCAGGTGGAGAGAAAGGTTAAGTATCTGAGATCAGATAATGGCATAGAGTATATTGACGGGGAGTTTCAGAAGTTCTGTGAGGAGCATGGCATTCAAAGACATTTCACTGTCAAGAAAACGCCTCAGCAAAACAGTGACAGTGAGAGGATGAACCGTACTATTGCAGAGAAGGCAAGATGTTTGAGGTTGAATACAGGGCTTCCTAAGCAGTTCTGGGCAGAGGCAGTAAACATGGCGGGGTATCTCATCAATAGGTCGCCTAGGAGTTCCTTAGAAGGGAAAGTCGCTGAAGAGATTTGGACTGGGACAGATGTTGATCTGTCAAACTTGAAGATATTTGGATGTCCAGCTTACATGCTGGTTCCAAGTGACAAAAGGTCTAAGCTGGATTCAAAATCTAAGAAGTGCATATTTCTGGGTTTTGGAAAAGGTGTGAAGGGCTTCAAGTTATATGATCCTGTTGATAAGAAGAGGGTATTCAGTCGAGATGTGGTCTTTGATGAGCAATATATGGTGCAGCAGGCGAAATCAGATCGAGTTCCTATGATCATTGAGACTGAAACGGATTCTGGTACATCACAGGATGAGTCTAGTGAGACTAGACTAGCAGCAGGACGTGATGGGCAACCTGTTGAGGTGGAGCAGGACGTTCAACATGGAAAAGCAGAGGAGAGTTTGGCACTTCAAAGACCAAGACGTATCATTAAGCCGCCTGAAAGATTAGGGTTTGAGACATGGCGAGTTATGCTCTGATGGTTGGCTTAGGTGATCCAGTAAATTTTAGAGAGGCTATCTCAAGCCTTGAGAAAGATTTCTGGATTGGAGCTATGACAGAAGAGAATGAGAGCCTAGACAGAAATCAAACATGGGATCTAAGGCCTTTACCAAAAGGCAAGAGGGCAATAGTATGCAAGTGGGTTTTCAAGGTAAAACCTGGGATGTCTGAGAAGGAACCAGTTAAGTACAAGGCAAGATTGGTGGCAAAAGGTTACTCACAGAGGAAAGGGGTTGATTATGACGAAATATTTTCCCCAGTGGTTAGGCACACTTCTATTAGAGTTGTGCTGGGTTTGGTACTGGGATTTCCATCTTGATCAGATGGATGTAAAGACAGAATTTCTTCATGGAGATCTGGACGAAGAGATCTATATGGAGCAACCAGAAGGGTTTGTGAAACCAGGAGAGGATAAGCTTGTGTGCAGACTTAAGAAGTCTCTGTATGGATTGAAGCAAGCTCCTAGGCAATGGTACAAACGTTTTGACTCCTACATGGTGAAGATTGGCTACACAAGCTGTGAGTATGACTGCTGCGTCTATGTAAGGTATCTGGACGACCATTCTCCCATATACCTACTGCTTTATGTTGATGATATGCTCATTGCTGCAAGAGATATGGAGGATATTGATAAGCTGAAAGAGTTATTGAAGAAAGAGTTCGATATAAAGGATCTTGGTGCTGCAAAGAAGATCCTTGGGATGGAAATTCGCAGAGAAAGAAGCTCTAGGAGATTGTGGCTTTCTCAAAAGAGCTATATTCAGAAGATTCTATACAGGTTTGACATGAAAGATGCAAAGATAGTGTCTACATTTTTGGCGATGTACTTCTCACTTTCAGCGATGCAGTGTCCTAAGTCTGATCAAGAGATATGTCGAAGGTTCCTTATGCAAGTGCAGTTGGCTGGTTGATGTATGCTATGGTGTGCACTAGACCTGATTTAGCACAAGAAGTTAGAAAAGTGAGCAAGTACATGTCCAATCCTGGAAGAGAACATTGGAAAGCCGTCAAATGGATTTTCAGATACTTAAAGGGTACAAGTGATCTTGGGCTTATGTTTGGTGGTCAAGAGTGTGGCTCAGTTGTGGGATATGTGGATTCAGATTATGCTGGTGATCTAGAAAACAGAAGATCTACTACAGGGTATGTCTTTACTCTTGTTGGAGGTCATATTTGTTGGAGATCTGTTGTGGCAATGTCTACCACAGAAGCTGAGTATATGGCAATGGGAGAAGCAGCTAAGGAGTCACTTTGGGTCAAGGGACTTGTGACAGAATTGGGTGTTGATCAAGGTGGAGTTTAGCTATACAGCGACAGCCAGAGTGCGTTGTATCTAGCCAAGAACCCGGTATATCATGCAAGGACGAAGCACATTCATGTCAGATTTCATAAGATCAGAGAGTTGTCTGCATCTGGAGAAGTCTTGTTGGAGAAGGTGCACACGTTAGAGAATGCAGCTGATATGTTGACCAAACCTGTTACTGTGGAGAAGTTCAAGCATTGCTTGGATTTGCTCCATGTCTTCAAGTGCTGAAGAAAAAGAAATCCCCCCGGAAGTGATTGGAGTTTGAAGGTGACTTTATGGAGATTCTTTGTCAAGGTGGAGATTGTTGTTTCTGGTGACAAAGATAAACTAGGGTCTAGTGGACTTCATTAGGTCATGGGCTTATGCGGATTCACTTGAGGGGTGTGATACGGTTTCCTGATAGGCTTGGAAAAAAGAAAAAGGAAAATCCTTTTTTTAGTGGGTTTGGGAGTCGGGTTTTTTTGAGACTATAAATACAGGGCTTAAGGGTTTGTAATTATTCATTCACACAATTAATAAGAAAACCCTAAACGGGTGTTTGCCTCAATTTGCGATTTCTTTCTAAGTTTTATTGCTTTCTTCGTGCTTATTCATAACACACCATTATCAAACCTAGCTTTTAGTGGAATAACAACTGAGGTGAATAACAGAAAAACATAAAATAAATCACAATTGTTAATGCGAATTCCATCACTATAGAACACCACTTGGGTTCAAATCTGTTATAATTCATATTTTTGACCAAAAATGAGTATAATGTTTATAACAATCACAGATTCTGAGGTGAATTCCATTAATGGAATACATATTCCAGAGGAAAATAACGAAATCACTGGAAACACAAGTCCAAACAAAAAATCAAGCTGAAACCAAAATTAACAACGGAAACAAATGAAAACTAAAACTACAACCAAAGGATGACAAAGGATACTTAACTTAATCTACTTTCGAAATCTCTGAAACTGTGGAAACAGTTCTGCCACCAAAAAACCTATAGAAATAATGAAGACACCCTCAAGAAACAGATATAACAAGTCGAATAAATATTTGGCGAAATAATAGAAAAAAGTTGGACTTAATTAAATATAACGATATCTAATAGCTATCTGTAGCCCATAACAAACTAAAAAAGCAGTATCCTTTTTCTTTCAAAAGAAAAGAAAGGAAAAAAATGTAAAAATTAAAGACGATGAAGAGAAATATAAAAAAACAAAAAATAAAGAATAAGAGAAAATAGAACATGAAGTTGACAACGAGAAATTTTACAAAATATGAAGACAAAGAAAATGAGAAAGGAGAACGGAAGATGAAAAAAATAAATTATGAAAATACTGTATGAAGATGGAGAAGGAAAAAACAAATTAAAAAAATGATGAATTAGTTGTTCAGCGATTCATAATAATAATTGTTTAAAAATAAAATCTATAGTATTTAAAGTAGATGTATGATGCATAAGTTAGATTAATCTATTGAGAATGAGACTATCCTAATTGATCATGTATTATAGATTGTCTCTAATCCCCGGTAGCTCAATACTCTTGCAACATATTTTGCCAATCGCTCTATAACATACAGAATTACAAAACATGTGTGCTAATGGAAGAAATGGAACAAGAACACTTAGGAGGAGGAGCTCAAGACTTTATAAACATCACGTGTTTCATATTTAAGCGAAAAGGCTTGAACAAATAGACCAGAAGAATTTAGAACAGTTTTTTCATATAGTTGACTGAAGAATCGTTTTCGGAATTTCTCAGAAATAGTGACAGTTTATAAATTTATATGTTATCCAAAACGTCTATATATGAATGCAATAAAAAAATGGCTATACCACTCCGCGAGAAGATTTTTGTTTTTTTTATGCAAAAGCAAGATAACAGGATTATGAAGTCCAAGATTATGAATGACTTACGAGGGAAGATAAATAAGAAAGCAGGATGCAAATACAGATTCACAGTATGACAAAAGAAAATAGTTTTATGATGATTATGCAGTAAACCAGTACTGAAGCTGAATCAAAGAGCATAAAAATAAGCAAAATAAAAAAACAAGCATAATCCACAAAGATCGAAGTAACCAACTCTTAGAAGGCAATAGCATATAAGATGCCAATGCAATTTCAGGTTCTGTTCATCAAACAAATCGATATTCCTAACATTAACGCCAAAATGCACAGCTAAAAACCAGACATCAAAATGCGATGGATAAACCATGGGATTCTTAAACAGAGTATTAACGCAACAATAATCCAAAAATGAGTCATTCTAATTGAAGAAGCATAGCATCTAAATGAATAACTACTCAAAAACCATTAGTATCTAGACTGATGTCTTAGTCTTACTCAATCACATGCCTTGCTCACCTTCTTCTTCGACGACTTCTCCACGTGTTCTTCATCATATTCTTCATCCTCGGCTCCATCTTCATCCATCTGCAGTTAAAATCCAGACATTTAACTGCGATTCATAAACCACTGAATTCTTAAACATAGAAAAAATGCAACAAAGAAACATAGCAGCTTCATGCCTTACTCACCTTCATTTGATTATTGTTCTTCTTCTTCGCGTCTTCTTTTTCATCTGCAAAGAGGAGATCCATGGCATCTCCAGCTGCAAAGAGGAGAGCCTTGGTTCAGGTGCAAAGAGGAGAGCCATGGCATCTTCAGCTGCATCATTGAGGATATCAACCACTGCTCAAAGTTTGCCTCAGAGTTTGTCTCAGGGTTTGTGTCAAACAGTATAAATACTAGCGGCTTCACCCGTTTGCTTTGGCAGATAAGAGCCACTTGGAAATCATATTTGCCGATTATCTTCTTGCAGGTGTTGATGTAAAACATATCATTCGCCACATAGTCGTGCTTAAGTAAATAGTGGGCAGAATCGATAAAAAAAAAATAAAAAAAAAATTTAACCTTAAATGTTAATGTTCTCTGGACTTCTAATGTTAAGAATTTGTTGGATTGTTATGATAAGAATTTGTTGGATTGTACAAATTGTATATTATATTAAAAACACATTAATAAAAATAAAATATTTCAATTCATAAAATGTATAAGTGTCTACTGTCTATAACGATGGATATCAAGAAACAAAAATGTATCTATATAAATTAATATTTTTTAACAAAAAATAAAGAAATATAAACAAAAACTTAACTCTAAAATCTTATATTTCTAGTTTCTTGTGTTGTTTGGTGACATATATAAATTTAAACATAATTTTATAATATTTTGTGATTGTGATTTGGGACAAAACGTTGATAGAAAATATTTTTTTTTAAAAAGAAATATATGTTAAAAAAAAACTACAATAGGAATAAACAGAGTCAACTATTTATCATAATATATTATAATGTTTTATTTTATTTATTTACTTTTTTTCTTCAATTATCTTCTATGTTATTTTTCTTAACCAATTATAGTGAGCCTACTAAAAACATTAAAAAGCTAAAAATAAATATGTATATATAATTGAAATAATGACTCGGAAAACTGGAGCCCATAATTAATTAACAAAAATATATGACATATATATGTATATATAGCTAGCTACTAAGCATTTATGACTTTTTTTTCTTTATCCTCTCAAGCAAAAGGAAATGGGTTTCATTTCGACCTTGATCGATCGAAATGTCTGGTGAAATCGACACGAAACCTCTCTAATTTTCTTCTGACGATATCAATTTCACATCGATGACTATGGAAAAGGAGATTTGGGAGGCGTTACAAGACCTTAAAATTGGAGATGGTGATGAAACCTGGCAAGTTCATCAAGATGCTCGTCAGAAGTTCAAGAAGGATTATCATATTTGTTTGGTTGCTAAAGGTTTGAATATGGACCATGTGTAGCCTGGTGCAATCGAATCCCTTCTTCCGAAAGTTTGGCGGCTGGTTGGAAGCATTGAAGGGCGCATCAATGATGATGGAACAGTTAATTTCTATTTCAAAAGGAACATCATCTCCTTACAGTTTTTGATGGCGGACCATACAATTGCAAAGGATGGATGGTGGCTATCGGCAGTGGGCTCATAGAGATTATCCCACATTTCTTCGCCACATACCATTCTGGATTCAAATTCTCCGGCTTCCTGAAATTTATCAACGTGATGATATAGTTGAAAGCATTGGATCCAAGCATGGCATGGTGCAAGAGGTCCTCATCATTGAGCCTACGGTCAAAAGCCGGCTGAGGTA
Organism: Eutrema salsugineum; assembly: GCF_000478725.1. Lineage (NCBI taxonomy): Eukaryota > Viridiplantae > Streptophyta > Magnoliopsida > Brassicales > Brassicaceae > Eutrema > Eutrema salsugineum. The sequence goes on from NW_006256342.1 coordinate 7,927,368, forward strand.
TGGGCTAAAGTGGTTTAGCTCGCAATGCAGATCATGAATATGGGAGAACCGGTTGATTTGAGGTTTCGATATGATTGTATGGTTAAGTTCTGCACAACTTGTGGAAGACTTAAGCACAGTTACAAGGTGGCAAATCTTCTACAAATAGGACATAATCCTTATGCTGAGATTCGAGCGCGCTTAGAGGCAGTTGCTGCTCTTACTTCTGCCTCTGAAGCTGGTGAAAGTTCGGGTACCAGGCAGGATCAACCTCTCCTCATTGAAGCCACTCCTGTTGTTGCTATGGAAGGAGCAGAATCACAAGATCAAAGACTGGCTACATAAGTTATCGAGCAAGCTCTTCAGGTTGGTGATGTAGTGATGGAAAATGCACCCTTAAGTCTTAAAAGAAAGTTGGAGGAAGGTGACATAGCAACATGTTCATCTGGTAAGAATCACTCTGGAAATACTGAAGCTAAAAAGGGTTTGGAGGTTTCCCCAAAACTACCACAGCAGCCATGAAGCTTTTGCATCTGAACTGTCAAGGAATAGGGAGTGACTTGACATTTCAGTACTTACAAGATGTCAGGAAGTCTTCTAAACCTGACATCATGCTTCTAGTAGAAACCAAAAACGGCTGTGAAGTAGTTGAAGATCCTCGGAAAAACTTAGGTTATCCCATTTTTTTGTTCTACCGAGAATTGGGCTTAGCGGAGGTGTTGCTTTCTTTTGGGATGTGAATATTCAGCTCTCTTTTGCAACCCCTCCCTCTTTATAAAATACTACCATGTATATTACTAACGGCTCTAATGAATTTTGCTTAAGTTATGTGTATGGTAATGTTCGGATCATCGATCTCTTCTTATTCATACTGAAGCAGGCAAATGGAAGGGTTACAAGCCGTTCCGATATGATAATAGATGGACGTTTAATTCTGAGATTAAGGAAGATTTTAAAAAACTCTGGGAGGAAAACTGTCAAAATGTCTCTAACCAAATATCTAGTCGTGTTCTTCAGTTGTGCAGGAAAAGATTATCTATATCGAAGTCGCAAACTTCCACTAATTCTCAAAAAAAAAAATTCAGGAACTCAAACAAAAGTTACATCAGGCGTTATGAGGTCAGCCCAATAGATTATCATCATGTAGGTACAATCAAGGCACAATTGCACTATCAATATCGCTTAGAAGAGGAGTATTAGCGAACTAAAAGTCGTGTGCTTTGGTTACAAGTAGGTGACAAAAATACCAGGTTTTACCATGCTAAAACCAAACAAAAAAGTCCTCTTAATCGTATTGCTTCTCTTGCCGATGATAATGGTGCCTTAAATTTTAAGCATGATGATATTGAAGCCCTAATTTCTGATTATTTTAACACTTTTTTTTCATCACAGTCTGATCAAGCATCTGCAAGTTTTCTGGATCAGATTCAGCCAAGAGTAACAGAGGAAATGAATTCTGCAAACTAGGCTGAATACAGAGGACGAAGTGTATCGTGCCCTAGAGCAGATGAACGTAGATAAATCACCAGGGGCGGATGGGCTTACAACAGGATTTTATAAAAGCCATTGGTCGACAATCAAAGCATGTTTAATTTGTTTTATTCAACAATTTTTAGATACTGCTGAATTGGATCCTGTGTACTAAACCATACACATATATGTTTAACTCCTAAGATAGAAAATCCAACTCATATCAAAGATTATAGACCAATTAGTTTGAGTAATGTGGCTTCCAAGCTACTTTCTAAAGTGGTAGCCGAGAGACTCAAACCATTGCTTCATCATATCATCTCTGAAAATCAGTCTGCTTTTTTCCCAGGTAGATTTATTACTGATAATTTTCTTATAGCTCATGAGATGTTGCATTCAATGAATATCAGAAAACTTAAATATCCTTATATGGCCATGAAGTTGAATATTAGCAAAGCCTTTGATAGAGTTGAAGGGTTTTTCATTGAAAAAATCATGAGAAAAATGGGCTTGCTAATCAACACTGTAAGTGGATTATAAGTTGTGTTACCTCTGTACTTATTCGGTTCTTATAAATGGAAGTCCTTCGAGAGTCATAAAGCCTACTAAAGGAATTAAGCAAGGAGACTCAATTTCTCCTTACTTATATCTCCTCTGTACGGAAGGATTATCCCATCTTATTACACATGCATCAGCTACTCGTCAGCTTAATGGCTTTCAGGCAAGCAGAGGTAGTCCAACTATCACTCATATGTTGTTTGCTGACGATTCTCTTCTTTTTTGCAAAGCAACAGTGAATGAGTGTGAAACTCTAATGCAAAATCTTTGAGGGTATGAGAAAGCATCAGGTCAGCAGGTAAATTTCCAAAAATTTGCAATTACTTTCTCTAAAGGTACTTCTCATGTTCTTAACGATTACATCCTTCAAACTACGGGAATATTAAAAGTTAGAGGATTTGGGAGGTATTTAGGATCACCTGAACATATTGGTAAAAACAAAGCTGATACATTCTCCTACCTGACCTAAAGAGTTTCCCATAAGATGGAAAATTGGTATGCTAAGTTCTTATCCCCTGCAGGTAAGGAGGTCTTAATTAAATATGTGGTAACTGCATTACCTTCCTACACTATATCTTGTTTTAAGCTACCACAGAAAATTATCAATCAACTTCCATCAGCTACAAGGAGGTTCCTATGGTCTACAAATTCGTCTAACTCAGGAATACCTTGGATTGCGTGGGATAAACTGACAGATCCCAAAAGCCAGGGGGGGTTAGGTATGAGGGATTTGAGAGATTTTAATATTGCCTTGCTTGCTAAACAAAGTTGGAGCTTACTGCAACAGCCACAATCGTTACTTGCGAGGGTGTACAAGGCTTAATATTATGCTAAATCGACTCTGCTAGATATAAAATAGAAATGAAACTCTAGCTATGCTTGGCGTAGTATCTTGCAGGTGATAATTTTTTTAAGCAAGGAATTAAGTGGATCATCGGGAATAGAGAGCAGATCCATGTCTGGAAGGATCAATGGCTTCCCATTATCCCATCTATCCCTGCTCAGGGTATAAGTATGTCCACTTCTCCTAATCTTAAAGTTAAGGATTTGCTTATACAGGTATCGGCAGATATTCCTCTCATCAAGATGTTTCGTCTTTTAATAATGGGGGTCAAAGATACCATCACTTGGATGCAAACAAAAAATGGTGAATATTCGGTGAAGTCTAGATAAAATCTTCTTCAATCCCCAAAAATTCAAGCTTCATCTACTCCAACTCATCTATACAAAGCTCTTTGGAAACAGAGCATGCCTCCAAAGATTAAACACTTCTGGTGGAGAGTGCTTCATCAGGCTCTTCCTATTGCACTTAATCTTTATCGTAAACGTATTTTACAGGATGGTACCTGTCAGATTTGTGGAGAAGAAGAGGAATCATCTAATCATCTCTTATTCACTTGTCGGGTCAGTAAGGAATTTTGGGATATTGCACAATTACATGTTCCATCAGCAGAAAATATAGACTTGCATGATCTCTACAAGAATTACACTTCTTTTGTGGAGCTGAATAGGAATTCTGCTGATACTTTACTTTTATTTTATATGTCAGGGTGGAGGATTTGGAAGCATCGTAATGAATTTATTTTCAATAACAAAAGATGGCCAATCCCACATATTGTGAATAAGACTTTGCTCAACAGAAATTTATGGTACCAAGCAATAGAAACGGAGAGGCAAGCTTCATCAGGTATTCAAAATACTTATTTAGAGCATGATGCACATATGATGAATGAAGTTAACAGAACAATGCAAAAAACGTTAAATACTGTTAGAGGTTCTTGTTGCTTTGTAAATGCCTCTTGGTTATCACAACATCATAAAGCAGGAATTGCTTGGATTTTATATGATGGACAAGGTAGACAACTCATATCGGGATCAGGCTCAACTGATCCTACACCCAAAGCATCCCCTGCAGAGATTGAAGCGCTGTGATTGGCATTAGTGGAACTGAGGCACTTAGGTTATGCAAATGTTACTTTATGCGGTGATCTTTAAATGATTTACTGACCGTTTCAGAACCGGAATACAAGCGCAAGATTGGATTCATAGAAACATCATCAACTTGGAATCCAAATTCAGGACATTGTTAATATATCTAGAAGGTGCGATTTCAAGTTTAAGCAAATTAATAGATTAGCTAATTGTAACACTGATGCTTGGCAAAGCAGGCGAGACTGAGCTTCCAAAATTATGTAATCAAGTGGATGGTGTAATTTCCAGTATGGTAATAAGATAAGTTGACGACAAAAAAAGCTAGCTACTAATATTAATATATATAGCGAGCTACACTTTTGAGTATTTGATCTTCGTTCTTGATCATTTCATCAATGTGATGTTTGTAGAATTGAATTTGTTCGCTGTTTACGCCATCGCTTACTAATCCAACTGAATATTCAGTATTTGAAAAATCAAAAACTGATTCTCACCTCATTGAAGTCCTAGCCAAAGAATCTAGAAAACACATTTGGCGATATTGGGCCATATTCAAGCCTTATTGTATTTGTCTTTCTTGTATATATCCCACATCATTAATATGTGGTGTATTAGGTTAATTTTAGAGTCTATATAAGGCACAGCCTCAATATTGATATGAACATAATAAGAAACCATTTTATAACTTCTAAAGATTTCTTGTCATAGTATCAGAGCTTTAAAACCTAAACTACTACAAGGTTTTATTGTTTCTAGATTTAAGGGATTTCAAGTTTCCGCTGCAAGATCCCGTTCTTAGTTATATTTTCTTTTGGTTTTTGACCTAAATATTTTTGTTTTCACTCTGTAACAATTATTTTTTTCGATGGGTGATAACAACTCGACAATTATTCTATCGGTTTCTACAACTCCTACTGAAACTCGTCATACCATATCGCCATATGACTTAACTTCTGGAGATAATTCTGGTACTCTGATCTCTAAACCCTTGTTGTGTGGTCCAAACTACGATCAATAGGGCACAAGTCTTCGTGTAGCACTGAAGGAAAGAAAAAAGTTTGGTTTTGCGGATGGTACCATACCACAGCCAGAGGAGACGTCTCCTAATTTTGAAGATTGGACTGCAAACAATGCTCTTGTGGTTTTATGGATGAAACTCACAATTTATGAGAATCTCTATGACTTGATGTCCCATATTGATGACTCTCATGAACTTTGGATACACATTCAAAAGCGCATTGGAGTTAAAAATGGAGGTGCTGGTTGTGGTTCTGTTCAGTTAAATCATGTTTTTTGCGGCTCTTTTTCCTTCTATCACAACATTTTCTGCTACAAGTACCGCTTTGATTTCTGCAGATCGAGTGGGGATTAATTGTCTCAGTGATAATCAGTGGAAGGAATTAGTTCATTTGCTTGAAGAACGCAGAGTGCACTCGACTGAGCATCTTTCTGGGAAATTTTTTATTGAATCCTGGATTGTTGATACAGGAGCTTCAAATCACATGACTGGTACACTTGATTATCTTACTGAAATCTGTGACATGGCCCCGGTGTTGATCAAATTTCCTGATGGTCGTTATATACTACGGCTAGTAAACACAAGAAAGTAAATTAGGTTCTTCTTTGACTTTGCGAGAGGTGTATTTTGTCGATGGACTTCAATGTCATCTCATCTCTGGTTTGCACTTGACTAGGGATCGTCATTGTTTTTTTCAGCTCACTGATAAATTTTGTGTGATTCAGGACTGCATAACGATGAAGCTGATTATGGCGGGTAAGCAAGAATTTGGACTTTATTGTTTTTGCGGTGTAGAAATTGCTGCAGCTATACATGGATCAGATTCATCGTCCGTTCATGTGTGGCATAGACACTTGGGACATCCATCCTCGAAAGCTTTGAAGTTGTTACCGTTTTCTGATTTTAATTGCAGTGATTTTGATTATAAAGCATATGAAATTTGTATCCGCGCCAAACAGACTAGAGATTCTTTTCCCATAAGAAGTCACAAGACAAGTTTTCCATTTGAAATGGTGCATTGTGATCTTTGGGGTCCATATAAAACTATTGCAATATGTGGCTCTCAATTTTCTTACACTAGTTGATGATTATTCAAGGACTGTGTGGATTTACCTTTTGAAAGCGAAACAAGATGCTTTTCTACATCTTCGAAATTTATCAGCCTTGTTGAACTTCACGTGCAAAGTCAAAACAATAAGAAGTGATAATGGCTCAGAGTTCATCTGCTTATCTGATTTTTTTGCTCAGCAAGGTATCATCCATGAAACATCATGTGTGGGCACACCTCAGCAGAATGGTAGAGTAGAGCGTAAACATCGTCATATTCTCAATGTAACTCGAGCATTTTGTTTTCGTGCGAGATTTTCTATCGAGTTTTGGGGTTATTGTGCACTAACTGCTGGTTATTTAACTAATCACACACCCACAACTCTTCTCAATGGGAAGACACCGTTTGAATTGATATACAATTGTCCACCTCTGATGAACCATATTCAAGTTTCTGGTTGCATTTGTTATGTTCACAATCAGAAGCACGGATGGGATAAATTCGAGAGTCGCAGCAATAAATCCATTTTTATTGGGTATCCTTTTGCCAAGAAAGGATGGCGAGTTTACAATATTGACACAAGGACTGTCTCTATCTCTGTGATGTAATATTCACAGAAACAGACTTTCATTTCAACAACGTAACAACTATGTCTTCTTCTTATTTGCAGTGTTCTGATCCTCCACTTAATAACATTACTGATGATGATGATATTTTTAATGATGCAGTTATACCTGCGGATGTTGTTAATCCCGAAAACTCTGCAGATGTTGTTATACCTTAGGATGTTGTTCATCCCGAAAGCTCTGCATATTTTGTTATATCTGTGGATGTTGGTTCATCCCGAAAGCTCTTCTTCTCGGCCAATACCACCACTACCACCTGAGAACGAAGCTGCTCCTGTGAGTTCTGATATTGATGATGGTACAACATCTCATGACAAAGAAATTTTTGCTGGTACAGATGATCTAGTTGTTGATGACAGCTCAGATAACCTGCAGATTGTTCCAGCTATCTCTCCTGACTCTTTGGTCACCACGACACCATAAATAATCGAGGAACCCGAATTACTTGGCCATGGGCATTGCAAGAAACAACGACCTGTTAAGCTAGCGGACTCGCGGTTACTTACTGAGCCATTTCCTTCATTCACACGTTATCCTTTGGATAATTATCTCTCTTCACCTCAATTCTCCACCGCTTATCAGACATATGTCATGGCTATGACTTCTGCGATAAAAACTTGAAGCTACAAAGAGGCAGTTCTTGATGCAAAGTGGTGTTTGGATGTTCAAAATGAAATCGTCTCGCTGGAAGATCTTGGTACATGGATAGTCGAGGATTTGCCTCCTGGGAAAACTGCGCTTGGCTGTAAGTAAGTTTTCAAAATTAAATTGAAATTTGATGGTTCGGTGGAACGATACAAGGTACGTTTGGTCGTTCTTGGCAATAATCAAACTGAAGGAGTTCATTACGATGAGACCTTTGCGTTGGTTGCTAAGATGGTAACAGTTCCTACTTTTCTTCAACAAGTTGTCTCTCTTGATTGGGAAGTGCATCAAATCGATGTGCATAATGCATTTTTACACAGAGATCTTGATGAATAGGTATACATGCGCTTTCTTCCTAAGTTCCGGACGAATGACAAAGTGAAAGTTTGTCGATTGAGGAAATCACTGTAAGGTTTAAAGCAAGCTCCTCGATGTTGGTATGCAAAGCTTGCATCAGCTTTGGAAGCTTACGGTTTTCACCATGACATGTCTGAGTACTCTCTGTTTATACTTAAGAAGGAATTTGTCCGCATTCATGTGCTTGTTTACGTTGATGACTTGATTATCACTGGTAGCGCGGTTAGCATAATCAACGAGTTTAAAGCTTATTGGAGCTCGTGTTCTCTTATGAAAGACCTCGACATTTTGTGATACTTCTTAGGAATCGATGTCGCACGAAGTCCAGTTGGTGTGTATTTGTATCAACGCAAATATGCAGTGGAGATCCTTACCGAAACTGGTTTACTTGGTCTTAAGCCGGCTACTCATCCGCTGGAACAGAATCGCAAGCTTTCTTTGGCAGATGGCGCGGTTATGTTGAATCCTGCTTTACACTATCGTTTGGTTGAGAAACTTATATATCTGACTAATACACGTCCTGAGTTATCCTATTTTATTCATATTTTTTCTCAGTTTATGAGTGCTCCTAAGCCTGCTCATTGGGAAGCTGCGCTTCGTGTGGTTTAATATCTCAAACAAAGTCTCAGGCAAGGTATTCTTCTAAAGACTGGCACACCACTTGTTTTGTCTGCTTGGTGTGATTCATATTGGGTTTCATGTCCCCTTACTCGTCGGTCTTTAACGGGTTGGTTTATACAACTTGGCGGTTCACCGATATCGTGGAAAACAAAGAAGCATGATGTTGTGTCTCGTTCTTCTACTAAGGCCGAGTATAGAGCGATGGTAAACACAGTTCAAGAGCTTCTCTCGTTACGACATCTACTTCTGGTTCTTGGTATCCCGTGTGACTATTCCATCATCTTTCATTTGGATAGTCAATCGTCTCTCAAACTAGCAGCTAATCCGGTCTACCATGCTCGTACTAAACATGTTGAGTTGGATTGTCATTTCATCCGAGATTAGATCATGTGTGGTACCATTGCTACTAAACATGTTTCCACTAAGTCTCAACTCGCTGATATAATGACAAAAGCACTAGGTCAGAAGGAGTTTGAAGATTTTCTTGGCAAGCTGGGTGTTTGTAACCTCCACACTCCATTTTGAGAGGAGGTATTGGGCCATATTTAGGCTTTATTGTATTAGTTTTTATTATATTTGTCCCACATCGTTAATATATGGTGTATTAGGTTAATTTTAGAGTGTATATAAGGCACAGCCTCAGTTTGATATGAACATAATAAGAAACCCTTTTATAACTTCTAAAGGTTTCTTGTCAGGCGAAACATCAAAAAATTTCCCAGCTTAAAAGTTGGTTTCTATACACGTAGTTGCATGGTTATTTTAGGCACTTTAATTAAAGGGTGATTTGCATCAATAGTACTTATGGGAGAACGAATTAAGTAACTAACATGGAAAAGCAGTCAATTAAGTGGGTAGCACAAGTCAACGAAAAAAGTATGTGGAAATGACATTACACCCCTTGCTCCATAAATCTAAACATCGCTTTTTCTGACAGAGATTGGGACCACACTAACTTACTAAGACGCAGATATTACCTCATTTTTGGACCAATAGCAACATAAATTTTATTCTTACTTTAGCATCCTTCAAAAGTTGTTGACGTTTTATAATGTGTGTGTAGGACTAAGTTAATTATTATTTTCTCTCTCTACCACTCTTCTCTTCCTTTCCGTTATTTTTCTCATCCTCTTCTTTTCTGTTTCCTTTTCTAAACACAATATTTGGAAGGAGTGAATTTTAGGTAGTGCATCGCTGATTTGATTAATCTAATTTTGCAATTTAGCTTTATAGTTTGTATTTTCTCAAGAAATTATACACGATACCTATTTCTCAAATCATTTAAAATCTGAGGTAACTTTATAGCATAATTGACTATTTTCAAAAAAAAAAATCATTTACTCAGAGTATGCAGTTATGTAGTAGACGACTATTTTAATAAAAGAGCTGCATCCTCAGATGAACATCCTCTCATTCATAAATAATGAGACATTATAGACGATATTTTCTATGGTTGCACCAAGTTGAAGGTAAATAGACATATACCAAGTAGTCACCTATCACTTCAATATAGACGTTCTTTTCAATTCTAATTCTTTTGTTTGTTGTGTTCATATATTTATAGTAGATGACTACTAATATGTACTATGTTTAAAATGTAGGTGGTTGTTATCGACCATGATGAGTATGACAACATTGCAAACGAGAAGCTTATGGGAGAAGTGTACACAACCAGTTTTTATAGACCCTTTTATGAAAGACCTTTCTACCCAGAACCAACTTATGTATGTTCTCGTGACTTGGAACTACTTCCCCCATTAATGCGCTGACCACATGGTCGAAAAAAGAAAATAAAGATCTCATCCCATGGAGAAATGAAGGTAACATAGTCATTTATTTTAGTGTTTGTAACATAGTCAACTTTTATATTGAATTGTAGTTGACTACTTTGTGGTAGAAAAGTGGTTGATCCAATTTGTTTGACTGACACCGAGAAATTTGAGGAATACGGCAAGGCTTTGCAGCAGGTGTCTTGGGAGAGGTCATAATGGTATGGCCATAGTTTATTATTTTCATAGAAGATCATTTGCTAAGAGTATGTGGTTATGTAGTAGACAACAATTTTTATAAAAAAGTTTCATCCCCCTCAGACAAACATTCTTTCACTCTGAAAGTGTGAGACATTATGAATGATACTTCCTATAGTTGCACCAATTTGAAAGTAAATAGGCATATTCCAACTAGTCATCTATCACTTCAGTATAGACGTCATTTTCAATTCTAATTCTTTTGTTTGTTGTGTTCATATATTTCTAGTAAAGGACTACTAGTAGGTGACTATGTTTAAGATAACGTTTGAATGTCACAGAGACGTTGACTACTTTGTAACGTATTTTGATTAGATAGCTAGTACTCAAAATCAATTATTAATAGTTTTTTATTTTCTCCATACAACTCAAAGTTGATTCTAATACTTAGTAAGTATTAATAATTGTCTATTTCAATTAGATAGCTACTACTCAAAGTTGATTATTGGTAGTTCTGTATTTTCGCTGACTCAAAGAATTCAGGGTAGTGCTTCATCAAGCTGGGCCGTTTAATGAAGGCAGATAGGTTGAGCGCCCAGATGACAGATGATTCCTTGAATGTTTGGTTTAAAACCTTATATGAACTAGCAAATGAATAAGCATCTTCTGCAGATTCTCTATCAACCTTTACAAAGACATCAACGAGTGCATCGCGAATCTGGAGAAGCACATTATTTGTGAATGGTGTGGGTTCACATTGTTGAAGAGAACACATATCCCTACAAAAGAAAAATGGCAAAAAGTTAGTTATTGTAAACTGATTACTATTATAATGTAGTTAACTATCAATAGTTATATTAGTTGTTGGTTATATGTGCATAGTAGTTATGTAAACTGAATATGGAGTAGTTTTTTATCATATCTGTTATAGACGATTAGAGTAGACGATTACTAATGATGATATTCAATGTAATTATTACTTACTCAGTATGCATATAAAATAGTTAACTACTCTAAATCTACAAAATCAAGAGAATCATATATCGATAACAACGAAGAAGATGACGGAACTGGGTGAATACAGTGAACAAAAATTAGAAGTACTAGAAATAAAATTGATTATAGAGAACCAGACATCGAAGATGTGAGCACAAAAACAATAACTGAAAGTCAGCTCTAAAAAGCGTAGATCTGAATATGTTACAACCCGGATGCGTACAAAGAAGACAATGGAGCTGGAATGAAATAACAGAACAAAATTTGAAGAATCACGAGAAAACAAATTCTGACAACAATATAAATAGCTAAAAGATAGCTGAATAAATTGATAATTCTAGATTTACAAAATCTAAGAGCAATATGCGGGTAACTGCGAGTAAAATCAGATAACTGAACAATAACGATGACAATAATGAATCAAAATGAGAATAATAACAGAGAATTAGTAGTTGTAGCAACAGATAAATATGTACCTTTCTTTAATCACTGCGGAAGAAAAAGACGGCGTTGTAAAAGATTTGTCGACCATGTTCGGAGGTTCAAATCCGGCGATAACGCTATAGAGACTCGCCGTAAAAAATGACAGATTGATATTGACGGAAAAGGTCTCGCCGTGAGAGAGAAGAGATGAGAGGATATGGATGTAGTAGAAGTATTTTGAAATTCAAAAATGAATTTCATAGACCGAAGCTTACCTATAAAGATGTGGGAAAATAATTTGAATTAAAGGTAAAGCTGGATGAAAGAGAAAGATGTCAGAGAAAAAGTAAAATGTAACAACGTATACGTTATAAGATATAAAGAGGTGTTAGAGTGTAAAGAAGCTGAGGGGGTATTGAGTACTTTCCACCCTATAAAAAATTAGTTTTCAATCACCTAAATAACTCTTGTCGTGTTGCTATCACACCAAAATTCCCTTAATTAAAAATAGGAGAGAACCCGCGCGTAAACGCATGTCTTGTTTTAATTTATATTTTAAATAATATATTTTAGAATTTATATTGAATTTTATGTTTACTATCAATGTTTTTGCGTTTAAAATATTTATATTTTCTTTGATTTCTTCTTGATGATACATTATTTGTAATCTCTTCTACACCAGTTTTGCTAAATACTAATTTTTCTCCCAATATAATAAGGGACTAAAATCTACTATTTAATTTTTGTATGAAAACATAATAGTTCACTTTAAAATATATGTTGAATATCATAGAATAATATTTATTTGTTTTTTGATCTTTATATTCTTTTTTATTTTTGTAAATCTTACTAATATAATATTTGTTAACTTTCTCAATTTGCCATTTTTATTTTTTTTTATTATATATATTATTGATTTTATCTTTTTTCTTTATTAAAAAAAAAACATGTAGGACATTTTTATGTAAACATCCTTCTTTTTACTATTATTTTTTTAATAATTTTTATTTCTTTAATAATTTCTTAAATATTTTGTGTTTTATAATTTTATTAGTTGAAATTTAATATGAGATTATTTGAAACTTCTTATCTTATTCAGTTTCATAAATTTTTTATACATTAAAATTTGATTATATTTTTAGTTTAAAAATGAAATTTAAATCATTTAAAAAAAAATAGAATGGTACATTTAAAAAGTTTTATTTTATATAATATTTATAAGTTTTTTATATTTAAATTAAATTTAAATTTCATTCTAATATAAATATATATTAATATTTACTTGTGTTCTTTAATGTGTTTACTTTAAATTTGATTAATTATTTATTTTATTAATATTTAAAATGTCATTCTCTCCACTACTGATGTGTCACTCAGCTAGAGAGAGTTGAGCAACTTAAATGGTTGTTTCATATATGACAAAAAAATAGTTTGTTTATGCATTCATAAGGAAAATAAATATTAATTTCTTATTGGTACACAAATGCTCCGATATATGTGAAAAAGCTTATAAGAATTGATTTGGCTACATATGTCATCAAAGTGCACTTATCTTTTCCGGTCAAATGTCTTGAGAGAACTCTAGAGTTAAGCGTGCTTATGTTAGAGCAATCTCAGGATAGTGACCTATTGGGAAGTAGTCCATAGTACCGTGTGAGTGAGGATAAAAGCACGAGAAAAGATTATGTGGTGATTGCAAGAATAGTAAACAAGTCTTACAAGCCTCCCGGACCAAGCGACTCCCGACCGTCGGACATGGCTGGGCCAATGGGCCTAGATAAGATGTTGGGCCAACGGGTCTAGAAAGAGGATGTTGGGCCCATGGTCCTAGAGAGGACATTGGGCTCACTAGTAGGGGCGGTTGGAGGCGTTCAGAGTTGATAGTCAATCCAGATGAAAGGCGGATTCGGGGTCTCATGGATTTGATAGCCGGTCCGTCTCGTTCTCGGAAGGGAAGAAGGGAGCTGAATTTCACAATTGGTATCACAAAATGAAGTTTAAATCATTTTAAAAAAGAAAATAGAATGATACATTTAAAAAAATTTATATTATATAATATTTATAAGTTTTTATATATTTAAATTAATTTTGAATTTCATTCTAATATAAATATATATTAATATTTACTTATGTTCTTTAATATGTTTATTTTAAATTTGATCAATTATTTATTTATTAATATTTAAATGTCACTCTCTCTACTACTAATGTGTCACTCAGCTGGAGAGAGTTGAGCAACTTAAATGGTTGTTTCATATATGACAAAAAAATAGTTTGTATATGCATTAATAAGGAAAATAAATATTAATTTCTTATTGGTACACAAATGCTCCGGTATATGTGAAAAGACTTATAAAAATTGATTTGGCTACATATGTCATCAAAGTGCACTTATCTTTTCCGGTCAAGTGTCTTGAGAGAACTCCAGAGTTAAGCGTGCTTATGCTAGAGCAATCTCAGGATGGTGACCTACTGGGAAGTAGTCCATAGTACCGTGTGAGTGAGGATAAAAGCACAGAAAAATATTATGTGGTGATTGTAGGAACAGTAGACAAGTCTTACGAGCCTTCTGGACCAAGCAACTCCCGACCGTCGGATAAGGGTGGGCCAATGGGTCTAGAAAAGATGTTGGGCCAACGGGTCTAGAAAAAGGATGTTGGGCCAATAGGTCTAGAAAGAGGACGTTGGGCCCATGGACCTAGAGAGGACGTTGGGCTCACTAGTTGGGGCGGTTGGAGGCGTTCAGAGTTGATAGTCAATCCAAATGAAAAGGCGGATTCGGGGTCTCATGGATTTGATAGCCGGTCCGTCTGGTTCTCGGAAGGGAAGAAGGGAACGGAATTTCACAATTAGTATCAGAAAATAAAGTTTAAATCATTTGAAAAAAGAAAATAGAATGATACATTTAAAAAAATTTATATTATATTATATTTATAAGTTTTTATATATTTAAATTAATTTGAATTTCATTCTAATATAAATATATATTAATATTTACTTATGTTCTTTAATATGTTTACTTTAAATTTGATTTTATTTTATTAATATTTTAAATGTCACTCTCTGTACTACTCATGTGTCACTAAGCTAAAGAGAGTTGAATAACTTAAATGATTGTTTCATATATATGATAACACCGGATTTTGACCATTTTTATGGATCATTTTAATATCTTTTACAGGTGTTTTTACTCCATTTTCAAAGGTTTTCAAAGGATTTCTATGTTTCCGGATTTTAAAAGACTTTTCAGGTAATTTGGGATAAAGAGGCACAAAATGGAACAAAAAGACTCTTTTGGATAAATGCAGACCGTCAGAACTCTCATGGAGAGACGAAGACCTTCTCACCGTCTGATCACCCTCAAAATTGGACAACTTATAGAAGAATCAACCAGCTTTCAATTGCACTTGGTTTGGAGACATTCCAACGGTTGGATCTCAAGATATTTCATTAGCCCCGGAGCCACTCGAAGTCGGCCAGCAGCTCACGCGACCGCGGCCAACAAGCTATTTGCCGCGGTCAGAAGCTTCCCGACCGCGGCCAACAAGCCAATTGCCGCGGTCACAACACTCCCGACCGCGGCATTCAAGCTCCGACTTAAAGCCCACTTATCTGAAGCCCAAAGTCATTCTCAGCCTCAATTCCGGAACCCTAGAGACCATGGAGCATTGGAGCCTATAAATACATGTCATTTAGGTCATTTTTAGAGAGAGCCATTCATACTTTACAGAAACCATTTTCCTTTAGCCGTTTTTATGAGATTTTTGTAGAAGATTGTTCAAGTCCGAGTTCTTCAATAGAGAAGCTTTCTTTATCTCTTTTCTTT
Source organism: Eutrema salsugineum (assembly GCF_000478725.1). Taxonomy (NCBI): domain Eukaryota; kingdom Viridiplantae; phylum Streptophyta; class Magnoliopsida; order Brassicales; family Brassicaceae; genus Eutrema; species Eutrema salsugineum. The sequence continues at coordinate 7,942,834 of NW_006256342.1, forward strand.
ACTGTTTTTCATTACTTTTATTAAAACCAATGATGATGTCGAACTCAGCCATTTCTGAGTAGATCCCGAGTTGGGCTTAGGGTTCCCAAAAGGGGCTCTCATAATCGATTAAGACATCTAGGTTTATAGATCTAGGATTTCGACCTGTTCTCTGTTTATTCTTGTTCTTATTGCATGTATGCTTGATTGATCACCTAGTGTCTGATCTAGATAGTTAGTGTTGCGAAAGTTTTCATTAAGTATCAGCCCTAGAATGAAACAGGTAATTTTTCCGTAGGAGTGGAAACCTACCTGCGGCGAGATCGTGAGTATTGACGAGTCTTGTGCAGCTCTTGCGTTCTCTCCCTTCCAGGGCCAGAGTGGAAACCTACTGGTCAGGGTTGCGAGAAACAGTTGGTTATGATCACGACAGTGACGTAGTCATATCGCCGTACTCTAGCTCTAGAACCCATATATTGTTATCCGTCAATCCCAATCTATCTACCTTAGTGTTAAAATCGATTATGATCCCTTAGAGTTCCCAAAAGCTCAGCGTTTTTAGCCATAGCTTACAATTCCATCGATTTTTACTTGCTTTCTTAGACCTGCATTTCAATTTCCTTAGTTCGTTATTTACTTGCTTTATTTACTTTTCATGCGATATTTTACTTGCCTTATTTTTGTTTAGTTCGATATTTTACTTATTCCATTTGCATTTCATTCGATTTTCTTTACTTGCTTTTTAGGATAGATTTATTTGCTTTCTTTTGCTTTAGTTTAATTCGCAAGAAAAATAACCAACCTTTAAAACCAATTTAGTCTAGACATAAAGTTAAAAACCGTAGAAGAATACCAGGCACACAAATCTCTGTGGATTCGATCCCTGAATACTACAACTGATCAGCTGTGCACTTGCGGCTTTCATTTGTTTTGTTAAGGGTAAAACTTGTTCCCTCACGTAGTTGACACGAACACGCATCAATATATTAAAAAAAATAGTTTGTATATGCATTAATAAAGAAAATAAATATTAATTTCTTATTGGTACACAAATACTATGTTGCGTTGTCAATCTTTAAAGAACTCCCTCTATCTTTTATATATTAAACTAGATGTGTTTGATTTGTAACTATTAAACTATAGCCACAACCGCTTGTAGCTCTTTCGTGGCCCTAAACAGCTTTTGTAGTACATGTGCGTCTCTTATTCTGTCATTTTATAAATTATTATAAAATCTAAAAGTATCATACAAAGTCAGATTAGCCGGAGTCATAAGCATGAGATTTATACGGAGTCACAAGCCCACAAGAATACCGGGAAAGGATTTTTTCATGATGCTCTCGAGGCAAGAGAAGTAAACCTAAAAGTGCCATCACCCTCGACGACGCCACCGTCACGGCTTCGTTGCCGGCTGCTCTCCTGTTCTCTTCAACGGCGAGCCTCAAACTTACCTTCAATTGGCTCTTTCTCACGTCATGGATCTGTCCAAGTTCGAATCACCCCATCGACAGAAAAAGCCTGAAGAATCTGTTGGTGCTCTCTCCACTGTCAAAACCATCGCCAGTGAGACAGCTCCCAAATCTCCAGACCCTCGCTGGCCGTAACTTCGGCGCTGGATGGAGAATTCCTCTTCTTCTCCTCAACCAGCAAAAATAGATGGGGCTTCTGAACCGGAGAAGAAGAATGTAGCGCAAGCAGCGCAAACATCTCCTTTACATACCAGCGGCGAAATACAAACAGCCCCTGAAAAGCTCCCGGAAAGTGGAATTTCATTGGATGGATGTTGTTGGTCCATCTGCTCCAACATCTGAGAAACATCAACCTCCTTCCTCTGTAGGTAAATGAGCTTGGGAGAAGCCTCTGATTATTGCTTCTACAACCCATCAATTGGAAGCTGTTGCTACAGACAATGCAAACTCGCATTGGCCAGAATTGAGGGCTGTAAATCGTACTCGTCAACCTAGTGTCACCAAGGCAGCAGCATCTGCTTCACTCGGGTCAGAAACAGAGATAGCTGCTCTAAAGGAACATTCAAAGGAGTATCCTTGGGCCGCCAAAATGAACCAACCGATGCGTAATCTTCACAGAGTAACTATCCTGGAGTTCATGGAAGACGGAACTCCTAAGATAAAAATTCCCAGCCACGTCCTTTTAGGTGGTTTAGAGAATCAAAAGGAGTTTATTGTTGGACAGTTTTACCGTTGTTCTGCTCCCTCTAGAGGATTAATACAAGCGGTAGTTACTCGGATTTGGGGAAAAAAGTGTAGGATCTTCACTAGACAATTAGGAGAATCAACCTACTTGTTTCATATCCCTGATGAATCAACCCGAAAAATGGGTTCTCCAGAGAGGGTTGTGGCACTTTGACGATTGCTTGATGTTCGTGTCAAATTGGACACCGGCTGAAACTATTTCTTTGCCAGAAATTACTACAGTTCCAGTGTGGTTAACTCTCAAGAACATCCCATACCAGCTATATTCTTTTGTAGTGATTAAATGGATTGCATCAGGCATTGGTGAACCTATGTTAACGGAGAAGTCGTGGCTTGATCCTACTCAGATGGGAGAAGCAAAAATCCTAGTAGAGGTAAAGCTAAACAAAGCATTCCCACAAAAGGTTGCTTTAGTGGATACAAGCAATGTAGTTTCAATGGTGGATGTCATCTACTCATGGCTGCCTTCAAATTGTCGTAAGTGTGGACAATTGGGTCACAAAGCATCTCGGTGCTTGCTATTGAATGCTAATGGAACTTCTAGTTCTGCTCCAACAGACAACGTGAGTACAATTATCTCAGAAGCCCCAATTGCTATTGTGGCTGATGATTTGATTGTTGATGTTGCTAAAGAAAGGGAAAAAGAGACTAAGTCCGCTGCTAAAGACTCAGACGTAACTACTACTGTCACGCAAGTTTCAGAACATGGGACCACCACCCCTCTTACTCACATTGCACTAGGTGAAAAATCCATTGCCTCAAAGCCAGTTTCTTCGCCTAAGGTCACAAAGAATCCTACCAGCTTCAATACTGGTTCCATGGTCTTATCAAAAAAGATAGACACTACTAAACAAGATTCCACTTCTTCTGCTCCAGCGGAGCACAGTATACGTAGGTCCTCGTCCAACAAAACTTTGAGTTCAAACCGGTTTGCCTATCTGGATACTTCAGATGATGAAGAAGAATCACAGGTTTCAGATGAGGATTCTGACCCGACGACTCTTATGACGCCAATGGGCAAAAGAATCCTAAGAGAAAGACCGGTACGACCCTCAGCGAAAGCTAAAGAGATGGTTTGGCAGACCGTTGCGGTTGGGCGTGGAAACAGAGGCGGTCGTAGTGGTCGGGGTAATAGAGGTGGTCGTGGCTAAATGGAATCCGCCATTCATTGTCTTTACTAAATCGAAGCGGAAGATTCGGTTTGTTTAAGTACCACATTTGTTTGTGGTCTAATCTTTACTTTGATGTAATATGCTTAAAATCTTGACTTCCGTCATACTGTAACCGCAACTAATAATATAAAAAACTGGTTTGGTTAAAAAAAAAAAAAAAAAATCCGATCACCGGGATGCAAAAGGAAATAACGCAAACGAAATTACACAAATGGATGCACGCTTTCGACTATAAAACGTAAGAAACCAAAACATCAAGCAACATAAAAAAATGAACAAGAACTATTGAAAATACGAAATATGAAACAAAACGGAGTAATATACAAAAACACAAACAAAAGACCCAAGTGGAAGCTGAGTCTGACGGTGAAAATCCAATTCTCTCTCTTTCGTTCTCTTAAGTTTTCTTTCAACGGCACCAACATAAACTACCGACTCTTCAAGAAACTTCAAAACGACTGACTAAACAAGTTTGTTTAAACAAGTTTGATTTACTTAAATGATTCTTCTTTGACCGACAATTGATTTATAAATTTTAAAAGTCGATCGAGATATCACAAAAGATCTCTTCAGGAGTCCAGGGTTTAATTTATTTTATTTTATCTTCTCACGTGTGTTATTTCATAAAAAAAAACAGATTTGTTTTATTAGTTTTTCTTTCTCTTCGACTTTTTTCTTACCTAATATTCTTTTTTATGTTAAACCTAATATTTTTTGTTTTGTTTTTAGTTATTAACTTTATTTAAAAAAAATAATAATCAATTTTGAGACTTATACCGAATAAAACAGGAACCATATATGAGACTTGTTTGTCTTAATATTTTTCATTTCGTATGACTCTTCAAGTCTAAATTTTTTAAAAAAGGAACTAATTTATTTTATATATATTTCTGGAACCTATAAAATATGCGGACAATTTTTTAGTATAAATGTATCTTTATTCATTTACATACATCTACTATTTACTGTTCTTGTGTATTGCTGCGAAAGTTACACATGAACTTTGTAAAAAACATGACTGCGTACGTAGTAAACATGTATCTATGAATCTATCTATATTTTATAATTTCTCATTGAACAAGGACTCAGTTGTTTGCTTCTCATGACTCCCAAAGAAGTTAGATCACCAGCAAAGCAGACCACCATTTTTTGATACTCTTAAATAGATCCAACGGTGTCGATTGCTCCGATCTTTCTAGGAACTTTTTAAACCATTTGGCTGAATCTTTAGCATATCGTTTTAGATTATCTGCATAATCAACGTAGTATAGACCAAACCTCATCGTGTATCCATGTTCCCATTCAAAATTATCCAACAACGACCATGTAGAATAGCCTCTAACGTCACATCCATCCACACTGCATGCATTTTGTATAAGATTATATTAGTCTCATTGCTTAAATCAAACTTTTTATTTCTTTAATTATAATAGTGAAGTTTACTTACGTGATAGCTTTGTGGAGTTCTTGAAGATGTTTCTCGAGGTAGTCTATTCTCTTTGTGTCCTTTAATAGTTGTTCACGTGGGACTGTCCCAACATCGTAGTCATCATATCCTGTAAATATATTGACTTGATTAATTATTAAGCTGAATTATTAAATAAAAAGATGTAATTAGGTGAAAATAATCGAGATTAATCCCTGAAACGTTCTTACCGTTTTCAGTAATGTAGATAGTTGGATTGTTGTATTTATTTTTAATATAATTTAGAAGTTTCCGTATGCCCTCGGGATAGACATAAATAAATTTTAAATCATCCTGAAATTGAAGAAGCAAATAATTAATTAGGCCATCGAAGTTGTAATTCAAATCTAAGAGATCAAGTATAATTTCGAGAGGTATTAATATTGTTGTTCATACCGATTCTGAAGAAATGTAATCGCCGCTACGATTTGTCACTATTAAAACATAAGAGAAAAGTATTATCAGTTTCAGTAAAATTATAATTACTAAATTAGAGATTGTTAATTTCAAAACTCCTAAGCCAATTTTTTCTTTAGTTTCTTTTGTAAGGTTCTTACGTTTGTAATCCACATGTTGATCCGTCGAGAAACGAAGCCGTGAAGGGTCATTGTGAAGCTGGTGTGTGACATATCGAGCACTGTAGTAGTTCATCCCGATAAAATCGAACGAGTTTTTAATCTTTTCAGATTGTTTTTTGGTGAAAGAAGGTAATCTATTTCCAGCGTTTTTCTGCATCGTTTTTGGATAGTCTCCAAAAATTAGAGGATCAAGATGCCTACATAAATCACAAGAGAAACAATTAAGATCAATTCTTGCACAAACTTGTATTTGAATTCATAAAATATTGTAAAAAGGAGAATCAACATCATAAGTCTCAACTTACCAACCAAGATAGTAGTCAAGAGCTCGTTCAACAGCTTCTTTATCAGCATGTGAATCAACATCATAAGGTTCGACCCACATAGGTGATAACACTATGCCTATCTTACCATCTTGTGAGATCTGTTTTGCAACAACAAAAAAGACTTGATTATTATCACAAAATAATTTTTTTTTAAAGATCTTATATGTTTTTTTTTCGAGCCTTCCATATAAAGTTAGATAATATACCTTGTCACATTTTCTAAACTCTTCAACAGCTGCAGCATGAGCTAGAAGAAGATGATGAGAGACTAAATAAGGTTCTGTGCTCGAGTCACCAGCCACACATAAGCTGTTTACCCATTTTGAGCATCGTCCCATTGCTTTAGTGCCCTTGTCGTAACCCGCAACGGTATAAATATATGGCTCGTTGAACGTTACCCACATATCGACCTTGTCACCGAATTCTTGAAAACAGACTCTTGCAAAGTTCCGGAAATCATCACTGTTTTAGCAAAACACCAACCAAAAGTTAAAGACCAAATATAATAATCATTTCTTGTTGTTTTGTTTTTTTTAAAAAACTTACATGATTCGAGGGCTTAAGAATCCACCATACTCATCCTCGAGAACTTGAGGGATATCCCAATGGTAGATAGTTACAAAAGGTTTTATGCCTGTTTTCATGTTTGAATATACAGTTTATGATCAGAAAATAATAGAAAAAGTTGGACTTAAATAGTTTTTTTAGAAAAAAAATAATATATATATATAAACTCTTTTGAGTATTTGATTCTCACCGTTCTTGATAATTTCATCAATGAGATTTTTGTAAAATTGAATTCCTTCGCTGTTTACGCCGTCGCTTACTTTTCCACCTGAATATTCAACATTTGAAAAATCAACAAATGATGAATATGCATATAAGACAAAACTATATATGTAATTATCATTTTTAAATATATTTTGAAACTTCAAGTACTACTCACTTGGTAATATTCTTGACCAAGAGATGGAAAATCTGAAAGTATCCATATTCATTTCCTTGATCAGCTTGATGTCATCCTGTTCGTTCATCACGTGAATTTTATGGTAACTCAGTTAAACCCGTTTATGAAAGAAAAAAAATACACACAAAACGTTATTACTTTAAGGTTTTGGCCAATTTCAATGTCGGGGCCACCTACTTAATCAAGAAATATATTTTGTAACACACGTTTCAGATTTTCTGGTGTGGCAAATATTAAAATAATAGTTACGATCACTCACTAAAGAAATAAAAAAAATCATAAAACCACACCTTATATCGATGATAAAAATCGACTGCTATATCTCCATTGTCCATATTTGTTCTTTCTGCAAAACAATTACCACGTTACTTACAATTTAGACAGCCAAAAAGTTTCACAATTTATTAATAAAATAATGGAATAACAGTCAAACTTCTATAACGACGTCGAAAATGTTATATTTTTTTTTAGTTCTAGAGATAATATTTTGTTGATGAACCAATTTTAGAACCGAAAAAGCATATTAATTCTTTGAAGTATTAATTTATAAATGTTGTATTATAGATTATATACATACCTGGATATGCATGTGTGAAGTTGTCCCAAATGCTTGGTGTCCTCCCTCCTTCTGCGGTTGCACCTTCATACTGCATCACAAGAACATATACATAACATTAACCTTTAGTTTCACTAGTTTCTAAAAAATGTTAGGCAATATATATAACACAATTACATTATAAAAAACTAACCTGATAAGCTGAAGAACCAACACCAAAACTAAAATTAGGAGGAAAACTATAACGATCAAGATGCTTCGTCGAAGATCTAAGAGATCTTCCATTTGTAAGAGCGCATGAGGCTAGAAAGAGTATGACTACAAGTGCAAGCTTAATTGCCATTTTTTTTCTCAGCCTAGTTAAGAAAACTAGTTAACTGAATACTAAGAATGTAATTAGGGCTTGTTCGTAGCCTGAGAAATGATAATTTCTGTAGGAGAGCTTATATAGAGAGAGGAAGCTAGGGCATAAACGTGGCGTTAAAAAGTGGGAACTATTATTATATTATATTTACCGAGTAAATCAGTTGGCTTTCGTTGAATAATCCATGTGGGTTTCGTTGACTGTTGTTTATTTGTTGAATAATCCATGTGGCTAAAAGCTCAGTTTTTAAAAATATATAACCCATTATTAATTAAGGAAACCCACATCATCCTATTATTTCTAATTACTGAAATTGTGTATACCACTTTTGTATACATCGATTACTCTGCATCATCCTATTATCTCTAAGTTGGACTCTCTTAATTAAATTAATAATATGTAAACTTTAGTTTCCAATATAGTATCAGAGCAAATTTGCTCTCGAATCAATCTAATGATCGAATTCTCTCTGTTCGTCGTTGCTTTTTTAAACATCAAATTCGTCGTTTCTAAGCCAAATGTTTCTATGATTTAAGTCTATTAGAGATCTCTGCATCAGAGTCACAATGATCTAAGGATCGATCGACTTCGTTTCTCATTTTTGATTCTTTTTTTTTTAAGCTAAATGTTTCCATAAAATGCAAATTCATGATTCTCTTGATATTTAAGCAATATATTATAAGCCTATCATAAGCTTATCATAAGCCTCTGAATTTAAGCTTATCATAAGCCTCTGAATTTAAGTTATAAATTTCTAAAGACAAATGTTTACATTTGGATTTTTTTTTAAAAAAAATATATACTCATCACTGATATCATTTTCAAAGGTTTTTTTTCTAAATTTTCATCAAAACTCTTTTAAGCCAATGAAAGTTTCTTTATTTTCTTACAAGCCAACATGAGATCTTTGATCTCCACCGTGGCTCTTCCACAACTCAACACATTCAATGTTCTTATTAAGCCACTTCTGGTAGCTTCCTTCCAAGATCTGCGCTTCAAGATTGAAGTTGTCGAAGCCCCTTCATCTTACAAAAAAAATTACAAAAAATTTACGAAAAAGCAAGTAGAAACAAATAATTTCTTACAATATCGTATTATCACTTTTTTTCCAATGTTCGACCCAATGCATGAATGCAATGATACGATATATAAGCAAAACAATGATACGTCCATATATAAGACAACGATCTACTTTAAAAATAATAATAATAATAAGACAACGATCTTCCCTATAAAATGCATGCTTAAGTAGACCTTCTGTTTTTTACCTGTTTTTTTTTGGGTGTGTCAAAACTCAAAAGTCGTATTTGCGATCTCCACGCCATGAAAAAACCTTTCATTTAAGAAGTTGATGTATAGTGTGTTGAATTTTCCATATATTATACATCATCTTTAATTTATTATAGAAAAATATTTGAGACTTATGTGATATCACTATTTATTAGCAGCATTTTGCTCCAGTTTAAGTTTCTAATTTTTTTATTTAATTATTCATTTTTAAGATCAGTGACTTAAATTTCCCCTTTTTCATTCCTTCGTATATTTATGTCAATACTATTAACAGTAAATATAGTATAGTCAGATTCAAAAAAGGTAATCACATTTCTATTTCTTTTGAAATGAAATAAATATTTTCATTTCCTTTTGTGTGTCCCACATTGGTTAAATGGATAATGACTTCACAAATTCTCTTATAAATATAGCTAAGCTTTTTAGAAAAATATGTCAAGCCAGTTTAAATTCAAAGCTGGCTCTGAGAATTTGGAGACCAAATATTTATGTATATTACCTTAGAAATATTTAGAGATTAGAGGCCAATATTTCATCTGGCATTCCCCAGAGCCAGCGAATTGGATTACAAAACAAAACAAAAAAAACTGAACTTATACAAGTACTCAAAATTTGAATAATCTTTCTGGATAAAGTTAAATTTTGAATGTGAGACTTATTCAACAGTGTTCATTGACTGAATACAAGTGGAAATTGTTATCCGCCACACGACTAGTAGTCGGTATAACTTTCAAAATCTGAACTTAAAAAGTATCCACTTTTTTTTAGTTTGCACATTTTTCCCAAGAATACCAATATAATCTCGACCCTATAATCTCTGATTGTTCTTTTCCGAACTCCACCAAATTAATTGATATAGAAGTTTTCATTCAAGTTGGGCACAGTCGTTAGTTCTACCTGGGACGGATCTAAAAAAAAATTTTAGTTGGGGTACAAAGGTTTTTTTTTTAAACTATAATTAATTTTTAAATTTGGACATTTAAATAATTTTTGTACTAATAATTTTTTTTTAAGATGAGACACGTGTTACCTAACGTTTTCACCAGCATACGTCCCTGGGTTCAACTTCGGCCAGTCAAAAATATACCTCTTATTAGTTGTATTTTTTTTTAATTGACTTAGTTGCATTTATTAATTTTTCTTATAGAAAATCTTGTAGAATTTACATCTAAATGTTCGAAAACAAAATCGATTTTTTTTTTTTCATTATAATACCAATGCTTTTAATATGAACTAAGTATATGGTTACGCCAGTCAACAATGAAAATTGAATACAATATAATAACAAGATAACTGATGAAAATCTGCACATGTTAGTTTTTGTTTTTGTTTCTTGATTTATTTTTTCATTTCACCTACCATTTTCGCATCTACTTCAAAATAATATTTTTCTGATCATATCAATTGAATCACTAACACCAGATAAATTATTTCAAATACTATATAAGTAAGTAAACAAGGTAAACATGAGGACGCAACAGAGTACGTCCCGGGTCGTCTCAAACTATCGTTAGACCATGTTCAAATTATTTATTAAACATATATTTAGCATAGTAAAAAAATATAAATATAAACCCTATTTTAAATTTTAAATATATAGTTAAAGATTTTCAAATAAGAAAATTCGTATTTGAATAGGACCTTATTCGACCGTTCTATTCACATGTGGTACTTAAAGACGGTCTTGAATGCATGCCTTCAAAATTGAGAGATATTGCTACCACTGGATAGGAACGGAGACAAATATCCCTTTGCATGTTTCTTCCAAACTCCACCATATTAATTGTTATCGATTTCTTCATTCAAGTTCAACCAAAGTGGTATTACAGTTTTTGAAAACAAAAAAAAATATTCAAGAAATGTTAATTAGAAAAGTTTATTATGTCAATGACAAATATATTGAGTGGTTGATCCAACGGCTATCTAACATGCAGATCGAAATTAATTTTCCTCATATGAATTGCCCAACTTTTTTTTCGACGAGACTTATTCAAATCAAACAAACAAAACAAAAAGAAGTGGTAAAGATAGTAAAAACAAATGAAAGTTTCTAAACAAGTATAATAGGTTTAATTTGTCAAATAATTAATCAAACTAAGATCAATAACTTTGAGAAACATTGCCAATATATGTAATATAACAGTTTGTTTTAACGTTGTTGATGTATCACCACCAAAGTTTAGAGGGAGAATTGCTTTTATAATGTCAATTCAATTACATTTGTCTTTTTAATATTTTCTATTTTTTTGGTCGTTTTTTGACATATTTGTCCTTTTAAATCAGTTATAATAACAGTTATAATAAAAAAAAAAAATTTGAAACTATATTTTAAAATTTTCAAAAATATTTAAAAAGAAAAACAAAATATTTTTGGATATCATTTATGGAAAGAAAGTTTTAAAAAATATTTTTAAAATCCGTTCTATGCATGGTAGAATGTGTGTGCTATGTTCTACATCCACATAGAATCTCATTTCTATAGTTCTTTACATATTCTACCAGCCTGTAGAATTCGTTTTCCATAGTTCTTTATATATTCTACTAATTAGTGGAGAACGTATTTTATATATTACATATATTCTATATCACAGTAAATTACAAGTTCTACTGGATAGACTTTATTTAACATGTTCGTAGAATACAACTTCTACGTATTTATTAGATTAGGTTCTATGTTTTTGTAGAACAAGTCTTCTACATATGGTCTGCATTCACATTAACGTAGAATACAACTTCTACTAAAATCTTAAAAAAATATAGGAAAATTAGTTAATTTCCCAATTTGAATATTTTCAAAAATCTTTTATTTATTTTTTTTTCTACGTTTTAAATCTGTTTTTGATGTTAATATTAGTAAATTCCCTAGAAACAAAATCCAATTCTACGATGTTGAAACTTGTCTTGAATGACTCAAAGGAGAAATACCGGATTTTAATTTCAATAAGAACTCATTTCTGAGTTTAAACATTCGAGTTTAGTTTCAATAAGAAAACTAGTTTCTGACTCAAATGATTTGTTCTGGGTTTGTCCTTAATTTCAATAAGAAATAATTTTAATTTTATTTGAAGAGATTTTCAGTTGTTTTGCTTTGATTTTGTATTTCATCAAACAAAGAAGAAGAAGACTCACGTAAAAAACAAAAAGAGGAAGAAGAAGACTCGTGAGGGGAGACGAAGAAGAAGATTGAGTGGGACCACTTATGATTTGTTTTTGTTTTTAATTAAAACTAGATTTTAACTCTGTGCGTCCGTACGGGAATGTTTTATTTTTTATTTCCAATATAAATTGCATTTATCTTTTTTTGTTTAGATATAATTTATTTTTGTTATTTATTTTTTTAAGTCAAAAATTGTTATCATATTTTAATTTTAAACAGTAAAATTTGTATATTAATAGAATAAGAGTATACGTTAATTAAGTATACATTGATTTAATGTTAATTATAAACTTTGTTATTATGTGAATTTAGATTTACATATAAACAATCTATATATCTATGAATTTGCTAATCCATCCGTTTAGTTGTCTTAAATCATTTTAATATCTTACATGTTTTGACAAACTAACACTATAATTATAATTATATAACCTTATAAATATTTACTAATATGGAATATTTGGCCAATTGATTATGAAAAAATATAATAAGATATTTATTTACTATTTGTGCTATTAAAAAATGTATATATATATATATATAAACGGGCTAACTTATTAGTTTAGTTGTCTCAAATCATCTTAATACCTTACATGTTTTAATAAATTAACTCATGGACCTTAAATATATATATAACTTTAATCAGCTCGATTATATTATTGTATAATATAAATATTTATTAATCTCAAATATTTGATATTTTAGACCGATTGTTTATGATAAAATACGATAAAATATTTATTTACTATGCATTTTTATAAAAATATTCATTAAATTTAAAATTTAAAATTAAATCTTTTCTGTATTTAAGAATTCTAAAGTATTAAAATTATTATCTAAATTTTCGTAATAAAATTTAATTATAATTTGTTTTGAATTTTTTGAATTTAAATTAAATTGAATGCAAATTTTCGTAACTAAATTTAATTAAATTTCTAATAATTTAAAATTTAAATTAAAGATAACCTAGATTTTAGGAAATCTAAAAATATTTAAATCAATAACTAATTTTCAAAAATTAAATATAAAAATAAAATAAAATATTATAAAAAAAACTTTGGGAGTGTTTGGATGCAAGCACTAGATGTGCTTCTGTTTTAATAGAATAGATTTAATAAATCAAAAATTAGAAGGTAAAATATGATTAACATTAATATAAATATTAGTTAACTTTTCAGCATCTTGCGCGGATTGATATAATTTTTATTTAATTGTTTAAAAATCTAATAGTAGTTTGGATTCATTTGTTTTTTATTCTTGAGTATATTTGTTTGTTAGATTTTCTTGCATTTTAATGTTGGAAGACATGATTGTGAAAACAATATAAAATAGACGAGAGTAAATAAAAACATAGTAGTATCCAAATAATTATTCGATTTTGATCATTGTTTTATGTGTTTTAAACATCACAAAACCCGTCATTCCATTAGTTATATATATATATATATATATTTTTTTTTTTCTTCTTTTTTTTAACTTTTTTGTTAGAGTTTTTTTTTTAATTTCAGTTATTTTTTTTGTTTTGAAACGATATTTCATTACTTTTTAAATAGTTTCTATTTTTTGTTTCTTTTAACATTTTTGTTAGATTTTTTCTAAATTTCGAATACATATGAAATGGTAAACACTAAGAGATATATAGATTCTATTTTTTTTTATAAAATTTTTTTCTGCTAAATTTTTTTAAAATTTCAATTATATATAATTTTAAAAAAGATTTGATTGACTATAAAATTAAACATTAAACCATAATAGAATTGATTTAAAATTATACTGGTTTGTTTTAAGTCTTTTTTACACATCATCAGATAAGAACCAATAAAAAATGACAATTGCAAAATAGGGATAAACTCTTTTTACAACCGAAATTCGTTCTGGAACTGACACGTAAATGAAAGATTGTGAAAATAGCTATGAGCGCGACACATAAACAAATCACTACACAAATAAGTATATAGATTAAAGGCACAACTTTTTTCTAAAAAACATTAAGAAGACAAATAAGATTTAAATTTGCATTATAAAAGCAATTCTCCCAAGTTTAAATTCCGATTATGCAATTACCATTTCATAAATGAATGGAATTTCATTATTTTGAACATTTTCATATATAGTGAATGAAATTTTATTCATGACGAAGCCTTTCAAACCTTAACATCGTTGGATTTAATAACATCAGGTCCAATTCATTTTGCAAAGATAACTGACACTTATCATAAGTTATATAAGTTGCTGATTGTAAAGTCTTATGTCTAGTTTTATTATCAACGGTGGTGGAGTCTTGGAGACGAAGACAAGTTCTTGAAAAAATGCAATTATAGAGAAAACCTTAATTCGGTGAAAAACACTAAGAGATCTAGAAAGAAAAATCTCATTCTACTCAAGTTGCAGAATAAAAAGTTGAATTGAGATTTGTCCGGATATACAAACAAAAAAAAGCTATTGAGATTGAAACGATAAATAGAAAAAAAAAAGCATTAAATATAAGAGTAAGAGAACAATTTAAGTTTTGCTTAGAATCTTGAATCTATTTGGACTGGACGTACTTGTATACTGCCGTTTTTGTAGACGCACATCCATGCATGTTTTCCAAATTAGTCAAAACTTTTCAAAATACTTACTCATTTAATATTAAGCTTTTTTTTTCTTTTGATAAAAAAGCTTTCAATATAAATGCAGGAGAATGAAAAAAGAAAAATTACATACCCAGCCCACACCAGATTATTTATTGGGTTAAGCCCAGATTAAATGATAAACCACAAATAAACCAAACAAACATCAAGGATTTAATTTGAACTAAATCAGTAGTTTGAGAAGTGGCAAGTTTTTTTTTGGTAAACAGAAGTGGCAAGTTTCGATACCAGTAATACGAATTTAAGAGCACATATCTGAAAATATCAAAATTGCATCCAGTTACTGGAAATGAGAATATGAAAGCAAGTAAAAAGTGAAAGCGAATATATTCATATACCAAATCCTACTTTAGTTTCTCAACGGAAGATAGAAGGAGACACTGAAGCCTTGGACAAAGAAGGTCAAGATAATGCCACTAATAATCAAAGTTTTACTCCTTAATCTTTCATCTACCTTAGGGCAAAAAGATAAAGTTCAACACTTTAAATTGCTTAAAGAGCAGGGTTTTAGCTTATGAACACAAGACCATATCTGAAAACAGAATCCACTTACTGAAACTGGGATTCATATGCAACCAATAAGAATATTGAAAGCAAAATATTCACATCCTCACAATTTCTCATTGGCAAACTAAGTAAACTACAATATCTTCTTCACAGTAATCAAGTGAAGCTTCCTTGTAATGGATAAAGTTTTAACACTTTCAGTTGCTAAGAGCAGACTCTGAGCTTTAGTGAACATAACCAGATCTGAAAGAGCATCAAGTTAATGGATTTGTGACTCATATGCAAGCAAGAACAACAGTGAAAGCAAATTTATGCTCATTGGCAAACTAAAGTAAAATACGATCTCTTCTTCAATTTATCATACTGAACTACAATCGCCACTGTAGTGAATGAAGACTAGCATTTTCGATTGCTAAGAGCAGGCTTTGAACAGATCTGAAACAGCATCAAGTTAATGGATTTCTGATTCATATGCAAGAAAGAAAACACATCTCATTTGTAAACTAAAGTAAACCACAATATCTTCTTATATTCATCATACAGAATCACGACCAAATTGCAAAAAAGCACCATCATTGTAGTGCAGTGAAGCTTCCCTGTTAGTGAATAAAGCCTAACACTAAAAGTACACTTTGAGCTTAGTGAACATAACCATATCTGAAACAACATCAAGTTACTGGCTTTGTGATTCATATGTCTGAAAGCAAATATTTCTCATTGGCAAACTATAGTTAACTACAATCTCTTCTTCAATTCATCACACAGAACCCAAGAAAAACCGCCATTGTAGTGCAGCGAAGATCTCTCTAGTGAATAAAGCCTAACACTTTCAGTTGCTAAGAGCAGGCTTTGAGCTTAGTGAAGTGAACTAAGTAAACTACAAATTACTTCTTCAATTCATAGTTTCATCATACAGAACATAAGATCACAACAGGAAAAAAACCGCAATTGTAGTGAAGTGAAGCTAGCTTTCCCACTAATTTCCAAGTTGAAAAACACAAGATCAAAGGAGACAAAAACATTAACCTTTGAGTGTTTATAAAGCTACAAAGCAAAGCTTTTGAGAAAACCAGGATCACGTTTAGCTTTCTCCTGAAACTTCTTAAACCACCGATCCAAAATATCCATCGGAACAACCAACTTACTCCCATCGACGCCGCAGAAAGATTGCATGAAATTGAACAGATTCTCCCCAACTTTCATCGCCAACCTCTCGATTCTCCTCCCCGCCGCTACATCCATCGACTGAAGCGCCGCCGCATCTTCCACGGAGACACCGATTTTCGCCGATAAAGGACTCGAATTTCCCGCCGTGAGCTGCATCTGAGCTTCACTCCCCGGCTCCGGCCACTGAAGAGATAAAACCGCCGAGGGTCGGTTTAGGGTTACGGCGCCGCAGAATACGAAACCGGATCCTGGAGATTGGACGTAGACGGCTAATGCTTTATCCGGTGGAAGAGTGAAGTTGTTCAATAGGAAGATACACATCTCTCCTATTTGATCGTAAGCTTCGCCTGCCGGAAAAAAATGAGAAATTGAGATTTGGGTTTTAGGGTTTTGGGGAATTGGAGAAGAGGGTCATGAGGAAACTTACCGACGAAGTGGTTCATGTCGAGAACCCAGTGGAAGGTATCGATTTGGACGAAAGTTGAGATGTCGATTGGGAAACTCCGGTTGGGGAAGACGACGCCGAACATGGTTTTAGCGGTTGATTTTGAGTTTTAAGAGGAGAGAATTGGTTTTTGAAGTCGTCTCTGTGATTGATTTGACTAATGAGGAAGAAAGAGCTCAGGTCGGGATGATTCTAGAAACAGTTACAACAGTTCCGCACGAAGGGTCCTGGTGACCATAACTGAAAAAAGGAATGATAGAGAATATGATATTCCTTTCCATTCCCAAATATTTTTACCATTTAAATGGAATTTTTATTACACATAATTCCTCTCTATTCCTTCTTATAAGAGGAATTATAAAACAAATATATTCCTTATTAAATTTGATAGGGAATAGAGAATGATAAGGAAATAATAAATAATGGTAAAAATATATTGTTTGACATCAATTTAATGTGAATTTGTTCCATTTTTTGTTCCTGTTTTTTAATTACCATTTATTATGATAATTTGTTCCATTCCTTCTCTACATTGATTCCTTATATTTTTTTCCCTATGATTCCTTTTATTCTTTTTCCTTATCATTCATGTTATTCTCCAAATAGTCACCAGTTGGACCCGAAGACTCAAGTGCGTGTGTGTGGGTGTCACCAAAGACTTTTGGGGCAAAAAAGAGATTACCCAAAAGATTACAACAATGATGTAAAATCCAATTACAAAAGAGAATAATTACCGCTAAGATTGAACAAAAAAAAATTACAAGATTTAGGGGTTATTATAGAGTTTGGTAGATTTTAAAAGTCCAAAAGACTTGTTAAATTTTCATAGAGATTGTTTGGATTAATGACTTACCCCCAATGATTTCAGACTTCGAATAGGTGATATGAGATTCAGTAATTGATTTGTTTTTTAGTTCAATATTTTTTTAAGGTTTACAAAAACCAAAAAACAACTCACTAATAAGTATCCCACATAATTAAATATTGACATCTTTTGAGTATGTATAAAGTTTTATAGATAAATTAGAATTACTCCACTTTTGTTTTTTGAATGGTTAAATCTCCATTGAGATAACTTTTATAAAAGTCCAAAAACATCTATTAACACTTCATACTGAAATAACCTGGTTGTTGTCATGATTAATTTCACAGAATTTAGTTACTAATCTGGTTTAAGTTTAATGTTAAAACCAATAATTTATAAACTCGATTAAACCAAAATTAAACAACCAAATTAGATGTTTTTTTCCCTTAAAATTAGAGAACAGTGGCGAATTCGTTAATCCTAAACTAGGTGAATACCCGCACGTAACGTGCAGATTTTTTTTTTTCAAATTTTTCAATTGTTTTTATTATATTTTTATAAAAATTAATAGAATCATCACTTATTATTTACTTACTTGTTAATATTTTATTCTAAAATTTTTTAAAATATTAATTTAAAATATATATTGAATATTATTTAATAATTTAAAATTATATTAAAATTAATACATATCATTCAATATTTTTAATTAGTTATATCATAAATTTTTGTTTGACATTTACACAAATATTAATTAATAGTCAATTAATAAAAAAAATTAAAATTATATAATCATCATTTTATTTGTTACTTATTAGTATTTTATTATAAATAATCTTAAAAATTAATTTTAATATCTTGAATATTATTAAAAAATCAACAGTTATATAAAAATTATATATATATCTATCAATGTTTTTAATTAGTTATAACATTAATTTTTGTTTAACATTAATATAAATGTTAGTTAATACAATCTTTTCATATTCTTTAAGTGGTTATATAAATGTTAGTTAATACAAACTTTTCACATTCTTTAAATGCTTTAAAATTTACTATTAAAATTTATTATTTAAAATTTAGTTGACAGGTGTCAACTTCTCCAATGCTGATGTGTCAAGCATATGGAGAAAGTTGATTGTAAAAAATTAAAATTAATATAATCATCATTTTATTTGTTATTTATTAGTATTTTATTATAAATAATCTTAAAAATTAATTTTAATATCTTGAATATTATTAAATAATCAACAGTTATATAAAAATTATATATATATATATATCTATCAATATTTTTAATTAGTTATAACATTAATTTTTGTTTAACATTAATATAAATGTTAGTTAATACAATATTTTCATATTCTTTAAGTGGTTATATAAATGTTAATTAATACAAATTTTTCATATTCAAGCAATCAAGTGATATCATTTTTTCCAAGCTGCTGCTGCAAAACTTGATTCCTCTTCATTTCTAAGTGCTATGGATATCTGTTTCATACCCTGGCGCAGTAAACTGAAGGCGTATCTGCATTTGGAAAAACAAAGAATTTACTTCACTTAGTATCAATTATAAAAAAACCTCCTAGTTTCGGGGCCGTGGTGTTATCAGCAGCATAGAAGAACAACACACCCTATGTTGATTGCTGTCTCCATCTTATCTCCTGTCAAAACCCATATCTTGAGACCAGCTTGGGCAAGTTTATCTATGCATTGAGGCACCTGAAACGAACAATAAACACTAAGCTGAAAAAAATGTTCAAAATTTAGCGTCTTGGTGAGAATCACAACCAAACTTCCACTGCATACCCCTTTCTGCAGTTTGTCTTCCACTGCAGTTGCACCGACAAGAATCAATTCCTTCTCCATCATATCAGATACTTTTTCGAGCATTTCATCTCTATCGGCTCCAACTGAAGTTTTGGCTTTGTGAAATTCACTGTTCCAGACCGAATACTCAGTCTCATCCAGCTTTCTATAACTGAGCGCCAACGTGCGTAAACCTGCTTCACCGTATCCATTCAAATGCTTGGAAGTGGCTTCTAGATAAGTTTTACCATTCTTGGATAACCGGTCAAAAATGATGCTGCAAAATTTTAAGATAAAGCATTGAACTTTACTTCAGAAGAACTGATATGCATATGGAAGTGCTAGAAGTTATGCAGCCAACCTGTCAGCACCTTTACAGAGTTGAAAAATCTGCCCTTTTTCATCACGGACGATAACGTTACGTGCGGGTTTTTCTTTTCAAAATTTTTAAACTTTTTTTTTATATTTTTATAAAAATTAATATAATCATCACTTGTTACTTACTTACTTGTTAATATTTTATTCTAAAAAATTATAAATATTAATACATATTGAATATTATTTAATAATTTAAAGTTATAATAAGATTAATAAATATCATTCAATATTTTTAATTAGTTATAACATAAATTTTTGTTTAACATTTACAGAAATATTAATTGATAGTCAATTAATTTAAAAAATAAAATTAATATAATCGTCATTTCATTTGTTACTTGTCAGTATTTTATTATAAATAATTTAAAAAATTAATTTAAAATACATCTTGAATATTATTAAGTAATCTAAATATTATTAAGTAATCTACAATTATATAAAAATTAAATACATATCTATCAATATTTTTAATTAGTTATAACATAAATTTTTGTTTAACAGTAGTATAAATTTTAATTAAGAGTCAATTAATAAAACAAATTTTTCATATTCTTCAAGTGTTTTAAAATTAATATTAAAATTTATTAATTAAAATTTAAGGCAGGTGTCAACCTATCACATGCTGATGTGTCAATCATATAGAGAAAGTTGAGCAACTTTTATATATAAGACTAGATGAATACCTGCTGTACACACATGTGTTTTGTTTGTTTTAATATATATTATAGAATTATATTTTTCTACAAAATTAACCTATTTTTTATTTTTGATAATATAAATATCATCCAAATTTGTAAAAATAAAGTCATTAAATGTGATTTTTTTTGTTTAATATAATTTATTAATAGACATTTTTCTATAAGCTTAATCTAATTTTTTGTATTTGGTAATATGAATATCATATGAACTCATAAAAATGTAGTCATTCATATGAACTCATAAAAATATAGTCATTATTTTTTGTAGATGTAATACTTGTTATTTTTGGACCCAACCAAATATTTCTTCATTATTATTTTTCTCAACCTGTTTTTTTTTGTTTGTTAGTTAATTTTTAATGATAAAATATATATTTTGTAAGACAAATTTAAAATATTCACCAAATCGTATTTTTAACGCATTTCCATCATTCAGAGATATGTTTTCGCATATATTTTGTGTTAAAGATTAAAGCAGAGAGAGTGAGAGTGGAAAAAATACGATATTATAGTTTACGAAACCTCTATTTTTGTGATGAACTGAACAACCTGAAATGGTATATCCCCAACTGACCTTATTAATGATTCTTCAGCTTATGTCTAATCACTACGAATAGGAAGAGCGTCAGGAAGATGGTTTTTGTCGAGAGACTTGGTGCACTTGGAAGTAAAAAGCAAATATTTAAATTAAATAAAATTAAACCCTACAAACTCGTCCTGTTCACAGTCCATATTACAGGTTTATTTGAAAAATTAAGTCCTTTAAAAAAAATTCCGCATTACCTTCCATTGGAAACATGTCTTAAATATCATAGATGAAGAAGAAGCCTAAAAGAGCAGATGAGACACAAGCCAATCAGGCAACCAAATGATAAGGACATCAACTTTTTGCACATATCTATGGCACTTTTGTCTCAAGCTCCACTCTCAAACTTCCCTTCTTGACGAAAAGTTATAGCTACCATCCCATATTTAATATCATAACTGAAACTTCAAATCATACATCAAATAATAAAGTAAGAGACTTTCAACCAAAATTCAAAATAGATTTCATTAGAATTTAGAATTTCAAGAGCTGACCTTGAAGCTTTGTCATTGATTTGCTTAAACAATACAGCTCATTTCCTTGTCTTCTTTGACTAATCAATCAAGATTAAAGGAAATAAAAAAAATCAATGAGCATAATTTGAACTTAATCGTTCGAGATTAGCTAAATTCCTTTGAGTTGAGCTTTTCTTAACAATCAGTGGCAAATTCCCAACATGAACAATTATAAGAGCTTACTCTTTACTTCAAATCTTCCCTTCAAAACCATCTTATCCTCTACTTTCTGCCTCGTCTCACCAAGTGTCTTCTCTATGTTGTCGTACTTCTTCTTTGTGCTCAAACAGTGTTGTGTTCTTCCTTGTTCTTGTTGATTTCTACCCGAGACTTCAAGTCTCAATCCTTTATTCCGGTGGTAGCGTTGTCATCGGTGGGTATGCCTTTATTCAAAGAAAATGAATCAATGTCTATGTAAACAAAATCAGAATGAATTCAATACAAGGAATATAATGCAATTTTCAAAAACCCATAAATCAAAGAGGAGACGAAAAATAAAAAATCTTACCTATTGACTTGTGGAATTTTGAGTCATATTAGAAAGCATTGGAGATTGTTTGAGATTCCATCTTTCCAACTTCTAAAATGGAAATTAATTTGCAGTTCATTATGAACCATAAATTAATATGCACTTCTCTTTCGGTTTCTGTGTTCAATTAAAAACGAAATTAGTATAATTTAATAATTTAATTCTCTCATAATTTTTTTTAATCTGATGTGTCAAAAAAATAGATGCTGATGTGTCAAGATTGTGAGACTCAACTGAATCTTTATATAATAGATCATAAGGTAGAACACACAAGTAAACCAAGACAAACTCTCAAAAAAGGGAAAAAAAGGCCCCAAAGAGACAATACTGAACACTAATCACCATCAGAAAGAACCGGCAAACAACCAGAAAACAAAGCTCATAGTCATATCAAGATGTACATTTCTTCTCGTTGAAACCCATAAGTCCATAACCCCCTTAGAAGTGTTCTGTTTGACTCGAGTGGATTTATTCTGATCGATGCTTCAGTGATGTTTCATTAGGTTTATGTCAACATAGTCATCGCCGATAAATTCAAAGATTTGAACTTTCAAATGGCATTAGGTAGACCAGATACCATTTATTTTTATTTTTTTTAATTCTTATTTTTTGGTTAGATCCATTTATTTTTATTTTTTCAAAAGCAGAGATTATATAACCAAAAGTAAAAAAAAAAAAAAACAAGGATTATATCATCTGTGTAACACCCCGATTCCTGGTTCCAGAGGAAACCAGAATAAACTGGGATATTAACTAACCTAAACTAAACCAATTCCAAATAACTTGTTGTTCTTTATTCAAATCCAAACCCAAATCCAAGTCTTACAATAGAAATGAAATAACTTATTAAATCCGAAATAAATAGAAACATTGTCTTAAAAAAAAAGGTGAAATAGTTCTTAAAAACAATAAAACTTCCTCCATTTCTGAAGGCACACCACACTAGAATTACTCGTCTAGTTCTTCCCATACATCATCACAATCACACTCACAATCACAATCACCTGCACATCGGAATTTAGAGAGAGAGGGGTGAGTAATTTGGGAGAATTACTCAGTGAGAACCAAACCAGGCTCCCGCCTTATTCATTTATTTCCACCAACATATTAAGAATAAATCTAATGAAACCAAACAAGGACTCTACAAGTGCACAAGCAACTAACAAGCAGTGATGTCTCCGATCCCGCCTCTCAATAGGCCAAACCACCTTGTCACTCGGACACAGGTCGACATCTCACCCTGTCACACAGACAGACGCCCTGTCACACAGACAGAGACCCTGTCACACAGACAGTCCAATCCCGGCATGCCACATGGACAGCCCCGTGGGTCATCACTCCACCGGATGAATGGATTATTGCCACGGTCACACAGACGACACATAACCCAGCAAACAAGCCTGCATTCGGCACATCACTATACCAGAAACAGACTATGACCTTTAGGACTTCTACCAATCACTAACCAATCAACAGGGTTATCAATCAATCATGCTGGTTCTTCCTCTAATGAGATCCTAGATCTTATTAGTTATATACATATATATGAATCTGCCTAGATGCACAAGAAGACAGACCTGTCCCACCAGATCTAGACTCAACACACCAGAAGAAGATAAAAGGATAAGAAGAAAAACCTAGATCTAATCCTCACCTTGGCCTAAGAGCAGATCTGAGATTAAGGAGAACTAGAAGAGGCAAAAGAATTAAGCAACTTCTGAGAAGGTGGAGGCAGGCGAGTGCTCCTTCTTCTCTCAGCAAGCGGCGGCAGCACCCTTCTCCGGCGGCGGCGGCTTCCCTCCTCGGCGGCGGTGGCGTGCAGCTTCTCCTTCTCTCTCTCACTTTCTTTTCTTTGGGGGCTAGGGTAATTAGAGGCAGAATGAGGCTCATTAACTCATAATTCCCTATTTATATTAGGGTTTCTGGAGTGGGCCTGGATTTGATGGGCCTCCTCTAATTGGGCTGGGTTTGGGATGTTACAACTCTCCCCTACTTCCATAGAATTCGTCCCCGAATTCTCTCCTACTCCTCCGGTTTCTCCTTTGTCCTTAAAGAGTTCCGGGAATTCCTTCCGCATTTCCTGCTCTACTTCCCAGGTTTCCTCGCGGATTCCATCCCTTTCCCAACACACCTTAACTGCTGGCTTCCTCTTGCCATTCAGCTCCTTTTCCCGAAATTCCAACACTGCCTCAGGCTGATATGCTGCTGAGAAGTCCTTCCTTACATCTGATGGCGGCTGGGGCAAAATGAGCTCTGGCTCTCTCACAACTTTCCTCAGAAGCGAAATATGAAACACATCATGGAACTCAGCTAATTTTTTGGGCAACTCTAAGCGATAAGCCACTTCTCCAATCCTCTCCAGGATAGGGTACGGTCCCATGTACCTAGGCTTAAGCTTCTTCATCAGCCGATGCTTATCATTCCCTCTGAAGGTCCTCAACTTCAGATACACCAAATCACCAATTTCAAAAGACAACTCCTGCCTTCGCTGATCTGCATAGCTCTTCTGGCGATCATGAGCTTCTTTCAACCTTGTCTTAAGCATTTCCACTTGCTTAGACGCCTCCTCAAGAAGTTCTGGCTCTAGCACTCTCATTTCTTCTACTTCGGTCCAGCACAGAGGTGTGCGACAAGGCCGACCATATAGAACCTCATATGGTGCCATCCCAATGCTACTATGATAACTGTTATTATAAGCAAATTCCGCCAAAGGCAAATGCTTCTCCCAACTTCCTTCCCAATCTAAGACACACGCTCTCAGCAGATCCTCCAGGGTCCTAATCGTCCTCTCCGATTGGCCATCTGTCTGAGGGTGGTAGGCTGTGCTGAGATGAACCTTTGTTCCCAATGCTTTCTGGAAAGCCTGCCAGAAACTAGCTGTGAACTTTGGATCCCGATCCGACACTATGCTCACTGGAACTCCATGCAACCTCACGATAACATCAATATACTTCTGCGCCAACTGCTCCGCTCCATCCGTCTTTTTAATTGGCAAAAAGTGAGCTGACTTAGTAAGACGGTCTACGATTACCCAAATCGCATTCTTCTTACTTAGTGTCCTGGGCAACCCCGTCACAAAATCCATAGTTACCATATCCCATTTCTATTCTGGTAATGGTAAGTTCTGGAGAAGTCCACTTGGTGCCATCTGCTCTGCTTTCACTTGCTGACATGTAGCACACTGGGATATCCAAGCAGAAATATCACGCTTCATACCAGACCAATGGTAGTAGCGTTTCAGATCTCGATACATCTTGGTGTTCCCTGGATGAATAGAGAACTTCGACTGATGAGCCTGACTTAACACTTCCCTCCTTAGCTCATCATTCATGGGAACACAGACCCGATTTCTGTACATGTAAGTCCCATTGTCTGCTTTGTGGTACCCAACCACTTGCTTTTCAAAAATCTCCTTAAGAGACAAATCGTGCGCTTGCTCCTGACGAATCCTCATCAGCAGGTCAGCTTTATCCAATGCTTCCAATCCTGCGGCATCATCCTCTACTTCAGCGACACTCAAACTCAAATTCGCTAGAGTCGCTATCAGCTCCTGCGTTTCTTTAGCCTCAGAAACCGCATTTCTCCTTCTACTCAAGGCATCTGCCACCTGGTTGGCTTTTCCCGGATGATAGGAAATTTCCAAATCATAATCAGCCAATAATTCTATCCACCTCCTCTGCCTCAGGTTCAAATCATCCTCAGTGAACACATGCTTCAAACTCTGATGATCAGTATATATGTGCACCTTTTCCCCATACAGGTAAGCACGCCAAATCTTCAGAGCAAAGACTACTGCTGCTAATTCCAAATCATGAGTCGGATAATTCACTTCATGCTTCCGAAGCTGTCTAGATGCATAGGCTACGACCTTCTTCTCCTGCATCAGTACACATCCTAGCCCGGATCCAGAGGCATCGGTGTATACATCATATGGTATTCCGGACCTTGGAAGTACCAATATTGGGGTCTCTGTGAGTTTCTGCTTCAACTCCTCAAAACTCTGAGATCTCTTATCCGTCCACTCAAACTTAACATTCTTCTCCGTCAAGCTAGTGAGAGGTTTGGCAATACGGGAGAAATTAGGCACAAACTTGCGATAATACCCAGCCAAACCCAAAAAGCTACGGACCTCAATAACACTTTTAGGTACAGGCCACTCTGTCACTGCAGTGATCTTCTCAGGATCCACTGCTACTCCCTCTTCGGAGACAATATGCCCAAGGAATCCCATCTTCCTCTGCCAAAAGCTACACTTGCTTAGCTTCGCAAAAAGCTGCTGATCCCTTAACTTCTGCAGAATCATTCCCAAATGCCATTCATGCTCCCTCTCCTACCTTCAATAGACCAGGATATCATCAATAAAGACAATCACACACTTATCCAAGTGCTCCCGAAAAATATCATTCATTAACTTCATGAAAACTGCAGGCGCATTAGTCAATCCAAACGGCATTACCACAAACTCATAATGACCATATCGAGTTTGCAGTGCCGTGCTTAGATCTGTGATGGCTTTAGGCGAACTAAAAAAATATGACCCTTACAAAAAATTAGTATAAAAATATCATCTTAAACATACAAAAAAATAATAATAACCGAAACTATAAAAATTATAAAACATAATTTTTCTTCTTTTCTTTTCTAAAAAATTATTTACCAAACTCACATAATCGAGTTGTTTAACCACAAATCAGACGGTTATGTAACGTATAACCGGAAATCGGCTGACAATCCGGTCGAACTTTTAAAACCAGATAAATATGGAAATACTAATTAAAAATTTTCAAACCGATTGATCCAGTCAAACCCAAACTTTGTTTGAACATTGGTTTTTAAGCTTAAAAAGATTTTAATTGATACTAGATTTTGCGTCCACGCTATGCGTGTATACTTTTAAAAACCAGATAAATCTAGAAATACTAATTAAAATGTTTCAAACCGATTGATCCAGTCAAACCCAAACTTTGTTTGAACATTGGTTTTTAAGCTTAAAAAGAATTTAATTGATTTGCTACTTATATTGAAGAAAAATTATAGGCCTCCTCATTTAGATATGGATGTGAGACTTTTTAATTTATACTTAATTTAAGTTTTTAGTTTCCTTTTTTAATTTTCCTTTTTTATGTTTGAATATCCATAAAAATAAATATCAATAATATTAGTATATTGGCTTATCTCAAAGGAATAACCCAACAATATTTACCTCATTAACTATATACATGAACTAATTAATAAAATTGTGGCCTTAAACTTTTTTCAATTTTTGGTGGCCTTAGGCTAATGCCTAACTCACAAGACATGATGCACGACTCTGCGAGTTCGGAATGCTGTCTTACTAATGTCCTCCTCTGCTATTCGAATCTGGTGATAGCCTGACGCCAAATCAATCTTAGAGAACCATGAAGCTCCTTCTAACTGGTCCAACAACTCATCAATCCTTGGCAAGGGATACTTATTCTTGATGGTCACCTTATTCAGCTCTCTATAATCAATGCAAAGTCGAAAGCTTCCATCTTTCTTCTTTACAAATAGCACGGGCGCTCCCCATGGCGAGCTGCTTGGCCGAATAAATCCTTTATCCGTCAAGTCCTCCAACTGCTTCTTTAGCTCAGCCATCTCTGCTGGTGCCAATCGATATGGAACCTTCGAAACAGGGGCTGTTCCTGGTTCTAATTCGATAGTGAAGTCAACTCTTCTTCTTGGCGGAGGTCCAGTCAATGGTTGGAATACGTCCGCATATTCATTTACCACTGGTATCTCCTCAAGGCTCTTAGGTGCTCCTTCTCCTACCATAGAGACTGTCGCCAAGAAGGCTTCACATCCTTCCTCTATAAGATTCTCGGCATGAATCATCGAAATGACTGGCACTCCTGTGTCGGTCTTTACTCCTTGAAAGACAACCCGACCTCCTCGATGCAGAATATAGGCCCTCGACTTCCGGCAATTCAGGACAACTTCATAATGCTTCAGCCAGTCCATTCCAAGGATGACATCATAGTGGCCCAACTTTATTTCCACTAGAGCCCAAGGAAAATCTGCTCCTTCCAACAAGATAGGCACCTCTTCATGGATTCCAATAGTCTCCACCTGCTCACTTCCAGCAGTTTCCACTGCTTTCAACCTGGGGGTGAACTTTCCGGAGAAGGTCCAACACTGGGTCAACCTCGGGCTCACAAAACTATGTGTGGCACCGGTGTCGAACAGTGTATATGCAATCGCGCCCCCTACTGAGACCGATCCTACATGATTACTTATATCTAGTCATGCATTTCCATTCTACATTCCTATTCACAAGCAAAAATATAGAATCTCACAAAACATTACTAACCAGCGATCGGTGCTGCTCCTTCGGGATCTCCGATGGCGAAAACATGGGGTTCCACAGCTTGCCTCTTAGCTGGTGGTCCTGGCAATGCTCCCACTCCTTGCTGAGGATTCGCATTCCCCGGACAATCCTTCCTCTGATGGCCACTCTTCCCACAACGGTAGCACCGGTTAGTCCCCACGACTGCGCAATCCTTCTCATGGTGGCCAACACTACCACAGCCAAAACATTTGGGAGCGCCACACCTTCCTAGGTGCCTCCTTCCACACCTCTAGCACATAGGCAGTCCCACCCCTGGAGCTGCCATAGTGTCCCAAGTCCTTTTTGGCCCTTCCTGAGCACGGATTGGACAAGACAAGCCCTGCCTGACTCTCCTTAGCTCCTCAAGCGAGGTCTCTTAGATGGCAGCTGTCTCCACAAGCTCCACCAAGGTGTCATATCTCCTAAGAGAACACCTGCTCCTTAGCTCCAACTTCAAGCTCTTCATGAACTGACGAACCAAATCTGCCTGCGTGAACTGCTTCCTGGAGAACCTCCTCAACCGGTTAAACTCCTCCTTGTACTCCCTTACAGTACGGTGCGCCTGACGCAGGTCCTCGAAGGCACTCTCCATCTGATCTAAAGCTTCAGGTGAGAAATACTCCTTAGCAAAGGCTTCCTGGAATTCCCAGTAGGTCAACTCATAACGACCTTGAATCGCTTCGACCACACCATCCCACCATATCAGCGCCTCTTCCTTCAGGTACTGAACAGCTAGATCCTTCCGGTATTCCTCCGGACATCTCATGGCTTCAAAATTCCTCTCCAACCTCTTCCTCCAGTTATCCGCAGACACTGGGTCAGACCTCCCGCCAAAGGCTTCCATTCCCATATCCTTCAAATGTTTCATGGCCTGATAATAGGTCAGTCCAAACACATTGACAGGCGCAGGAGGCAGTGGAGGCACATACTGCTGCTGAACATACACTGGCGGCACTACCACAGGCGGCGGCTCAAACACTGGCGGCTGCACATTCTGCTGCTCCTGATGCTGCGGCTGCTGCTGGTCCTGCTGAGCATTCACTCCCACTCCAGGGTTCAAGTGGCCATACATCTCCCGATAACGGCGCAACTCCTCCAGGACTGCAGCATGAGCTGCTTCTGCTGCTGGAGGCACTTGAACAGGCACACCTCCCGCAAGGTTCTCTCCCTGCTGATCCACTGGAGCTGGGGGCACTAGGGCAACACTTCCTGATGTGTTCGAGGCCTCATCAGCACCACCTGAACGACGAGCTTGGGATCTGGTGCGCACATTCTTTGCCCTCGGAGGCATCTGACAAGACATGGAGACAGATAAGTTAGCCTGGTCCCGTAAAGACTAACTTCCTGCAAAAGAAAAGAACAACAAAACTAGAGAGGCTAGTCTAGGTGGTGGTTTTCTTTCTTTGAAAACATTTGAAAAATCTTTGAACTTTGAAAACTTGAAAACTTTTAAAAAAAAATTTTTAAACCATTTTTTCTTTTTTTTGAAATCCGAATCCCATTCCCACTATTCTAGACTTAGCTTTCTTAACACCTAGCTCGAACCATGCTCTGATACCAAATTGTAACACCCCGATTCCTGGTTCCAGAGGAAACCAGAATAAACCGGGATATTAACTAACCTAAACTAAACCAATTCCAAATAACTTGTTGTTCTTTATTCAAATCTAAACCTAAATCCAAGTCTTACAATAGAAATGAAATAACTTATTAAATCCGAAATAAATAGAAACATTGTCTTAAAAAGAAAGGTGAAATAGTTCTTAAAAATAATAAAACTTCCTCCATTTCTGAAGGCACACCACACTAGAATTACTCGTCTAGTTCTTCCCAGACATCATCACAATCACACTCACAATCACAATCACCTGCACATCGGAATTTAGAGAGAGAGGGGTGAGTAATTTGGGAGAATTACTCAGTGAGAACCAAACCAGGCTCCCGCCTTATTCATTTATTTCCACCAACATATTAAGAATAAATCTAATGAAACCAAACAAACACTCTACAACTGCACAAGCAACTAACAAGCAGTGATGTCTCCGATCCCGCCTCTCAATAGGCCAAACCACCTTGTCACTCGGACACAGGTCGACATCTCACCCTGTCACACAGACAGAGACCCTGTCACACAGACAGTCCAATCCCGGCATGCCACATGGACAGCCCTGTGGGTCATCACTCCACCGGATGAATGGATTATTGCCACGGTCACACAGACGGCACATAACCCAGCAAACAAGCCTGCATTCGGCACATCACTATACCAGAAACAGACTATGACCTTTAGGACTTCTACCAATCACTAACCAATCAACAGGGTTATCAATCAATCATGCTGGTTCTTCTTCTAATGAGATCCTAGATCTTATTAGTTATATACATATATATGGATCTGCCTAGATGCACAAGAAGACAGACCCGTCCCACCAGATCTAGACTCAACACGCCAGAAGAAGATAAAGGGATAAGAAGAAAGAACTAGATCTAATCCTCACCTTGGCCTAAAAGCAGATCTGAGATTAAGGAGAAATAGAAGAGGCAAAAGAATCAAGCAACTTCTGAGAAAGTGGAGGCAGGCGAGTGCTCCTTCTTCTCTCGGCAAGCGGCGGCGGCACCCTTCTCCGGCGGCGGCGGCTTCCCTCCTCGGCGGCGGCGGCGTGCAGCTTCTCCTTCTCTCTCTCACTTTCTTTTCTTTGGGGACTAGGGTAATTAGAGGCAGAATGAGGCTTATTAACTCCTAATTCCCTATTTATATTAGGGTTTCTGGAGTGGGCCTGGATTTGCTGGACTTCCTCTAATTGGGTTGGGATGTTACAATCTGGTTACTGAGAAAATCGATAAATATTAATAGGATTCACATACATGTTTATCAATTATCAAACACAGCTTCATAGCAATTGATAGCTATAATCCCAATATGACAGATGATAGATATTGTAATCAGACCGAGACCAAAGACTTGCGAGATTCGGTGATATATGAAGTACGAGGCTGTTAAAAGTCCAATTAGTTGGGCGTAGCTTCTGCACATCACATGTTCTGACAGTGAGATGTCACGAAATTCGAAATGAAAGTAAACTAGGAAGAGTATGAAGAAATATAATAAGCTCTTGATGATTTTGATATGGTAATGTGCAATCAACGCAAGATTGGCTCCCAATATTATCTCATACATGGTTCGACCAAACTCCTTCGATCCCCACCTATATCCACAGATTAGACAACTAAATAACGGGTTTGAATGGAATGCAAGTTTTCTCATATTTTTTCAAAACGCTATTCCACATATATATATATTCGCTTTGATCTGTTAACCACTTTAATTGGAAAAAAAATCCGGATATATGTAATTCTACAGAGCAAATTAAATATGAAAATCTAATATCCTTTAAAAATAAAGCAAATCCAAAATACTAAAAAGTACATCCAATAAGTATATATTGTATATAAATTGTATAGGTAATATTATAAGTAATATATATATATATAAGTTTTATAAATGTATGATCATCAAGTTAACTATTATAAAATACAAATTAAGATGAAAATATTATTTTTAATGAAATTATTGTCCAATAAAATTTAAATTTATACTATTTTGTTAAATGAAAAAAAAAATTAGTCTATTTGTGAATTTTGATATAGACTATTTTCATGACTTACCAACGAATCTGAGATATATGTTCAGCTGGAATATCATCAAGCAAATGCTCATCGTCTAGGCTTGTGGTGAAGTAAGCTACATTATTGTCCATTCTTCTTGGTAAAAAAAAAAACAAAGACAAAGAACAACCAGACAATATACGAAGAATAATATGCCCATATAGCGACATAATTGATCATCACTCAGTTCAAAGACCAAAGAGAGGATAATAAAACTGCCAAACGCATGGCTCAATCGTCCGAACATCTTGTGGACGACGAAGCAGATCAAGTCTCGATCATTTGTCCATCTCCAAGCGAGAAAAAGTTCACAGATTCCACAAACAAAGTACGAGACGAAGGGTGGTGAGAATATCAACTCGATCACTGTATGGTTATATATGTTCACTGCCATAATAACTCCTGTGATCAGCTCATGCATGCTTCGAGAATAGTTGCCTGATTCCCACCTAAACAAAATACAAAATCAATCGTATATTCTTTTAAATTACTCAAGATATATTATCTGAATTAATATTATAACAAAATCTCACGTACCATAGGAGCCAATGTGGAGGAAACTCTCTAGCTTCGTTAATATCCATCTCTTCGTCGGTTCGTCCTCACGATACTTTTCTCTCCCACTTTTTTTTTTTCTTCTTTTTGATTTGTTTTGCGAAAGTGAAAGAGAAAATAAAATCGCACCTACATATTTATAGCTAATTAGTCTTGTTATACTTTCATAAAACATTATTTTTTTGTTTTAATAAAAAAATCTATCAGTAATCTTATCTTTTTATATTTAGAAAATACACTCTTTGTATTTTGGTATAGATTTGAATGGTGGCTTACTTTTAGATATTTCTCTAAAAGGTCTTGTGGATTTTTTTTAATGAAGATTTTCTCTATAAATACATAATTTCCTCTAAAAGCTAATAAATTTAAACTTCAACAAATTAATTTTACATTAAATGTATCCTTTGATTTTATCTATTCATATTTATGCATTCAGACAGTGAGTAAGAATTACAAAGTGTGATGATTAAATTTTGGTGGAGTAATTGTGAAGTGGAGAATAAAAATATCATTGGTATAGCTTGGAAGTTTCAGAGATTTATAAAAGTGACAATATAATTAGCCTAGTTTAGCTAAGCAAATTAGTCGAATGTAAAATCAACCTCCAATTTCATATAACATAAAATCATAATGTTCTACGTACAAACTCTAGTTTCTTCACATTTCACAACATGCAAAATTCTCAGTAAAACCAATTACAAAAAAAAAAAGAAAAGAAAAGAAACCTAAACCCTAAACCTTCGAATCTTTTTGAGCAGTTAATATCAAAATATGCTTTTGAATGAAATCAAGAATCATCCTCGTCGCAATCTTTGAATCTTTTCTAACTCCATTGATTGTCATAATCATCAAAGCTAAACGTGGCATTTCGTACTCAGGCCCGCGAAACGTCAAAGCTTCTCGACACAAGATATGATTCTCGAGAGGGGTTTGGAATCAAGATCGGAGATTTCTTGTTGGACAAGGCAAGAGTTGAGAAGTTCTTTGATGTCATGCAACGCCTCTGTTTTCAATCTGATTCTTGAATCTTCGAGATCGATGAGAAGTGAGTCGAGGAGCGAGAGGGAATGGGATCGAACCATCGTCTTCGACTCCGGGAATCTGTAAACTTGGAGGAGTTTCACGGCTAAGAGATTCGGGAAATGTTTTTTGAAGGATTTGTAGAGAAGATCCGAAGATTGGTCCTCTGTTTCTTTCGCGAAACCGAGAGTCGTGACGAGTTTGGTGATTTCTGTGACGTCATGTGTTGCGAGGATCTCTTTGGCTTTTCGAGCGACGTAGAGAGGGGATGTTGTGAGGGAAGGAGGGTAGGAGGAAGAAGCCATGTTCCCGGATTTTCCCGAGAAAATGAGAGAAACTTAGACGAAACTCGGATTTTCCCGAGAAAATGTTGTTCTGTGAGAGAAGGCTAAGTCAAGAGAAGAGAGTTGATGATTTTTTAAGAATATAGACTGCGTATATGACTAAATTACAGCGTTAGCAGAATTGTGTTATGGTATATCAAGGATATAATGTGCTAAGAACTTGTTTATAAAGAACTTCTCTTCTTTATTAGATTTAGAAACTTCTCAAAACTAAACCTCTTATCTTAGTCTTAAGGAACATCTCTCCTTAGACTCTGTTTATATAGATATTAGCTTCTCCTAATTCTATATAACAAAGGAAATATAAAACCTTATCTAGATATTAAACTATATCTAAAACATTATTAAATAAATCCTTATGTTTATTTCTTAGACAACTTTCTAAGGAGATAACTTCCTAAACAAGTTAGGAATTATCCAACATTCTCCCCCTTAATTCCAACTTGAACTTCAGGTGAGAATATGTCTTCTACTCCAAGCAAACTCCTCATTTCTTTGAACTTGACTCTCGCCAAGGCTTTAGTAAGGATGTCTGCCTTTTGTTGCGTTCCTGGAATGTGTTGCACTTCGATCTGATCATTCTCCACACACTCTCGGATGAAATGATACCTAGAAAGAATGTGTTTGCTTCTTCCATGAAACACATGATTCTTTGTAAGGGCTATGGCTGACTTGTTATCAACTCTAAGTATGACTTTGCTGGAGTCGATACTTAGTATTTCTTTTAACAACTCTTGAAGCCATATTGCCTGTTTTGCTGCCTCTGTAGCTGCCATGAATTCTGCTTCACATGAAGATAGGCGACGGTGGATAGCTTCTGAGATGTCCAAGTAACTGGTGATGCACCGAGATAGAAGACGTGTCCTGCAGTACTCCTTCCATCATCGACATCAATGTTGTGACTACTGTCACTGTACCCAGTAATCCTTCTTGTTCCATCTCTCTTAAAGTCCAATCCCAAGTTTGTTGTTCCTCTTACATACCTTAGAATTC
Organism: Eutrema salsugineum; assembly: GCF_000478725.1. NCBI lineage: Eukaryota > Viridiplantae > Streptophyta > Magnoliopsida > Brassicales > Brassicaceae > Eutrema > Eutrema salsugineum. The sequence goes on from NW_006256342.1 coordinate 7,977,897, forward strand.
GCTTGATAGCCTGTCCATGAGATTCTCTAGGACTCTGCATATAGCGACTTAAAACCCCTACTGAGAATGCTAAGTCGGGTCTCGTGTGAAGAAGGTACCTCAAGCACCCTATTGTTCTTATATATCGTGTAGCATCGATTTCTGCTTCGTTTTCAGTTTTTGAAATCTTCAAGTTTGCCTCCATTGGAACATGAGACAGATTGCATGCCTCCATCTTGGTATCAACTAGTATTCCCTGAGCGTATCCTTCTTGTTTTATTTTTATTCCATCTGCTCCTTGAATTACTTCTATACCAAGATAGTATCTTAACTTCCCAAGGTCGGACATCTCAAACCTTGTTGACATATCTTCTTTGAATTGTTTGATAACCTTCAATGATGTTCCAGTAACAAACAAGTCATCAACATATATCGCCACAATGAGAGTGTCTTCCTTGTTCGTCTTAAGGTATACCGATGGTTCTTTTAAGCACTTCTTAAAGCCCATCCCTTTTAAGACCTGATCAAGCTTGATGTTCCAAGCTCTAGGTGCTTGTCGCAGGCCATATAGTGCCTTATGAAGTCTGTACACAAGATCTTCTTCTCCTTTCTTCACAAAGCCTTCTGGTTGACATACATGGACTATTTCATTGAGATCTCCATTCAAGAAGGCTGTCTTGACGTCTAAGTGATGTATTTCCCATCCTCTTGCTGCTGCTAGGGCTATTAAAAGTCGTATAGTTTCGATTCTTGCCACAGGGGCAAATACTTCGTCGAAATCTACACCTTGTTGTTGCACATACCCTTTTGCCACAAGTCTGGCTTTATACTTGTTCACTGAGCCATCCGCATTCCTTTTGATCTTGTAGATCCACTTTAGTCCGATAGGTTTAACTCCTTTTGGCCTTTTGACAAGCTCCCATGTTTTATTTTTTTGAAATAGAATCCATCTCGGCTTTCATAGCATCGATCCACTCTTGTAATTGCTCTGCTTCTTGAAAAGTTTCTGGTTCTCCATCTATGGTGAAAAGCAATCTCTCACTTTCTTCTTCTGCAAGCATTACAAAGTCATCTAAGTACCCAGGCTTTCTTATTACTCGGCCGGATCTTGTTGTAGCTGGCTGTGGTCCTATTTCTTGTTGCACTTGTTGTCCACCATGTTCTTCTTCCTCTTCTTGAATCGGTAGTTCTTGCTCTTGTTGATCATGATGATTTAGGTTCGATTTCTTCTTCTACCGAATTTCCTTGAGGAAGCCTGAACATTCCTGGTTCACCATTGGTTTCTTTAATCTTTGGTGACCAGTCCCAACCCCTTGTTTCATCGAAGATAACATCCCTACTAACCAATACTCTCCCTGCCTCTGGATCAAGTAGCCTGTAGGCCTTAGAACCCGGCTCAGTTCCTAGGTTTACTACACATCTTGACCTCTCATCTAGCTTCTTTAGATGTGGCGTTGTGATTTTAGCATAAGCGATACATCCAAAAACCTTTAAGTGCTCAATGTTTGGTTTCTTGGAGGTAAAGCTTTCATATGGAGTTTGATTCTTTAGGGCTTTTGTTGGGATTCTGTTGATGAGGTAGGTTGAGTGTCGAACGGCTTCTCCCCATAAGTGATTTGGAACTTTCATTGCGATGAGTAAGCTCCTTGTCATCTCCATAAGCGTCCGATTCCTTCTCTCCACCACACCATTCTGCTGTGGTGTGTATGGTGCCGTTAAGTGTCTTCTTATTCCATTCTCTTCACAGAACAGATTAAACTCAGAAGATGTAAACTCTCCTCCTCTATCGGTGTGAAAGGTTTTTATGGACAAACCTGTTTGCTTTTCAACACCTTCTTTAAACCTTTTGAACCGATCAAATGCTTCTCTTTTTTCCTTCATCAATATAGACCACATGAATCTTGAGAAATCATCGATAAGTACAAAGATATATCGATTGTTTGCTGGTGTTGGTGGTGATATAGGCCCGCACAAGTCACCATGGATCAGCTCTAATGCTTGTGTTGCTCGATACATTGTCTTTGTTGGGAATGACCTTCTTGTTTGTTTCCCTACTAGACATGTATCACACACTCTTTTCTCTTGCTGAAACCGTGGTAACCCTGTGACCAGATCATTGTCGACCATGTTCTTGAGTACTCCAAAGTTCACATGACCCAGCCGTGCATGCCAAGTCCAACCAGTGTCATCGTCTTGTGCTTGAAGACACTTAGGAACCAGTATTTCCATTGGAGTTTTGTACAGACGGTTTGGTGATCTTTTGACTCTGACAAGTAACCTTCCTTGAGGATCACTTAGTGTTAGTGAATCTCCTTTCATATTCACTTCACACCCATTCTCTGTTGCTTGTCCTAAGCTCAAAATATTATGCTTCAAACTCGGGATAAAGTAAATTTCTTTGAGAGCCTTCTTTTCACCTGTCTTGCTCACAAAGGTAATTGTACCTTTTCCCATTATATCAACATATGAGCCGTCACCAAACTTTACTTGTCCTTTTATACGCTCGTTTAGGCTGGAGAAGAATCCTCTGTTTCCCGTCATATGGTTGCTTGCACCATTATCTAGGAACCATATGCTCTTATTTTCTTCACCGGTATCATAGTTGTTTGGGTTTATCTTGTCCTCGTTCAGAAACACGACCTCGTGAACATATAATGCCTCGGCTTCTTCCGTTTCATTAAGGTTGTCTCTTGGTTTTTATTTTTCTTTTCTGGACAAGTTGATGCGAAGTGACCAGGTTTGTCGCATATCCAACAGATGACTTTCGACCTGTCCTTCTTTTGTTTCTGATTCGATTCTCCAGGTGCTCCTCCTTGGTTTTGGCTATTTGATCTCCCTCGACCTCTTCCTCTGCCTCCACCACCTCTGCTCTTTCCACGAGAACCTCCATAACCTCCACGGTTATTCTGATCAGAGTTAGCCCACATTAGCTTGCCTTGATCTTCCTTTTGAGCTTCTTCTCCTATTCGCTCTTCGTATGCTTTTATCCTCCCAACTATCTCTTCAAAACTTGTTGCGTTTAAGTCTAGAACTTGTTCTAGAGAAGCCACGATCTGGATAAACTTGTTTCGGGGAAGAGCTTTCAGGAATTTCTTTACTAGCACTGATTCTTCAATGGTTTTTCCTAATAAGGCTGACTTAGAAGCCAAACCTGAGATTTTTCCTGAAAAATCATCTACAGAATCAGTGTTGCTCATTGTCAGCTTGTCAAACTCAGCCATCAATGTCTGTTGCCTTGCTTCTTTCACTCGATCTGCTCCTAGATGTTGCGACTTGACTGCATCCCAGACTCCTTTTGATGTAGTTTGCTCACCTAGCTAAAGTATAAGCGATTCGGGTATAGATTGAAACAGCAGGGCTATCGCGATGTCATTCTTCTTTGCATCCGTAGACCCTGGTTCGATCGTGTCCCATACTTCGTATACTCTTAACATAACTGTCATCCTCATCGTCCAAACTGTGTAGTTTGTTGATGTGAGCATAGGACATTGGATCGCTGCTGATCCGATATCCTTTGGACGTGGTTGGACCAACTCGTCTCCCATCGTCGTGTTGCTTGTGATCTTCGTTTAGGTAATCCCTTAGGCTTCGTCTTTGCTCTGCTACCAATTCAAGGATATAATGTGCTAAGAACTTGTTTATAAAGAACTTCTCTTCTTTATTAGATTTAGAAACTTCTCAAAACTAAACCTCTTATTTTAGTCTTAAGGAACATCTCTCCTTAGACTCTGTTTATATAGATATTAGCTTCTCCTAATTCTATATAACAAAGGAAATATAAAACCTTATCTAGATATTAAACTATATCTAAAACATTATTAAATAAATCCTTATGTTTATCTCTTAGACAACTTTCTAAGGAGATAACTTCCTAAACAAGTTAGGAATTATCCAACAGTATAGTGCATTATAAGTTCCAGAAATTACTCTTTTAACCTTGTTCGTTTACAGAGGGAGATGGTCTAACAGAAATAGTGTTCTGCTATATTTTCTTTTTTTTTTGTCGCGTGTTCTGCTATATTTTTAATTCTTTGAAAGGTAGGTAAAATCCAGATAAAAAAAAAAAAGAAAGGGTAGGTAAAATAACCGACTTGAACCGAACTGAGATTTACTAATCCTAACCCGAACCGAGACCAACTTTAATTTGAATGGCATATAAATCGAAGAAGATAATTCAAAATCCTTACAAAGGCTCACGATTCGCCACGTGGCAATACCTTCAAATCTCATCACTTTCATTAGAAAGGAGTCTGGAGTAAAAGATTTCTGCAACAAAAAAAAAAGAAAAATGGGAGACAATACGGTGCGTTTTGGCCTTCTCGGATGCATTAGATTCGCGTCAAAATTCGTCAGAACAGTAACCCAATCCTCTAACGCCGTCATTATCGCCATCAGCGATCCGTCACTAGAAATCGCGAATACATTCGCCGCCGCAAACAATTTATCGCCGGAGACCGTCACGGTGTACGGAAGCTACGACGAGCTACTCAACGATCCACGCGTTGACGCTGTTTACTTGACGATGCCGGTGACGCAGCGAGGGAAGTGGGCGGTGACGGCGGCGGAGAAGAAAAAACATCTTCTGGTCGAGAAACCGCCGGCTCAGAACGCGGCGGAGATTGATAAGATCGTGGAGGCGTGTGAATCTAACGACGTGCAGTTTATGGACGGTGCGATTTGGTTGCATCATCAACGGACGGTCAAGATTAGAGAAACGATGTTTGATTCTGGATTACTTGGAGACGTTCGCCACGTAAGCTTTGCATTTTAAATTTAATATTGCAAAATACTCCATAGTATCTGTTACTTTCCTAATTGCTCCCATTTTTAAGTTAGAACAATTCAAATAACCTATATTTTCCGAATTGTGAATTGCAATTCATTAATATACAATTTTTTTTAATCTATTCAATTAAATCGAATTGAAATTCATTCCAAACAGTATCGAACGAATGATCCGACTGAAATCTGAATTTTGTGCAGCTAAAATGAATTAACCGAAATTCATTTAAGAAAATTCTTATATTCAATAAATGTATATACAGAAAAATATATGTGAATAGAATCGAATTTATATTATTAATCCAAAACAGAATCAAAGCTTTTTAAACCGAACCAAACTAAATGGAATGCCTCGGCCTAAAATCAAACCATGTGTGTTGTGTCCCATTTAAGTATAAGGCAGATTATTGAATCCATTTTAGTATAACGCAGATTATTAAATCCATTTCATGAGTATATATGTTAGTATCAATTATACACTGTTTCACTAATCACTAGCCCCTAAAGCATATCAAACTTAATCTGAAAATGTGTTAATAAATTTTGCAGATGTACAGTACGATGACGACTCTAGTACCGGAGCAAGTACTAGAGAGACTAACCAAAGAAGCGTTTGGATCGGCCGGAGCCATTGGAGAGCTTGGTTGGTACCCTATAGGCGCAGCTCTCTGGGCTATGTCTTACCAAATGCCGATTTCTGTTAAGGCTCTTCCTTCCTCAGTCGCCACAAACTCGGTTGGGACGATCTTGTCCTGCTCTGCCTCTCTTCAGTTCGGTTCAACCGCAAACGCAATCATCTACTGCTCTTTTCTCTCTCAACTTTCGACTGACTTGGCTATCTCAGGTTCTTGGGAATGTCTTTATTGGTGAAATAGAAATACTAATTACTAATAGTCCAATCCGAAATAAACCGAACTGAATTTTAAAAAACTGTTAGAAAACCAAATAACTCTTAGTTTGGTTATATACCGAACCAAACCCGAACTTTTAAGAATCTATTATATTAAAACAGAAGCACATTTAGTATTTGCTTCCAAACACTCCTAAAATTTTTTTAAAAATATTTTGAGAAACAGTTTTGAAATTATCCTAAATTATTGTAATATTATTTAAAAACATATTTTCTTTTATATATAAAAAATCTGAAAATTAGATATGAATTTAGATAACTAAAGATTTCCTTAAATATAGGTCATATTTAATTTAAAATTCAAACTATTTTTGTAATTAAATTTAATTCTAAAAATTGATATTAATTTAAATTATTTTATACTTCTTTAATTATACGTCAGATTTAATTTAACATTTGAAAATTTAAATAATATTTTTAGAAATACAAATATGATTAAGAAAATACCTTATTGTATTTTTTAATCATATTCAATCAGAGTAAAATTTTACATATTAAAAACTAATAAATATTAATATTATATGGTAATTTGATAGGGTGAATTAGGTTTTTTTAATAATTGCAGTCTTATATTCAAAACATGCAAGATATTAAGATAAATATTATTTCAAAATTAGTAAATAATTATATAATATAGTAATATGACAGATATATTAGAATTATGATTTAATAACTACAGTTTTTCGGATTAATAGAATGAGTAAGTTAAAAATATATTTTATAATAACGGTTTTTTTCGATTAATAGAATGATCGGGTTAGAATTATATTTTTATGATCATGGTCATAATATAGTAGAAAAAATTAAAAATAAATTATATCTAAACACAAAAATAAATTTTTGTCATTTATTAAAAAATTATACCTATAAAGAAAACATAAATAACATTATAAATTTTGATTAAAAAAACTTTCTGTGCGGATGCACGGGGTAAAATCTAGTTTTTGCATTAGAGATAATATTCCTATAATATTTCTAAATCATGATTAAGATAAAGTTTGGTGTTAAATTAAGACTTTATATATTTTTGTATAATATGACCTCACTTGAAATGAAACTCCATTAATTATTATTATTTTTTTTTTGCTCTATTAATTATTAGAAGCAACATTTAAAGTATAATGTAGAAATTTTAGAATCCATACACATAAAATCCTAAAACAATCATATCAAATCTCAAATCTTATATATTATCAAACCTAGATAATTAAGATGATTGAATTTTTGTATGCTCAGGATCAAAAGGGTCGATTCAGATGAATGACTATGTGATCCCCTACAAGGAGGACACAGCTTGGTTCGAGTACACAAGTGGCGCTAAGTTCGTGGACATGCACATTGGTTGGAACATGAAGCCGGAGAAAGTTACCGTGGACTGCGGCGGAACCGAGGAGTCGCAAGAGGCAATGCTGCTGAGAGAGTTCGTGAGGCTTGTCCAAGGAATCAAGCGGGGCGAGTCAGAGGCTGATCGGAGGTGGCCAGAGATCAGTAGGAAGACGCAGTTGGTGATTGATGCTGTGAAGAAATCTGTTGACCTTTGTTGTGAAGTGGTTTATCTGTAAATCATGTTGACATATTCGGTTTGTTAGGCTATAATATTAGTATTACTGAATACTGATACATGTACTTGTTATGGTAGATAACTTTTATAAGTTGAAGTTTATTTACTTCGTGATTTTTGAGACATCCCGACCCGCCCTCCTTTAGGGACCAGGCGCGGACCGGCGATATCAATCCTAACTCCCCCCAACCGCCTCTTCCAGTGAGCCCAATACCCTCTCTAGGCACGTGGGCCCAACGTCCTCTCTCTAGACCCATTGGCCCAACGCCTTCTCTAGGCCCGTTAGCCCACCACTGTCCGACGGTCGAGAGTCGTTAGTTCGAAAAGCTCGTAAGACTTGTCTACTGTCTCTGCAATCACCACATGATCTTTTCCCATGCTTTGTCCTCACTCGCATGGTACCGCAGAGAACTTCCCGGTAAGTCACCCATCCTGAGACTACTCCAGCATCAGCACGCTTAACTCTGGAGTTCTCTCAGCACACTTGACCGGAAAAGATAAGTGCACTTTGTTGACATAGGTAGCCAAATCAATTCTTATAAGCCTTTCCGACTACCCGAAAATCGGGATGTTACAATTCTTATGACATCCCGACCCGTCCTCCCTTTGGGAACCAGACGCGGACCGGCGATATCAATCCTAACTCCCCCCAACCGCCCCTCCCAATGAGCCCAACGTCCTCTCTAGGCACGTGGGCCCAACGTCCTCTCTTTAGGCCCGTTGGCCCACCACTGTCCGACAGTCGGGAGTCGTTAGTCCGGAAGGCTCGTAAAACTTGTCTACTGTCCCTGCAATCACCACATGATCTTTTCCCGTGCTTTGTCCTCACTCACACGGTACCGCAGAGTACTTCCCGGTAGGTCACCCATCCTGAGACTACTCCAGCATCAGCACGCTTAACTCTGGAGTTCTCTCAGCACACTTGACCGGAAAAGATAAGTGCACTTTGATGACATAGGTAGACAAATCAATTCTTATAAGCCTTTCCGACTACCTGGAAATCGGGATATTACAATTCTCCCTGACTTCCAAGGAATTCGTCCCTGATTTCTCCCTTTACCCCCACAGTGCTTGTACCAGGATCGTTCACCCTGTTACGGTGTGAGGCCACATGCCCGATTCCTTGGAATTCTCCCCAAATGTTTTTTTTGGGATTTTACTCAAATTGCATCATACCTTAAACTCCTTTTCTTTCACATTTCTGTCTATCACTCTGCGTTCTAAACCTTTAGCCTTCAACTCCTTCTTGGCGCCATGCGTTACATGATTTCCTTCTTGTTCTTTCCTCTTAGCCATCATTCCTCCTAGTGCCATGGTTCATTTCTAATTCCCCTTCTGATTTTATTTCTAGTCCCACTTCTGATTTCGTTTTTTTTGCTCTTCCTTCTAAACTCATTTCTATTTCCTTCTTATTTAATTTCTGATTTCCTTCTTGTCTTTTTCTTCTTAACCTCTTCCTTTCTAGTGCCATAGTTCCTTGTGGTTCCATTCCTAATCTCCTTATGAATTTTATTCCTTTTGATTCTATTTTCGATTTTCCTTATGGATCCATTTCATTTCTTGCTTCCATTTCCTGATCTCATTCCTGACTTCTTTCTCTTTCTGCGACCAAGCTCCTCTCCTCCCTTGTGCATTTATTTCTCTTGGTCTTTAGCTTTCGAATTTCCTTTCAGAAACTTCTCCCTAGGAATCGGGGACGAATCCCCTTGAAGGGGGGGGGGAAGATTGTAACACCCCGACCCGCCGGGTCGGTTGTTACTAAAAATCAATTTCCGGTTTACTTAAATTAAACCATCTTTCTTAATTAAGCCCACTTTTAATATTTTATTAATCTTTTTTTAACTTTTTGCGAGCCCATTAAGCCCAACCTAAACTAAGTTAACCTAAATATAAATACCTCTCTAATCTTTCATTCTCTATTTTGGAAAACTCTAGCCACATTCTCCTCTTCTCTTCTCTTTCTCTCAGCCACGCCATCCTCCTTCTCTCTCTCTCTCTCACCGTGGCTCTCTCCCTCTATCTCTCTCTCTTTCTCTTCCTCTCTCCCTTGGCCGCTGCTCTCTCCTCTCCCATCAGATTCGCTCCCTCTTTCTTCTCTCTTAAACCCTAGCTGCCACCGTCTCCTTCCATGACGTTTTTCCGGCGAACCGTGTGGATCCACGAGACGAGCTACCTATCAATCTGTAGCCCCGAGTGTCATCTTTCTAAGAAGACCGAGTTCATCTGAATCAAAGATCTGTGCCAGGAGATATGGCTGTTTCCGTGTCGGGTGTCCAGATCTGCTTTGTTGCTAAGGTGAGGATTAGATTTAGGGTCTTCTTCTTATTCTTTTTTCTTCTTCTGGTGTGTGGAGTCTAGATCTAATGAGCCTAGGATGTTTCTTTGTGCATCTAACTGGATCCATGTGTGAATCTAATGAAATGATATATGATCTCATTAGAGGAAGAACCAGCATATTTGATTGTTCACCCTGATGTGTGGTTAGTAATTGGTAGTGTAGCTAGATCAGGTGTTCATCTCGGTGGTGATGTGCCGAGGTATGGACTTGTTTGCTGGACTATTGCTGTCTGTGTGACCAAAGCAGTAGTTCAACGGTGGGGGAAGGTACGCCGATCCTTCCGGAGTCTATATGACTGGAAGCCTGTCTGTGTGACCTGGCAATGTTAAACCTGTCTGTGTGACCTGGTGCCTGTCTTTGTGACCTGGCGATGTAGAGCCTGTCTGTGTGACCTGGCAATGTTGGAGACATCACAATTGCTTGCTAGTCGTTTGTGCATCGCTAAGATGCTTGTGTGTTGCTTGTTGGATTTACTCTTGACATGCTGGTTGGAAATAAATGAGTGGGAAGGGAGCCTGGTCTGGTTCTCACTGAGTAATCCCCATTACTCACCCCTCTTCTTCTCTTGTCTTATCAGGTGTAGGTGAAAGATCCGCCTAAGTCTATGTTGTTGATTGTTACCTGGGCATTTTCGATCCTGGCAGACCTGAGGTTCACCATCTGGACCAAACCAGGCGTCTGACCGAATGCGGTTAGATGGCCAACCTAACATGCCCGATTTCTCCGGTTTTCTTAGGAAGCCTGGGATAGGGATGTTACAATTTTAATCGGCACATGTTTGCACAAACAAGAACAAAAAATATAGGCGCATGTTAATCCATACGGCGCATGATTTTGTATGGAAAGGAAGATTTGGGCATTCTTATGCTTTTGTATGGTAAGGAAAAAGATGCGTGTTATACCTAGAGTAAATGTAATACTCGGATTTTTGAAAAATAATGATGCATGACTAGTGGCGGAGCTAAAATAATTTTTTACGGGGTCAATATTAATATAATCATATTAATATTAAATCTGAAGTCAATATAAACACTCGAGTTTATATAATTCATGAAATATAAACAAAAATGAATATCTACAAAAAAATTATAGATTTCACTGGATCAACTGACCACCCTCACCGTTAAGTAGCTCCGCCATTGTGCATGACAATATGAATAAAACTTGACATCATGGATAAAGCTTATAAGAATTGATATTAATATCACCAAAGTACACTTATCTTTTTTTGTAACATACCGGGAGAATTCCATAGTTTAACATACCTAACTAAGAAAATTTTAAAATAGATAACATAATGTGAAATGATTCCTAACACTATATGAGTCAAAAAAATATCTTGTTGTGATTTGCAGGATCAATAAATAACAAGTTTTTTAAAAATTTCAAAGTAATGGATCGTTAAGGCTTATGGAAAATGGCGGTTAAGGGTTTACAAGAAAATTGGCAAAATAGGAGTTTCGGAGAAACAAAGCAAAGTGAAAAAGAAATTGACAAACTAAACTACTGACTGTTGTATGTGGGCTGAGCACAGCCCCCTTTTAGTAACTTCGATCAAGCTCATTAGCTGGTTGATAAAGCCCAACGGAATCGAAAGTGGATAAGGGCCCAATCGCCAAGCTGACACGAGGTTGTTTAAGAGACGAGCTTCACAAGTTGAAGGAGCAGCTCGCCACGTCGACGCAGGTAGAACAGCTCGCCACATCGACGTAGGCGAAACAGCTCGCCACGTCGACGTAGGTGAAACAGCTTGCCAGCACAACACTTAGATAGACGGTCGGTCAGGTCTATCTGCCCCGCCATCCAATCTACTCTGACTGAATTGTAACCTAATTTGAACACTATAAATAGCCCTGTAACTTCATTTATTACGGGATCCGTAATCTGAAATAAAGACTAAATACTTGATACTTGCGAACATTAACTCTCACCTCGCTTAAATCATATCGAGCTCACCTCTATCTAAACAAGAATCTCCGAGCTCTCTTTAATAACATTTATCGAATTGACATCGTGTGCGGATACTAATCAGCAATTGGCGCCCACCGTGGGGCAAAGAGATTTCTTTCTACGCAAAGAGGGGCTCAATAATGTCAGGAATTCAAGCCAACGAAACGATCAGTCTGCCTACATCGACTACTGCCGAGGAGGGGCTCAACGTATCACCAGCTAACAACCAAGAGACCTCGAATAGGCGATCACCAACGTTGAATCCCGTGGAAAACACAACCTTACACCCAGAGGTGCAGGATGTAAACCGAAGCGCACCGGCCCCCGCCGATGTCACAGCATTATTCACAACAATGATGGCTCGAATGAAAGAGTTGAATCATCAAACAAGTGTTCGCCTGAACGAACTAGCTGCAGCACAACTCTCTTGTCAAGACCAAGTCAACGTGTTGCACTCGTCAGAGACTCAAGCGCCGGAAAGACGAGCGCAAGAAGTTCAGCGCGTGCATCGTGCCTTATTCGGAGACTCTCCCGCACCGCCGATGACAGAAAATCACCCAACCTCGAACTGAGGCGAAATAAATATCGGAGCTCCTGAACACGAAATGCGTCAACTTCGAATTAGAAACCCCCAGCAAGATGAAGAGATGAACGAAATGAAGGCAAAACTGCGAGCCATGACCTCGCTAGTACATCAAGCTACCAGCTCGGCACCTGAGATCGATCGTGTGCTGAAAGAAAGCCTAAGCACCCCGTTTACAACCCGAATCACTGATTTCCCGATAAGAAATCAGGTGAAGTTCAACCTCCCGACGTATACGGGCAACTCGGACCCAAGCCAATATATGACCGCGTTCAGCATTCAAATGGGCCGAGCACGATTCACCTCCGAAGAGAAAGATGCGGGTTTCTGCCAGCTGTTTGTCGAAAATCTCAGTGGCGCGACTCTCATCTGGTTCTCTAAGTTAAAAGCAAACTCAATCGACAGTTACCAAGCATTGTCGATTGCCTTCCTCAAAAGGTACATGATGTACGTCCAAGGCGCAGTGTCCAGCGCCGATCTCTTCTAAATCAAACAGGGCGAAAAAGAATCCCTTCGATCTTTTATTGGCAGATTCAATGCGATAGTTTCTCGTGCACCGTGAGTGACGAGACATCGATCTCGGCCCTTCGAAATGCTCTCCAAATTGACACGAAGTTTCGGGACAGCCTCAATTTCAGCTCCCCTCAAACTCTCGAAGATGCGCTTCACCGCGCCACCTTGTATATCGAAGACGAGGAAGAGAAGACGACGGTACCCACCGAGCAGCTTCTGCCTCTTCCCCCAACGAGCGAGCAAGCCAACAACGACCTCAGAAAGAGAGATCGGGGTAACCAACCTCGAGGCGACACTCCTCCGGCATCTTGAAAAAAGGTGTTCATGATTATGGGAGGCTTATCAACATGCAATGATTCCGTTCGATCGATAAAAAAGTACGGCCGGCAGGTCATGTTTGCACAAAAATAGCGAGTAAAAGGTCCCAAGGCTACTGAAAGCGATGCGATCGCGTTCTCCGAGGCCGACACGGAGGGAGTCGACATGCCACACAACGACCCGCTTGTGATCGAGCTGCGGGTAGCAAATTGCGAGGTGTCGCGGATATTGGTTGATACAGGAAGCTTAGTAGACCTGATTTTCAAAGAGACTCTCGATAAGATGGAACTGGCAAACCATCATCTCAAGTCCTCAGTTAAGCCACTCACCAGATTTGATGGAGATACGGTCTACTCGATCGGAACGATTAGACTCCCGGTTTACGCAGCGAAGACAACCCGCCTCGTCAAATTTGTCGGCATCGACAAACCTGCCATCTATAACGTAATTCTGGGAACACCCTGGCTACAATCCATGAAGGTGGTGCCATCAACCTATCATCAATGCCTCAAGTTCTCAGCGTTCGGGGTAAAAACTATTCGGGGATCCCAAGAGATGTCGAGACTCTGCTTCGCGGCCGAACACAAACTCCGATTCAAATCCATGGTTCCAGCCAAGGCGTGCCTCACGATCTTACCCGCAACTCAAGTCGATTTACCATCTCATGAAGGACCCAAGCAAGACCTCGTCGTACAAGTAAACATCGACGAAAGCGATCCCGAACGATGCGTAGGAATCAGAGCCGACCTAAAAGAAGAGATCATTGTTGAGCTCGTCAGACTCCTTCACCGAAATGCATCGACGTTCGCCTGGTCGGTACGCGATATGCCTGGGATCGATCCCGCGATAACAAGTCACGAGCTCAATATCGACCCTACATTTAAGCCGATCAAGCAAAAAAGGAGAAAGTTAGGTCCGGAAAAGGCCCAAGCTGTCAATGATGAACTCGAGCGTTTGTCGAAGGCTGGCTCAATCGTCGAGGTTAAATATCCGGAGTGGTTAGCAAACCCAAATGTTGTCAAAAAGGCGTGCCCTAAGGATAGTTTCCCCTTGCCACATATAGATCGAATCGTCGAGGCGACTGCAAGGAACGAGCTCTTGTCATTCATGGATGCCTTCTCCGGCTATAATCAGATCACGATGCTTCCCGAAGATTGCGAAAATACGTCCTTCATCACTGACCGAGGGACCTACTGTTATAAGGTGATGCCATTCGGCTTGAAAAACGCGGGCGCGACATACCAACGACTAGTTAACCACATGTTTGCTGACCTGTTGGGACGAACGATGGAGGTTTACATCGACGATATGCTGGTAAAGTCACTTACCGCCGGTGATCACATTGGTCATCTACAGGCCTGCTTCACTGTCTTGAATCAATATCAAATGAAGCTCAATCCGACTAAGTGCACCTTCGGAGTTACATCCGGCGAATTCCTAGGCTACATCGTCACTAAACGAGGAATCGAGGCAAACCCGAAGCAGATCGACGCCCTAATCATCCTCCCATCACCTCGCAATACTCGTGAGGTCGAACGCCTTACCGGCCGGATTGCGGCACTCAACCAATTCATCTCACGTTCTACAGATAAATGTCTTCCGTTCTATCAACTCCTCCGAGGCAATAAACATTTCGAGTGGGATAACAAGTGCAAGGAGGCATTCCAGCAACTGAAGGAATACCTCGCAAGCCCACCAATTTTAGCAAAACCTGAAACGGGCGAAACCTTTTACCTCTTCATCGCGTTATCGAGCTCGGCAGTGAGCGGAGTCTTAGTCAAGGAGGATCGAGGCGAGCAGAATACCAATTTTCTACGTCAGTAAAACTCTGGACGACGCAGAAAAACGTTATCCAACATTGGAGAAACTCGCACTCGCGGTCATCATGTCCGCCAGAAAGCTACGACCCTACTTCCAATCTCACTCAATCGTCGTCTTGACAAATCAGCAACTTCGAACAATACTACACAGCCCGAGCCAGTCAGGTCGCATGGCGAAGTGGGCTGTCGAGCTGACGGAGTATGACATTGAATATCACAATAAGACAAGCGCCAAATCGCAGGTCCTCGCGGATTTTCTGGTAGAGCTTCCCCCGGAGTTAATCCAGACCGACCTCCCTGACAAGAAGTGGTCTTTATACGTCGACGGATCTTCCTCGTCCCGAGGTGCAGGTATTGGCATCTAATTAAGAATCCCCGACAAAAGAGATATTGGAGCAATCGTTCCGGCACGAATTTCCAGCCTCCAATAATGAAGCAGAGTACGAGGCTCTACTTACGAGACTTCGTCTAGCCCAAGGGATCGGAGTTAAGAAAATCGAAGCTTTCTGCGACTCCCAGTCGTTGCTAGCCAATACAGCAGCGACTACGACACCAGGAACGACCAGATGGACTTGTATTTTAAAGCCGTCAAGAATCTCACCGATCGCTTTGAAACTTTTTCCCTCACTAGAATCCCGAGAAGCGACAACACTTCCGCAGACGCACTGGCCGCTCTCGCTTTGACGTCTGAATCACATCAAAGGCACGTTATCCCAGTCGAAAGCATCAACACCCCCAGCATCATCTTGCCTCGAGGAGTATGTGCCGTTCGAGAGCTCGAAGCGAACAGCATAGACGCCAATGAATTGCCTCTCCCCGCTATCGTCGATGAGCCTGCCGAAATGGAACTATCGATAGACGACTGGAGGATCAAAATCCTGGTCTACGTTACGGATGGCCAAGTCCCACCCGACCGATGGGCAGCAAGACGTCTTAAAGTTCGAAGCGCCAAATACGTCCAGTCGCACGACAACCTCTACCGATGGAGTTCGACAGGAGCCCTGCTCAGTTGCCTGCACGGCGAGGAGACACAAGATGTCATGAAAGAAACACATCAGGGAGCGTGTGGAAATCACTCTAACGGTCGAGCTCTCGCTCTAAAAATCAAAAATCACGGCCACTTTTGGCCGACAATGCTAACAGACTGTGATCGATTCGTAGCTCGCTGCGAGCAATGTCAACGACACGCACCGATGATCCACGCACCAGCCGAACTCCTCGCCGCCTCCTCGCCACCTTATCTCTTCATGCGATGGGTGATGGACATCGTAGGTCCACTTCCCCGATCCCGAAAGAAATGATTCATACTTATCATCACCGATTACTTTACGAAGTGAGTCGAGGCCGAATCTTACTCCAAAGTCAAAGCAACTGATGTGAAGAACTTCGTCTGGAAAAACATAATCTGCCGCCACGGACTCCATTACAAGATCATCACCGATAACGGTCCTCAGTTCATCTCCGACGTATTCAAAGACTTCTGCGCCAAATGGAAAATACGGCTAAGCAAGTTAACACCACGATACCCACAAGGGAACGGACAAGCCGAGGCAACCAACAAAACTATCCTCGACGGTATCAAGAAGAGACTCGAAGATAAGAAAGGCTTATGGGCAGACGAGTTAGAAGGAGTTCTCTGGTCACACCGAACTACACCGCGCCGATCGGCGAACAAAACTCCTTTCTCGTTGTCTCACGGTATGGAAGCTTTAGCTCCTGCCAAGGTCGGTCTACCGAGCATTCGCAGAACAATGTTGACACAAGACGGCAAAACAAACGGAAGAATGATGAATGATAGCCTCGACATGCTCGAGGAGGAGCGAGATCGCGCTTTATTACGCATGCAAAACTATCAGCAGCGGATCGCTCGTTACTACAACAAACGGGTGAAAGTTAGACACTTCGAAACTGGCAACCTCGTCCTTCGCAAAGTGTTTGAAAACACCGAAGAAGACAGAGCCGGAAAACTGGGCGCAAAGTGGGAAGGCCCCTACCAGATCACCAACGTCGTAAAACTAGGCGTTTACGAGCTTATAACAATGGACGGTGAAATGATACCTCGATCATGGAACTCGATGAACATTAAGCGGTACTACTACTAACAAAAAAAAAAAGGACGCTCACCGAGCTATACTCGGTCGAGCTAGATCTCAAATATGAACTACGATCGGCTTGATCCCAGTCTGTTGGGTACGTAGGCAACCTCTTACGATGTACAGCAATTAATAAAGTTTACTTTTTACCAAATTTTTACATCGACATCTTTTACATCGACATCCTAGCTAGATGTTCGATCTCCAAATACGCATTTCCCTACAATGCAATCTCTTAACAAGTTCTAAGGAACAAAAACCTTACGATTATAAGAGAATAAGTCGGGACCATTCCCGCATCCTTTCTTAAATCACCCGAATAATTACGTTGTGAGCATTCTCACTACTCAGACACGATTAACGAAATAAAACATGGTAAGCCGAGTCATACCTCGCACCTATTGTTCTATTATGCCGAGTTTCACCTCGCAACTATTATTCTATTAAGCCGAATTTCACCTCGCAACTATTGTTCTATTATTCCAAGTTTTATCTCGCACCAGTTGTTCTATTAAACAGGTTCTACCTCGCACAAGCTATCTTGTTAAACAGATTTTCACCTCGTCCTAATCGTTTTGTTATGCCTAGTTCTATCTCGCATCTATTAGCCTATTACGGTTTAAATCAATGTGACTTTCATTATACAATAAAAACTTTCATTAAGAAAAGCGATCCGGGAAACGTTACAAGTGAAAGACTAAAGAAACAAAATACAAAGACAACGAGGTAAGACAACAACAAAGACAAGAAGATCTATCCCTAAGATTGAGCATCACAGTCGAAGTCTTCTCGATGCTCGGCGCCATCGTAGTGCGAGCCACCACTTGGGGTTTCGGTATAAGGCGGAGGCAAGTCGTCCTCCTCGAGATCGGTGAGACTGAGGTTCTCCAGCTTTTGTTCGCAGTCGCGCTTCGATGATTCAAGTTCGGCTCTTAGCTCCGTTTCGGACATCTCTTTCTCCTTCAAAAGATCGAGGCACTCCAGTGTACCTCGGGCTTGAACGAGATCGAGATTTACTTGCTCAATCGCCTCTTGTTGTGCAACACAAGTCCTCAGCCGATCGATGTGACCTGAATACTTAGCCGCAGCATCAGCCCAAATTCGAGTAGTCTCTGTCTCGATCTTCTCTTGGGCGTGATGCTTTGCGCAAGCGACCTCGATAGCGATCGACTTCTCAGCTTGGATCTTAGCCTCGTTAACCAATTGAAGATTCTTGACTAAGTCCACATTTTCCAATCTCATCGCCTCGATCTTCTCGGTCAACTCCTTTACCCCGGCATCCAGATGCTCCGCTTTTCTTTTCATGGTTTGCCAATTGTCTTCGGCAACCCTCCGCTGAGCAATGGTGGCATTGCGTTCAGCCACTGACCGGCAGTCTGGGCATTCTTCAATCGAGTCGCGGCATTCTGAAGCCAGCGCATGTATTGGCCCCTCGTGCGATTGCAGCTCGCGATAAACTGAACAAAAAGAACAAGGAAACCGTCTGAATCGAACTCACACTGTAAACACAAATGTCGGATGGAAATTCCAAACATACTTTGAAGGCGAAGCTCGCCATTTCCTTGAAAGCCGCATCGGAGCCAGCAGGAACCTCAGTGGTAGATCCCCTTATCTTCCCGAAGAGCTCAGCACACTTGTCAGTGTTGTTGACGAATGGTTTGCTCGACTCAGGGTACTCGAATGAGAAGCTCCAGTCGACTTCTTTGACCTTGTCACCGCCAGACGGAGCAACCTTCGCTCGTTTACTCGCTTCCTCGCCACTGGCCTGACCTCCGTCCATCTCTTCTCCAGCAGAAGGCTCCTTCCTTTTTCCTCTCGCCTTAGCCTTGGCGACCTCTTCCTTCTCCTTCTGTTGAGCCAGACGAGCGGCTTCAGCTTCTTCCTTCTTCTCCTTCCTCTTCTTGTCCTTCTTCTTCTTCTTCTTATGCTTCTTCTCCACCTTCCTCGCCGATCTCGCGGCTTTGTCTGACTCTTCCTCCGTTTGATGACTCTCCTCTTGATTCTGAGCATCGAGTACGGGGTCGTGTTCAGCGACCTGAGTCTCAATCTCGCCCTCAGCGACAGGATCGAGGTTTGCATCATGTTGAGGAACGACCTCAGCATCCATCTGAACCGTCTGCACATGATCCGAACGCTCAGACCGAGAAGCAGAAGCCTGTTGATCCTTCTTCTTGCTCTTTTTGGCCTTGAGACGTGCGGCAAAGCCGGGTGCATTCACTTGAATTGGAGCCATCGCGATCGATCTCTCCCTTTGAAGGTTTTCTCTCCTCCAACTAGCTGAAACAAATTAACGTGTTAGACGAAGTTAACTATAAAAAGAATGCCGACAACATCGAACCTACCGCTTGTAATGCCATTAATGGCAGCCTCGACTCTCTGACGATGAATGTCAGGCCACTTCTGAATGCCACAGGATCTGAGCTTTTGGAGATTCTCGAAGTAATCTTCTGGGTAGGTGTCGAGGTTAACGTTTCGATCTGCAAAAAAGAATTAAGACGTAAGTAAGATATAAAGAGAAAACCAAGAATCGATCAAACTAACGATCTACCAATGCTCCGGCTCCTTTCGCTTCAAAAATTTCTAGTCGTGTCGACGACCAACGACTCGTCGATCTTGGCGTAGAAGAAAGACGCCTCCTAATTTGACTTCCTATTCACGGGGTAGATGAGAGAACAATTCTTCCCGGCTTTGATGGTATAAGTACCCGGGATCGAGTTATTCCTCTGAACAGTGGTCATCTCTTCGAAGAAGCGCCAGTCAACATTAACCCCAACCTCGCTCCCAAAAAGAAGGGCGGCGACCATATATCGGATTCCCGCTTGAAGAATCTGCGAGAGAGCGATGCCTCGCCGGTCTGCGTAATCCGTCAGTAGCCTCGGCAACGGAACCCAAAGATGACACATGCTGAACCAGGCTTCGTATAGCGTGACCCAACCGTCCGGAGCTCGCCATGGACGATAATCAGGACCCGGCGACCTAAGCTCGCAGCAAAAACCGTAGACCGCCCGCACCTCTTCAAGGCGCTCAATCGTCATCCGAGATCTGATGTCCACCAAACGATTTTTGATGTTCGCCGTACGTTAGGAACCATTCCTCCGAGGTTTGGTTTGATTGTCTTCCTCCTCGTCGTCCTCCTCGACCTCATCCTCGGCCTGTTCTGCAGCATCCCCTTCGCGGGAATCTTCTTCGAGATCGACTATTTGAGGATTCGAAGCCTCGCATTGCGAGGACGCACCATCGGGCCGAACTCGATCGGCCAATTCAATGAGCGGCGACTCCTCTCGATCCGATTGATTTTCAGACCTCAAGCACGCCTCGGGTGAGGAGCTGTCATTCACAGAAACCTCCTGGTCCGACTCAGAGCCAGACTCCAAGCTCGACTCAATCCGTTGTTTCCCCAACGCCATCGTCGATGTCAAAATGTGATAAAAAAGCACGATGATCGGAGAAATCAAACCGCAAAAAGGAAAACGGACACGGCAGAAGAGATGAATTCTAGAGAGAGAAAGAATAATTCTAGAGAGAAGGGAGAGCGAAGTTACCTTTTGTCAACGGAAAAGAAAATGAGAAGAAGGGAAGGAGAGCAGAATATATAAAGAAAGAAGTAGCGGTTACCGAGGAAGGTAATAATGACTCGGACGCGCCCCAATAATTAAATTAAGTGCAGATTCACGCGCTTCTCGAAAAATCGGATCCCCACTCGCGACTCTTCATTAGTCATGATAACGGTCATCTGCAACGCTTCAACTTCCAAGTATTACCTCGTCTCGAAGATCTTGCAATCAATGTTGAGGCCCTAAAGTTTAAAGAACCCATAACTCGAGGAGTTGAATATCGATGTAACATCTCCATCAACGGACTAGGGGGGACAATTGTTGTATGTGGGCTGAGCACAGCCCCCTTTTAGGAACTTCGATCAAGCCCATTAGCTGGTTGATAAAGCCGAACGGAATCGAAAGTGGATAAGGGCCCAATCGCCAAGCTGAAACGAGGTCGTTCAAGAGACGAGCTTCACAAGTTGAAGGAGCAGCTCGCCACGTCGATGCAGGTGGAACAGCTCGCCACGTCGACGTAGGCGAAACAGCTCGCCACGTCGACGTAGGTGAAACAGCTCACCAGCACGACACTTAGATAGACGGTCGGCCAGGTCTATCTGTCCTGCCGCCCAATCTACTCTGACCGAATTGTAACCTACTTTGAACACTATAAATAGCCCTGTAACTTCATTTATTACGGGATCCGTAATATGAAATAAAGACTAAATATTTGATACTTGCGAACATTAACTCTCACCTCGCTTAGTAGACCTCGCTTAAATCATATCAAGCTCACCTCTATCTAAACAAGAATCTCCGAGCTCCCTTTAATAACATTTATCTAATTGACCTCGTGTGCGGATACTAATCAACACTGACCCAAAATCGTTGTATGTTTATTTTTTTGTAATCCATGTATAAAATACAATCGACCTATTTCTGTGAATTTCTTAAGTAATTAAGTAAATTTACTTAAAATAGTTCTTAGTCTAATGGTAAAAAAGGAAAAACTTCCCCCCCAATTAAGTCAAATGTTCTTAGTTTAAATTATGCCCTCATCTAAAATATTTCTAGACCCAACTCGTTGTTTTATGTTTCTATTTATAAAATGTTTTCTTATCAGTTATCGCATGGGATTTTATCAAAGAAGCTCATATTTGATAGTATCTTGATCTTTAAGTGTGTTCTTCTTGCAAAAAATAATCGATGACTTGAAACCAATCCTCTTCTTATATTAGGGAGCCAAAGTTGAATCTTTTCATTGCTTTTAACTTTTACAGAAGTGTCTTCATCTATCTAATTTTAGAGATGTACCTGAAAGCTGATAACCTTTCTTGAGTATTAACAGAGAATGTACAACGGTTAATATAGCGTGAGAGGTTAAACAAAATCAGGGATCAATCCCTATAATCAAGGTCGTTACAAAACTATATTCACAAAATAAGGTAACAGAATATCTTGCACATCTTTAACTTCTATCATCCTCCCACAGTCACAACGTCGAGTTTGCTGACGGTGAGGCTGGAACACAATTCATTATGAATAGAAGTCGGAAGTCCCTTGGTGAAGATGTCGGCGTATTGTAGCGATGTCGGCACGAAATAGAGGAAACTCAAATCAGTTGTTCGGGACGATAGATGCAGATTTAGTAAGTGAATACTCTAGCTCCTTAGCTAGCAATAGTAGTATTAGAAAGTGAGAGATAGGCCTACAGTTGAATGTAGATATCATTAACGCGAGGTGTAGGATACCAGGCCGATGGTGCGAGGCTGTCTCAGTGGCTGTGTGGGAGGGGCGGAGATGGTGGTGTTTGGTGGCTGAGCTGTGGGAAATGGAGCCTGAAGAATCGATTTAAATACCGGAGAGGTATAATCGAGTTCGTCGAGAAATTTGTATGTTTCTTTAGGGACAGGTTTTTCCGCAGCAGGGAAGATATCTTTGTCGAAAATTGACATGACGAGAGATAAGATTTTCTTGGTTTTTAAATCCATACATCTGTAGGCACAATCTTGAGAAGGATAACCAAGGAATAAACACGGAGTGATTCTCGGGCAGAGTTTTGTGAGGTTGGAATGATTGAGGTTTGGAAAGCATAGACATCCGAAAACCTTTAGGTGATCGTATTTTGGTTGCTTTTGAAAAAGAAGAGTGAATGGAATTTGATTTTGAATGCCTTTAGAAGAGATAATGTTGAGGTTATGAGTAGCAATATGAAGGGCTTCTACCCAATAGCAAGAGGGCAGACGGGCTTAGAACAAAAGGGTCTGAATTGCATTGTTTATCTTTCGGATCATTCTTTCTGATTTGCCATTTTGCTGAGAGGTATGAGGGCAAGAAAATCAGACATTGATGCCATTTTGGGTGAAGTAGTGGTGGAAATTTTCATTATTGTATTCTCTGCCATTGTCACATTGGAATTTTTTGATTTTGGTGTGGAACTGGTTTTAGACATAAGCATAGAAATGAAGAAACTTTGAGAAGACATCACTTTTGCGACGGATTGGGTATACCCAGAGAAATTGAGTAAAGTGATCGAGAAAGAGGAATGCCGCTCATGCTGGGAATTGGTGATGTCCAAAGGTCGGAATGAATGATGTTGAATGGTTTTGTGACATGAGAATTAGATGCAACAAAAGGGAGTTTTATTGATTTGCCCAAATGGCATGATTTGCAAGAGAAATGAACTTTGCATTTATTACATAAATCTGGACACTACAAGAAAATAATCGTTTTCCAACGGTCCATTACGACGGTTTTCAAATCGTCGCAAAATTACAACGATTTTAAGACGATTTTACGACGATCTTACGTCTAATTTTAAAACCGTCGTAACACCGTCGTATAAAAAAATCGTCGTAAACTCGACGTACAATTTACGACGAATTACGACGATTATACATCGATAACGAGAGATTTGCTAATAAATGTAAAATCGTCGTAAATTCGATGCAAAATTACGACGAATATACGACGAGTGCATTTCGATGTACATATTACGACGATTTTACGTCGAAAAAGAAGTTAGGTGAAAAACATTTAAAACATGTTTACCTAACAATTGTAGATGAAAGATTTTATCGCATAATCGTCGTAAACTCGTCGTAATATTATTGTTGAATGTAAAACCGTCGTAAAAAGTCGTCGTAAAAGCGTTGTAAAGCCCGAAATTTTCCTATAAATAGATCTTCATTCCTTCATTCAATCACAACACAACATCATTCAAACATAAGAGCATCTTCATCTTGGAGACCCATTGTAGGTCTCTTAAATTTTAGTATAGTGTTGTAAATCCTTATATATTGGGTTGTCCATTGCTGGAAACCCGAATTAAGAGTTATATTACTTTGAAAAAAAGAAGTAATAATATTATAAGGTTAATTACTCCATTCACGTGGCTAGACGTGACACAAGAGACCACCTCCTTTATTTTCTAATCAATAAAAAGAGATATTATTTTGAGTTTATTTTCAAGATGTCTATATACGAGCTAAGAAGTTGGATGTATATGCGTAAAGATTCAGATGGGGCGTTGACAGAAGAGTTCAAGAACGGGTTAGAAATATTTATGTTTCAGGCTACAAATATGGAGAGAACGAAAGATAGTGGGAAGATATTTTGTCCTTGTTTGAAATGCAAGAATACGAGGTATACACTAACCAAAACCGTGTGGACGCATTTATTAAATAGAGGGTTTATGCCGCAATATTTTGTTTGGTATCTACATGGAGAAGGATATGGCAGTAATACTCATGGGAATGCTGGTAGTAGTAGTAATTATCAAAGTCATGTTGATATTGATGAATCGAATTATGGTCATCAGCCTAATCAGTATCAATATGATCAAAGTGTAGATCATGATAGGATGCACGAAATGGTGACTGATGCATTTCATGAAACCCATACTGGTAATGCTGTTGAGGAACCTAATGTAGATGCCAAACGATTTTATGATTTGTTAGACAATGCTAATCAGCCAATCTACGAAGGATGTAGAGAAGGCTTGTCTAAATTATCGTTGGCAGCTAAGATGATGTCAATTAAAACAGATCATAACCTGGCTGAGGTTTGCATGGATGATTGGGCTGATCTTCTGAAGGAGTATCTACCGGAGGATAACTTGGCAGCGGGAACATACTATGAAATTCAGAAGTTGATTTTTAGTCTTGGTCTACCTTCTGAGATGATAGATGTATGTGTTGACAACTGTATGATTTTTTGGAAAGATGATAATCAGCTGGAGGAATGTCGATTTTGCCATAAACCAAGATACAGGCCGCAAACTGGTGGGTGTAAAAGGATACCGTACCAACGTATGTGGTATCTCCCTATAACTGATAGGTTAAAACGGCTTTATCAATCTGAAAGGACAGCTGCATCAATGAGATGGCATGCAGAACATACACAAAAAGATGGAGAAGTTTTTCATCCATCAGATGCAAAGGCATGGAAACACTTCAATATGGTATACCCAGATTTTGCTAAGTTCAAACGGAATGTCTATCTTGGTCTGTGCACTGATGGTTTTAGTCCATTTAGTATGTCTGGTAGACCATATTCATTATGGCCAGTAATCCTAACTCCTTATAACCTTCCTCCAGATTTGTGCATGCAAAGGGAATTTCTTTTCCTAAGTATTTTGGTTCCAGGTCCAAATCATCCGAAGCGAGCTCTCGATGTATTTCTGCAGCCACTCATACATGAGTTGAATCAGTTATGGTATACTGGCGTTCGTACATATGACTGTTCTACGAGAAAAATTTTACTATGCGGGCTGTGCTTATGTGGACAATACGCGATTTCCCCGCTTATGGTATGCTATCAGGATGGACTACACATGGGAGGCTATCTTGTCCTTATTGTCTTCATCGAACTGATGCGTTTCAGCTAAAACATGGTAGAAAAACTTGTTGGTTTGCTTGTCACTGGAGGTTTTTACCGGATAACCATTCATATCGGAGGAACAAGAGGTTATTTATGAAGAACAAAAGTGTACATGTCCCTCCACCCGTTAATTTAACAGGAGCTGATATACAGGCGTAAATCGATCATTGGAGGGCAGAGGAAACAGTAACGCGTGGGGGAAACTGGCACACTCCTGCAAATATGCTTGAAGGTTATGGAGTTCATCATAATTGGCACAAGAAAAGTATCTTTTGGCAACTACCTTATTGGAAAGATCATCTGCTCAGACACAATCTTGATGTCATGCACATTGAAAAAAACTTTTTTGATAACATCATGCATACAATTATGAACGTAGCGGGAAGAACAAAAGACAATGGTAAGTCAAGATTGGACTTGCCTGATTTATGCAACAGAAGTGAGTTGCATCTACTGAGAAACGGGAAAGCACCAGTTCCTGTATTTCGGTTGAGTGCAGATCAAAAGTCAGCATTGATCAGATGGGTTTCTTCTGACGTTAAATTTCCTGATGGATATGTCTCTAATCTTTCCAAATCTGTTGAGAAGGGGGTAAAGTTTGCTGGGATGAAAAGCCATGACTGCCATGTGTTTATGCAACGATTATTTCCATTTGCATTTGCTGAACTCTTGCCCAAAAACGTCCATGAAGCTATTGGAGTCATTGGTGCTTTTTTTCGGGATCTTAGTACACGAACATTATCAGTTGATGTAATATCACAACTGGCATTGAATATTCCAATATTGTTGTGCAATTTGGAAAAGATCTTCCCACCATCATTTTTTGATGTTATGGAACATCTTCCTGTTCATCTCCCACACGAAGCAGAGCTCGGTGGACCCATTCAGTACAGGTGGATGTATCCGTTCGAGCGTTTCATGAAGCATCTTAAATGTAAAGCCAAAAACCTAGCTAAAGTGGAAGGCTCAATTGTGGCGGGAAGCTTGACGCAAGAGACTTCACACTTTACTTCATACTATTTTGCACCAAAAGTACGAACACGCAAAATAGCTACTCGTCGATATGATGATGGAGGAGTTGGCCATACATATGCCGTTGAAGGTGTACCTGACATATTCTCGCCGATCGGACGTCTTAGTGGAAAACTAAAAGATGTTTGGTGGTCCAATGAAAAAGATTATCACAGTGCACATACGTATATCCTGTTAAATTGTGAAGAGTTGTCATCGTATGAAAGGTACTTTTTAATTAATAATATCTTTATATGAATTGTCAGTATTAATAACTATTTGTTGTTTTTCTCAGCACATTTGTTGATGAGGTTAAAGAATGCATATCTGGGGTTTCTGAAACTGAAATCAATGATCGTAAAGATCAACACTATGCCCAGTGGTTAAAAGGGCAAGTACGTATAAAATTTTAATTAAAAGACTACTTTAATTTGCTATATATCCAAATCAAGAAATTAAAGCGGAATTTTTTTCTTATTAGGTGGACCCGAATGATCCGGATGAATTTCCAACATGGTTCCATGAGTTACTACTAGGTCCGATGGCAAAAATTAACTACAGCCTCAATGTATTTCACTCGGGGCTATGTTTTTCACACATACCGTCACGGTGCAAAGCGGGCGACAACTAACTATGGAGTTTGTGTGAGGGGTGAAATCGATTTTTATGGAGTTCTGCAAGAAATAATTGAAGTAGAGTATCCTGGATTGTTAAGGCTGAAAACTGTTCTCTTCAAATGTGATTGGTTTGATCCAACTGTTGGAAGAGGGGTACGTCTAAACAAGTTTGGAGTTGTTGACGTGAACAAATCACGACGGTACAACAGGTTTGAGCCATTTATATTAGCTTCTCAAGCAGAACAGGTAACGTTTCTGCCATACCCTCGAGTTCGATCAACAGGAATTTCATGGTTAGCTGTAGTTAAAGTGGCTCCGAGGGGCAAGATTGTAGGGGTTGAGGATGTTCCACTTCAACAGGACACTTGCGTAGATCTGTCTGAACCAGATGTTGATGAGGAGATTTTCTTAATAGACCCTCGGAACAGGCAAGTTGAAGATCTTCCCGATGATACAGAAGAAGAAGGTGATGATGAGTTTGCTGAAACCGATGATGACGATTTGGCGGAAGAAGACGGTGATGGTGATGAAGTAATAGAGAAAGATGAATCTGATTGAGTTTCATGCATTGTATTTAGTGAATGCTTGGGTTTATATAATTTGTAACTTTGTTTGTTTGAATTTTTTAAAAACCCTAAAATTCGATTTTACGATGGTTTTACGACGGTTTTTCTAAACCCTAAACCCTAAGTCTAGGTTTTAAGCCCTGAATGAATAGGGTTTCAACATTACGACGTCTTTACGACGAACCATCGTAATATCGTCGTAAGGTTACGACGGTTTTACGACGAGTACACTATTTCATCGTAAAATCGTCGTAATGTTGAAATCTAAGAATTTGAATCTTTTATATCTTATTGGTTGTAAGGTATTTCACAAATGTTTTTGATTGGTTATCTTATTTTATATGAAATGCTATCAATCTGATCAAAATCAAAAATTTGAAAAAAAACATACATATTTACAAGTTCATGCATGTTTTCGTAAATGTTAAGTGAAAGGTTATATATTAGATTACGGAATTTCAATTTTTACTATCTCATGTCACAAATCCATCACACATGCAAAGTTGTAAACCTTTTGTTATATGTTAGGATACAATAACCTTTGCATTGTTTTTTATTCAATATCTCATTTATAAGATTTAGGGTTTACTTACTTTTTTTAAAAACTTCATAAAACCGTCGTAATATAATCGTCAATTTACGACGGTTTTACGTCGAAGTTCTCTAAAACCGTCGTAAAACCGTCGTAACGTTTGCACTGGATAAGCTCTTGATCCGAGGTACGAGGTTATAAATGTTTAGACGTTACGACGATTTTACGACGGTTTTGGGTAAAATCATCGTAAAACCGTCGTAACGGTCAAACGCTCCCATCACGACACGTGTCATGTCATGCAGTGGACCGACTGTTATACAACCGAATCGTCGTAAAATCGTCGCAAAGTTACGACGATTTTACGACGATCAAAAAATCTATATAAGGGACGCGAGTTTTCCCCCTTTCGTCGCTCATTCCTCTCTTCACTCCCTCTCTCCCTACTCTCCCAGCCAATACTTGTAAGTTTTTTTTAAAATTAATTTCATTACATATTCTTTTAGATTTAGGTTCGGAATTTAGATTTAGGTTCGGAATTTAGATTTAGGTTTTGGAATTTAGATAGGCCCGGATTTTGTAAATTTAAATAAATACTTGAAAAGTTAGTAACAAATTTTTTTAAATTTTGTAGATTCTGTCAATATGGCTCTTCGGGCTAAGAGATTTCACAACCGACAGCTGGTCGATTCTGACGGTTCGGCCCCGTCTACCTCGGCGACCGGATCAGCCATCGCAGAGTCCTCGGGCACACAACAGACGGTTTCCCAACCGGTCGTTGTACCGCAGCCGGCACCGCCTCAACCACCACCAGCCGAACCAGCGGCTCCCGCACCGGCCGAGCCTGAGGCTGATCCGATCCCGCCTGTACCGTATGCCCAGTTTACGGTACAGGATCTTCTGGCACAGCCGGGTCGTGAGACCATGAACAAACTCGACCCGGATCGAGCCCCGGGCACATTTTGGTACGTAATTTTTTTCCTACAATATTTTTAAATTAATTAATATTTATTCTTATATATTTGAAATTAATTTACTTTTCTCTTTCTATTTGACTAGGTTTACGACCGACAATGCAGTCGGTCGTAACATTGCGGATATCATCAAGGGGTTTTTCGTACAACCCCATACCAGCTGGAAGAAGCTGGATTAAGCCACACTTGACACTTGGTTCAAGTGTTTTGCGGTAAGTAATTTACAATTTCGTTTACTTTTAATTTCAAATTTTAACTTTTTACAATAATTACTAACTTCTTTATTTTTCCTAGCAAAACTGGCATTGGGAAACATCCGCACACGGACGTGTGGAGACGGCCTTCAAGGAGAATGTCAAATTCCCCCTCAACAACACCGTTTCCGACTGGAAACGGAAGTGGGAGGTTGACGGCGACAAGGCCAAGCCGGCGCCTATGGCCAATACCGTCTGGCGGAGCCTTGTCCAGTACTAGTTGGATCCGCACAACCAGACTACGGCCGCCAAGTGTTCCGGATCTAGGTATGTAGTTAATTCCAATAATATTTACATTATTTGTTTTCATTAATTAATTTTTATAATAGATTCTAATGAAAATATTTTTCAGGAACACTACTGACGATGCGGGAAATCGGAAGAACGTTCCGCACACCTCCGACCAGATTCCTTTTGCCGGAAGACGGTTTATGATGGTAAGTAAATTAAAATTACTAATTTTTTTTGTTTTCAAATAATTAACCCTTATTTGTCGATACTAATTTTTTCATTTTGATTTTGTAGGTCAAAGATAACGGAGGAGAACTTCCTCCGATGACAAAGGTTTTCGCCGAGACGTATAAGAAGCGGAACGGCGAATTCACGGATCCTCGGACGGAGGAGATCTACAACGCCGCCTGTGCGGCGATCGAGGAGCGACAAACGCAGCTGACTCAGCAGGCGCGTCAAACATCTTCCGGAGGTAGCTCGGTCCAATCGACCCCGGCGCTGACGGTGGCGGAGATGGACCAGATTTTCGAAGAGATAAATTAATTACTATATTTAATTAATGTAACTTTAGTTTTAAATTGAATTTCTAACCATAATGTTTTTAAATATTTGTAGGTTGCCCTAAAGAAAAAGAGGCGGGTATTAGGGATGGGGTCCATCTGTGATACCCCGATAGCTACGGCGACTGGTCACGTCCGGGTCCCGGATCCGGTTATCCGCCAGGAGATCGATCAGATACGGATCCGTTACGAGACGAGGATCGACCAGCTCTACGGTCTCTTCGAGATCATGGGAGCCAACAACCCGGTGCTCATGGCGCAGTTGGAGAAGATGCGGGCTGATGGGGTTGTCGGATCGTCTGCCGCCGGGTCATCCACTAGGATGTAACCGCCGGTGCAGACAGACGAGGAGATGTTCCGATCTTTCGGGGTTGAGCCTCCTAGAGCCGGAGATCAGGCGCCGGCGGAAGCATCAAACCGAAGACCCGGCAAGGAACATGTCCAGGACGATGGGGAGGAGGCCGGTGACGGGATCGACGATACAGATTTAGATTTAGATTTAGAGCTGTAGGGTTTTTATGTAAATTACAATTAATTTTAATTTGAAATTTTAATTTCAATTTTTAATAAATTTTAAATTGTAAATTATTTTTTTAATTTAAATTTTAATTCGAATTAATTTTTTTTTTAATTTTCAATTATATTAAACGTCGTATAATCGTCGTAATATCTTTATTTAAAACCGTCGTACATTCGTCGTAAATATTACGACGAATTTACGACCAAAATGTACGACGACAAATACGACGATTATACATCCGTGCTTTACGACGATTTTACGACGAAATGATTAAATACTTTACGATTTATTTACGACGATTTTTGCGTCGTACATTTTACGACGATCTTACGTCGACCACTTAACGAGGGTCCAGGCGAAGACCAAGTCGACGCAATTCGATGTAAACTCGTCGTAAACTGTACGACGCATTTACGACGATTTTGTTTCCCTCGATGTTACGACGAAATGAAACCGTCGTATATTATACAACGATTTTACGACGATTTGTCTATTACGACGATGACTTTACGATGATTTCGAAATCGTCGGTAGTTCGTCGTAATAGCCCTATTACGACGAAATAACGACCATTTTGGCCGTTGTAAAATGATGTTTTTCTTGTAATGGGATTTGCTGAAATAATTGAACTAAGAGAAATAGAATTGAGATGCCCGAGTCTCTTATTCCAGAGAGCTGGAGTGGAAACGAGAAGGGCTGTGGATGAGGTTGGTGACTTTTTAAAGGAAGCGGGAAGAGAGTAGAGGTCACTGAAGCTTTCACATTGGAGCAGAGCAGAGTTTTCCGACTTTGAAGATCCTTCACAGAGAAATCAAAAGTATCAAATTAAACAGAGCACCAATTATCTTTCATGAACTTACAAACAGATATGAGATTTTTAACGATTTCGGGAGTGACAAGAACATTATTGAGAGATAAGGGTTTAAAGTTGGTTTTTATGGAAGTGGAACCAATGGAAGAGATGGGAATGGTGGAACCGTTACCCACAATGACTGACAGATTGGTTGGGGGATTAAGATTAGAGTGAAGATTAACGATACCTGCGTTGGCGACGAGATGAGCCGAAGCACCGATGTCCATGTACCAGTCAGCAGAGGGCTCGGTAATGTTCTAGGAGGTGTATACCTGCTGGAGCTGAGGGAACTCGATCAGGTTAGCCTGCGGCGGCGGAGCGCTTGTTGATGAGGCCAACGGCGACCACGCCGAATATCACAGCATCCAGTACGGAGGAGTTGATGTCGGCCAAAACGAAATATATAAATATATAAAACAAAAAAAAATTACGACCACCCACCAATGGGTGGATTAGAATCTAGTGTTTAGACCATTTCTATCGTCAAGAATCCAATTAAGCGTTTAGAACATTTATATTGTCAAGAATCCAATTAAGCTAGCGTTTTAAAACACAATTGGTATTCATTTCTATCTATTTTCACGGTTGACGTTTTTCTTGAACACTCTTGTATATACTGTCGCCAAAAGGCTTCTTTAAGATATTGAGGCAATTAGAAATTGCAATAAGTACCTAAATCAGCTGCACTTAAACGATGGTATAGCAAGTTAATGAGTCGATATAGCATTGATGGCATAATATTATTAAGTGACACTTTTACACTTGACTTTAAAATACATATCTTTTTCGCTTATACACCATAAGCAAACACTAGAATTGATGATTTCTTGGTCGATCAATCGATAGTGACCATATAACGAAAACATATTAGAAATTGTTTGTGAAACTCTCACTGTACATGATATAGATAGTTATGAAGCTCGTCCAAGCAAACTAAGAATCCATATTCCAAAAGAAAAAAGAAACAAAGAAAAGATAGCTCAAAGCTTCAAGGTTAGATCTGGTAGAGAACTCTCCATATCCACTGCTTGTTTGACCTCCAAGAAACCCACTTTACTTTCACTTATATTATCATTGCCCGCTTCAGCCGCAACTGCATCCGCTGTATGCCTGAAACTCCCTGGCCAGAGCAGCTCGGCCTCGTCATCCTCCACGTAGAAAGGTACACAATTACTGAAATACCCCTGGTTAAATCTGGCAATGTTTCTAATGATCGTTTCTTGTGTCGGCCTTGTAATGCTGAGGTCGTGGGACGAGGCATGTGCCCGTATTCCCAAAGTCCTGAACGATGTCATGTTAGCGTTTCCACTTCCGTGGAGCGGTAGACATGAGAGAGCTGCTGCTGTGGCAGCAGCCGCGTAAGTGTTACTGGAACCTCTGTTGGGGAAGACACCAGCGAGGCCCATACGCATAGCACGTTTGGCGAGCGTTCTTTCTCGTTTGTGAGCGTTTTGGTGACCACCAAGAGCCTGAGAGCTGTAAAACTTTCTTTGACAGTAGTTGCAAGAGAAGACTCTCTTTGTTACAGACGGTTGTTGTTGTTGTTGTTGCTCCGGATTGCTACTCTCGCTCGTGCTTGACATTGGCAGCGTCAGAGAAGATGATTCAAGATCCAAATTGTTGTTGTTGTTGTTGAAACATAGGCTTAGATTTAGAGAGATGGGTTTATAATCATCCACTGGAGACAAGTTGGAGGCTACTTGGCTGCTAGTACTGTCTGAGTGATCCTGCTCCGATGAAGGTTCAATTTCGAGGTCCAAGATCGGTCTCATGATTCTACTAACGGTTGTTTTTTTTTTTTTTTCTGCAATGATTTTTTAAAGAGAATGTCAAAAAACTGTTTTCAAGTATAAAAAGTAATAATGATGAGAATTTGGATGTACCACAATTGGTTCTGTCCAAACAAAGTCGATAATGTCTTCAAAAATAATAATAATATCAAGAAAAACAAACAAGTGGGAGAAAACGTTGGTGTGACTATAAATGGTCCGAGTTAAAGAGTAGACAACATCAGAAGTGCCAAATTTAGTACTGACACATCCATCAAGCAGTCAACTTTAAACTACCTAAAATTCTTCTATATTTTTCACTACGTTAAAATTTAAAATTAATCAATTTCCATTTTTTTTTTGTATTTAGCAATAACACAAACAAACCTCAAAAAAAGTTCTACTTCATTTGCTATATTTTTTCTTCTTTCGACAGTGGAATCCCAAAAAAAAAGGGCAGAGACATACATACACAAAGCGACAAACAAAAAAGCAGACAAACAAACACACTCACAAAGCAACAAACAAAAAAACAGACAAACAGATATAGTGAAAAGATCACCGACAGCAAAATCAGCTTGCATATGAAACAGATCCATAAATAAAAATAAAATTCTCACAGTAAGTTCTTTTCAATATCATTCAGGAAGAACTTATCCCAGTAACAGCTAGAATATAACCAAATTTATTTCTTAAAAACTCTATATTATTAACTGTAGCATCTAAAATACAATATTTAAGTATAAAATACAGTTAATTTTTAGGGAATCCAATGTTTTTGAGAAAAACGAAAAGAAAGAAACTAAATGGAAATCTTTTGATTGACCCAAACCTTTTTAATAGTTGTACAAACCATACTAATCAGTATTGATCAATAATCAAAAGAAACTTCAATCTTAGATGCCATAACTGTGAGAAATTAATCTCTAAGGGCTCAGATTTCCAAAAAAAAAAAAAGAGAGAACATTCATACCTTAGGATGATGAGGAGACAAAAGATTGGGATTAGAACGAAGAATTGAGGGTTATGATCAGCTTTGTCTCCATCGATCTCGAGGGTAGTTTTGGGATTTAAAAAGAAAGAGAAGAAGAGGGAGAGAGAGAGAAAGAGTTATTGAGTTTGTGAGTGTTATGTTTGGTTTTGGAGCACAAAAGAGAGGAGAGAGTGGGAATGTAAGTGTAAGATGATGTTCTTATTATTATGGGAAAAGCTAAGGTTGCTGTGAGTGGGAGTGGAGGGGACAATGGTGGGACGTCTCACACTTAAGTCAGACTACAGTTTTTTTTATTAATTTATTATTTCTTAGGATAATTTTTTTTAATATTTCATCATGTATGTGTGTGTGATGGTTCAATTGGTTTCATACTCAGGGTCCATAACTCTATTTGTTAATTTAAAATCTTTTAAAACTGAAAGTTGGCAGTCAAGTGCGGCCAGTTGACTCAGTTAGATGAGTGTTACTTTAGTATTATGGGATCTGAGTTCAAATCCAAGATGTTACATTGAAAGAAAAATGATTTGCTATTTATTCATTCATCACAAATATTATCAAACGTTGGTCTTGAACCAAAAGTATATGGAGCTCTCTCGTTACATTTATAGCATGTACATCAGGGGATCAAGAGGGGTTCATGGTATAGTTTTTGAGACAAAAGATCTTAATATTAAAGAAACAGTATCATCCCGACGAACCTGAAGAGACGATATCATCCCAAAATGAAGCATCTTGATTGGTTAAAAATTATAATTTTCTAATTTAAAAAAAAACTAAAACAAAAAAAAATGTTATTATATTCTAGTAAACCCCTCTCTTAAAGGTTCACTAATGTACATGCTAATATGAGAGGTGAACCCATAATAAATACCTCCACAGTAATACTTGATACGATAGAGCGAGTGACACAATGGTCATTTTGAATGTGTAAAAGACTTGCTAGGTAAATCAAGGTCGTAGATATATACCAAAATTCACATGAGAGGTAAACCCATAGATACTAAAGAGCGAGCGATACATTTTGAATGGATAGAAGAATGGTTATGTGAATGAAAGACATGAATCAAGTTCCATCATATACCAAAATTGATATAATTATTTTTTGACCGTTTTCTAAAAATAGTAAAAATACATGGTTTTTTTTAGGTTTAGGAATTCATGTTTGGGCTCGAAATCTATATCTCGATTATGAAAAAAAACAAGAAAAAAAAACTCTACACCCAAATTTACTATCTAGGAGTTGTTAACGATTTATTGCGGGTGCTGATGCATTTATAAGATCTGATCAATTCACTACAAGAAATCAGTAGATTAACAACGAAATTTAATGACGATATAAAATCGTTGTAAATTCCCTTCGAATAAACGACGATTTAACGTCGATCTTCAGAATCGTCGCCAAATCGTCGTTAATTTGCGACGAAACGAATTTGTCGTTAAATCGTCGTTAATTAACGACGATTTCGCGACAATTCTGAGAATCGACGTCAAATCGTCGTAACTCAGCGACGATTTAACGACGAAAGTTTTTCCTCGGCCATTAACGACGATTTCACGATAAAATAATAGTTAGGTCAAACACGTTTATACCAGATTCTTATTTTCGTCGTGAATTCGTCGGTAACCAAATTTTCGTCGCTAATTCATTGTTAAATAACGTTGTTAATTCGATGGTAAGCTAAATAAAAATCTATATATAGTGCCACCCCATAACCCAAAAAATCACAATGCTCCCAAATAAAAGTGATTGAATTGATCACTTAATTGGGAACAAGTATAAGTTTTAAAAATATTCACTATTGGTAGTGAATATTAAATATACGAAATGTCGTCCATATACAAAATTCGGAAATGGATGTACAATCGTATTGATTCAACGGGATCGTTGACAAAAGAATTCAGTGAGGGGGTAGAGGGATTCATGCATGAGGCAGGAAAACTCCCAAGAACGATTACCAGTCGTATGATGTATTGTCCTTGTCCTAAATGCATGAATAGAAAATTTATCAAAATCGCGAAAGTGTGGTCGCATATATTAAATAGAGGATTTATGCCACATTACTTTATATGGTATCATCATGGAGAAGGTCATGGAGAAAGTGCAGGTAGTAGTAATAGCAATTATCAAGCATCAAATTTTGAAGAGTCGTCAAACAATTTGCATCAAGATGAATATTATCATGCAGAGCAGCAAAGGTTTGATCATGATAGAATTCAAGACATGGTTACAGATGCATTTCACGAAACCACAAATACATTTGCACTTGTCTATGATGAGGAACCCAATGTAGATGCAAAAAATTTTTATGATATGTTAGGTGCTGCTAATCAGCCACTTTACAATGGATGCAAAGAAGGACAATCTAAATTATCACTGGCAGCTAGGATGATGACTATTAAAACTGATCATAACTTAGCTGAGACTTGCATGGATGATTGGGCTGACCTGATTAAAGAGTATTTGCCGGCAGACAATTTAGCAGCTGGAACTTACTATGAGATCCAGAAACTTATTTATAGTCTAGGATTGCCTTCTGAGATGATAGATGTCTGTGTTGACAATTGCATGCTATTTTGGAAAGATGATGATAAGTTGGAGGAATGTCGATTTTGTCATAAGCCAAGATATAAGCTGCAAAGAAGTAGTCGCAGCAAAGTATCATTCCAGCATATGTGGTACCTTCCTATAACTGATAGGTTGAAACGAATGTATCATTGTGAAAGAACAGCGGCAGCGATGAGATGGCATGCAGATCATTTGCAGACAGATGGAAAGATTACTCATCCGTCAGATGCTAAAGCGTGGAAACACTTTAAGTCAGTACATCCAGATTTTGCGAGAGAGAAACGAAATGTATATCTTGGTCTATGCACAGATGGATTTAGTCTATTTGGTATGTCAGACAGACAATATTCGTTGTGGCCTGTAATCTTAACGCCTTACAACCTTCCTTCAGATTTGTGCATGCAAAGAGAATTTTTATTCTTGAGTATTTTAGTTCCTGGTCCAAAACACCCGAAGCGTTCCCTTGATGTATTTTTGCAGCCTCTAATTGAAGAATTAGAGAAGTTGTGGTATACCGGAGTTCGAACATATGATTTTGCAAGAAAAAAGAATTTTACTATGCGAGCAGTGCTTATGTGGACTATAAGCGATTTTCCTGCTTACGGGATGTTATCGGGATGGACTACGCATGGTCGGTTGTCGTGTTCGTATTGTCTTTATCGGACAGAAGCTTTTCAACTAAAGCATGGGCGAAAGACATGTTGGTTCGATTGTCACCATCGATTTTTACCACCTCACCATCCGTACCGGAGAAACAAACGGTTGTTTCGAAAGAATAAAGCTTATCATGTTCCTCCACCCGTGTATCTATCAAGGGAAAAATTTGGAAGCAGATATTGATAATTACGATGCACAAGAAACGATTATTCGTGGTGGAAACTGGCATACTCCAACTAATATGCCCGATGGATATGGGGAGATGCACAACTGGCATAAGAAAAGCATATTTTGGAAGCTTCCATATTGGAAAGACCATCTGCTTAGACACAATCTGGATGTGATGCATATTGAGAAAATTTTTTTTTGATAACATCATGCATACGGTGTTGAATGTTCCTGGAAGGACTAAAGACAGTGGTAAGTCGAGACTAGACTTGCCTGATATTTGTTCTCGGAGTGAGTTGCACATTACAAGTAATGGAAGAGCACCTGTTCCTATATTTCGATTGGGTGCGGCAGAAAAGACAGCCTTGTTTAAATGGGTTTCATCTGGTGTGAAGTTCCCGGATGGATATGTTTCTAATCTAGCCAAGTCTGTTGAGAAAGGAACAAAGGAACAAAGTTTGCTGGAGGGTTGACTACTCGTGAAATCGATCAAATCTTCGAGGAGGTATATATTTAATAAATAAATTTAATAGTCATTTATTTTTTATATTTTATATTCTAATAAAATTTAATTTAAAATGTAGGTCGCTCCGAAAAAGAAGGGAAAATTAAGTTGTAGGGATGGGATCTATTAGAGACGTCTCGACTGCTTCGTCATCCGCACCACGCCGCCGAGGACGAGAAGATGATCCAGTCGTTCTACGGGCCAAGATTGCAACTTTAGAGGAGTCTCAAACCGCATATCACCAGGAAGTTCAGGAAGAGCTTTCAGAGTATGACTCCATCTTTGATATCATTGCCCTCTCAATCCTGGATGTTGCAAATGCCTTGCGAGCAAAACGTCAAAAACGTGCAGCGGAAAAGGAAGCAAGAATGGCGGCACGGAGAGCGGCGACACAAGAAGCAGGTACTCAAGGAGCGGGTACTCAAGGAGCATCTACAAGTGGTGGAGAGGATCAATCACAAAGCTCCGGTTACCAATCTTGCGGATGATTTTGGGATTTCGAAATTTGTTATGATACTTAAATATGATTTCTTTTTGTTGTAATAAAAATAATTTGTTTTGTTTTTAATTAAAATAATTTTATTTTCATATTTATTTTCAAATTAATTTATTTTAATTTTTAATTGTTATTTTTCAAAAAAATTTCTGTTTTTATAATCAAATAAAAGTTCGTCTTTAAATCGTTGTAAATTATAACGAATTACCAACGAAATATTTACGACGAATTAGTGACGACATCAACAGTAACAACGATTTAAGGACGATTTTTGGACCACAAATTCGCAACGAATTACCGACATAAGTTCGTTGTTAAATCGTCGCTAACTTTACATCGAAGTTACGACGAATGTTTCCCGACGATTTTACGATGATTCCTTGTTTCTCGTTAATTAATGACGATTTTACGACGAATTAGCGGTTACGACGATCAATATACGACGAATTCGGATTTGTCGTTAAATCGTTGCAAACTCTCTTTCACGACGATTATGGTTGTTGTTAAACAGCTGATTTCTTGTAGTAATTATGTGAAAAATGATGATCTTTACTTTGATTAAACTTTTGGAGATCTCTAGCGATCAAAGAAAAAAAAAAAAAAAAATTCATACTATACACTAGAGGTTCCACCAATTAGTCAAAACGTCTAGTTGATTAATGGATCTGGAAGTATATAGCTCATTATATGAGACGGATGCCTAACCGAAAAATTAAACTAGATTCCTAACCAGAAATTAGTAATCATTAAGCGTCTGAATATCCGATAAATCAATTTGAAAAATGAATTATAATATTAGTTAGAACTAAGAGATTTGTATACAAATTTCAAATGGGTTTGTTTGGTAAATAAAGTAGAGTAATTAAGAACCTATACAATGTTCACAGTTAGTCAAAGAAAAAAAAACACACTTTGATTTTAGGTAGACTTTAATCTCAAGAAGAATAGAGAGATTTGTTTGTAATTAAGATGAGAAACTTAAGATACTAGCTTTCGATTCCAACATGTTCGTTTTCCATTTGTTTCAGAAAGCTTCACTATTACTGGTAGAAGGTCAGGTGGACCAAGTTTATTTAGGTTTGTGCTTTGTTTTGTTTTGTTCTGTTTTCTGTAAAATGGTTGGCCATGATCGATGAGATTTTAGAGCTGACGACGAACATAGATAAGCTTGGAGGATTTTATCTATGTTCAACATACATAAACGTGGATGCAATTTAAAAAAATTTGGACAGTTAAACAGCGGACGGACGAAGTTCCAACAAATATTTTTTCGGAGAGTTTGGTAAGAAATTTGAAGCTTTAATGATTACTAACAAAATAGTAATGGAGGCATGCAACATTGTCTGGTTAATTTCTGGATAATTTGATCGATTTTATCATTTATTTAACTATTACGAAACATTGAGATGCCTAGTTATTTTTCCCGTTACACGGTAGTGTTTATGTCTAGTTTCTTCTGTTTCTGATAATTAAACTTAGACCATACTATTATCTTTCAGGTTTAAGTTTACAATTGGCCAAAAAAAAAAAAAATTACTGCATACGTACGTAAACGGAAATCCAAATCGTAAAAATTTCATCTTCTTTTTCTTTTTTTTTTTTTAAAAAAAAATTCCGATAAAAATTTCATCTTCTATATAATGCTTAGTATAAGTTTTGTATATTATTCGGGACATTGATGTGAGAGGTGAGATTATTGATTAGGAGCAGTTCGCAAGTCTCAGATAAGAGTCCAAAGTTGAAGTGAAGATCATCACTAAACAGAAAGCATATCCATGTAGGACCACGACAACTAGTTCCATTGTTTTTTTTTCTTCTCAGTCTCCACTAGTTACGTATGTTCTTGTCCAAATACACAATAATATATTCTCTTTACACAAAATAATTTATTAACTTTATTAATTGCTCATATATATCTATGTTTCATGTGAAATTTCTAAATATAGAGAATCGAAGGTTTTGGAGTATAGTAGATGTAGGGTTTAGATTCCTTCTTTAACAAGTCAACTATTCTTTGCAAGAAGGTTGAAAGGATTAAATTCTTTGTTTTGAATCTTTATTTTATTTATTTTGGAGTTGGAAGTGGGCAGGTTATTCGTTTCCACTGCATTTCCAGGCATTACGATTTAACTTTAATATGTTCAGATGATTTCTTTTTCAATTCAATTATTTACATTCATTATGGATAGAAAAAAATGATGGTGGTACAGTTCATTGTATCGAGAAGCATTTGGAGTTTCTTTTTAATAACATATGCATTATATATATATATATATATATATATATATACATATATGAGTGTATTTTGCAATTCAATTTTAATTGAATTTTGTTTTTTTGTATCGCTTTGACATCTGCATTCGAGGATGCAAATTTTTAAGATTAATTAGTGTAGTACTCCGGATTCTAAGAAATTAGGGTATAAATTGCTTCCTTCATATAAAAGTATAATAAATTGAGGTAAGAATATAATTGTTTTCTTTTCTATATAGTTCAATTTTATACGTTCTATAACAAGTTGCTAGTTGCATCAAATTGACAGATTGCCTAATTTATAGAAAAAAAAAAACTCGGGCTAGTTGAGGGATTTATAATGGAGTTAGAGAACTAATGTTTGAGTTTTCC
This sequence comes from Eutrema salsugineum, assembly GCF_000478725.1. Classification (NCBI taxonomy): domain Eukaryota; kingdom Viridiplantae; phylum Streptophyta; class Magnoliopsida; order Brassicales; family Brassicaceae; genus Eutrema; species Eutrema salsugineum. The sequence continues at coordinate 8,019,059 of NW_006256342.1, forward strand.
TATTACGAATTTAATTATGAGTAGTTATTGTAGATGTTTAAATTACATTTTTTCTCTGGCTTAATAATGCATATTTTTTTCAAAGAGAAAAAATATATTCATTGATACAAGAACAAAATAAAAGAAGATTATTAATAGAATTTCTGTTTAAAATAAATTTTAATCACAGAAAAAATTATTTATACATATATATATATAATTCATATGTGTTTATTTAGATGTACAAAATCGAAGAATTATAAGGATGGTGGGAGCATTCCAAACAAAAGATTCTTTGTGTTGTTGTGTTTTTCTTCTTTTGTGTTTTCTCAAAGAAAAAAAAAGTGAGAAAGAAAAGTGAAGTAGCTCCTCAGTGCATGGGGAGGACATCTGAAATTTGCTTTATTTTATTTATTTTACTTTATTTTTCTATTTAATAGTATTAAATTTTTTTGAAGTTTCAGAGCACTTTTGATTCTTTAAAATTACTTATCTTGACCTTTGCTGTGCCTTGGTAGCCTCTCCTCAGCCATTGGACCTTTACTTCTTTTATTGGTTTTGTTTGTTCTTTTCTCCTTTATTTTTCTTATCACACGAACTACTTTTTCATTTCATGTCTAATCACATAATTCGAATCTCTTTCCAAATTGTGTGTATAATTGACATCCGCCGTTTGTTCGCTTTTACGTCCAGACACAATAACATGAATAATAGTTTTTGCTGTAGCATTTGCTATACGAAAATAGTTAAATTTTACAAAATCGAATTCACAAAAGTAAGCTCTAATACAATCATGTACATATAATTTATGGGAAGAAAAAAAAACCTTACAAAGCTCACCGTTCAAATTCATCTATCAGTCTATTTTGTCTAACTGATTAATTACGCTATTAAGAACACCATAAGTGGTATACCAAAACATATAATATAGTAGTTTGTGTTAATATAGTTGTTATATCACTATCTAAGTTTAAATCTGTATAACACCTGTTGTTGACAAAAAGTAATATTATCAATAGGTTATTAAATCTTTGTGTACATGAAATATTTTGGAATTTGCATGTAATTTTTTTAAAGCCGCAAAATTTTTGTTTTCTATTTGTCAATACATGTATTTTGATTTTTTTCCTAGATGAATTTAATACGTAACTTTTTTTTTTATATTTCGTTTTTGTAAACAACCAAAATTTTGATGTGTATGTTTAACTTGTGTGCAGATCAACAAAATCTATAGCCACATGCTTGTTCCCTTTTAGTAAAACGTTCACTATTTTATTTGAGCATTATTGATACTTTTTTCCCTTTAGTTGTTTATTTTTCTCGTTCCGCTCCAATTCCTTTTTCCACAAAGTGTTTTCATCTTCCACTTCACTGATTTTGAAAGAGTTTTATACAACATGCCGGCCTAGTAATAATATTCTTATGCATCAAAGGTTTATTTTTATCAAAAAATCTCTTTTGGAAAAGATGATAAGACGTGAAACGGAACTTTGAAGATTTGGTTATTATATACGAAGATTTTATTTTTCTTTCATAGTTAAGTTTCAGGTGGTAGTGTACTACTCAAAAAGCTTTCCCAACTATGATAGAATAATAATAATAATATAATTATAAGTCTGGTAATGTTATCTCTATAGCCCATGCAATTTTAAATAGCTCTCTCTCTTTATTGCATGTGATTCTTGGTAAGTGTACAAATTTTTACTGCCATATACGACATCCAAAAAGGTAGCAAAATCATAGTACAATTGGAGGTAACTATCATAATTTTTCAAATTTTTTTAACTTATCACGAAAAACATACACACACAGAGTCCAAGGATTAAAATTTTATTAACTACTCTTAGTAAAATATCATTTTTTGTCTGAAGTTATATAATATAAACAAACTACTATATATAGAAGACTTAAGATGGCCAACTTCCAACAAAATATGTGGACTCCAGCTAGTCCTTTGTTTTAGAAGTCGAAAGTTGGAGCTGCCATATATAATCTTTATGTTTTGTGTATCCATAATCTAAAACAAAAACAAAAAGACAAAGAATAAATGGTCTCATCATTAATTTGCAGAACCAAACAAACAGGAAACAAAGAAATGCAACAGGAAAGCCTTCTGGTTGAGTTTCACTTAAAAGGACAGTTACATTACATAAAACAAAGAAACAAAATAACCAAAGCAGCAAAGCCTTTGAGAATGAATCCTTGAAAGTCAATGAAGAAGAGAAATAAGAAAGAAACTGAGGATTATGTGCCTTTGAACCATAATGCAAGAGAATCATAAAAACCCGGGAGATGACCCCTCACTAGACAAGTGTCTCGAACTCGTCTTTCCACCATCTGGAAAAGAGCTTTTTCTACCATCATTATGTGCCGCTTGAGCTGTTAGAAGCCAAAAGTTGCTTTCGGTCTGATTGGGGTAGGGGTGCTACCATCAATATTTCCGACTTAAGTTGTTTCGACAATTTGAGGTCAAACACTATTCAAGAAAAAGGACTGGCGAGACATCAAAGTAAAAAAAGTTGACGAAGGTGATCCATTACATGTTCCAGTTTGACCTATGGCAAGATTATGCATCACGAGTCTTAATGATCCATTTAAACGGGCTGATCTCAGAGATTCTAGATAAAGAGAACATTGAAAAAATATATTAGGAATAATGTACACCAAGTCTAATCCGTTACTCTCTTCATAAGCTAAGACATTCAAAAATAAGTGAACAGAACATCGAAAACACCAAGAAGATCCTTTACATGTTCCAATTGCACGGTAAAATTATGCATCAATAATCTTAATAACACAGTTAAACAGACTGGTCTAAGATATTTTGGACAAAGAAAACATTTAAATTACATGTGGGATGATGTCTACGAAGTCTAATCCTTATCATTCTATAATAAGCTTAAACATACAAGAATAAGTGACTTCAATTCTGGTCGAGACAAGTGAAAAAAGGTTTATCAAAATCATTTTTCTCGTGATCATACATATGAAGACCAAGAGTTGAATCACTTATTAATTCCTACTCAGAGTCATTTGTGTTCACCTTGACTTATCAAACAGTATAATTATCCTCGATTGTGGCGCTTTCAGTTCAAGATTCATAGTTTCTTTTTAATTAAAGATTAACTACTTTTGTGATATAATCAATTAGTATGCGTGTAATATAATCAAAGTTCGTATTATGCGAGTTATGCAAGTTGAAGTAATGGATTACATAAAAGAGTATGCTACAAGGAACTTCATTAATTCGACCGGAGTTCAGTAGTATTGTTGTCGTGTCATAACCTGAATACAAATTTGAAAGTGTGTTTGTGTGAACTGTAAAGAAAAAAAGCTTTTGTTATTCTACAATTTGTATAATTTTCTGCATATCTGCTAATCACCTTTATATTCTTTGAAATTTAATTTCTCTATAGTAACTGTGCTTTAACCAAAAAAAAAATATATAGCACAAAGCTGAGATTTTAGTGAGAAAATAAAACAGCAAGTAATTAGACAAAGGATTATGGGCCCTTATTAAAGATTTTTAAAAAGAGAAATCTTTGTAGGTTTAAACACCTAACAAGTATGTGATCAGAAGGCTAAGCACATGGATGATGGTTCTCTCTCTACCTAGGATTATATTATACGACAAAGGAATAAAGCTTCTCTTGGATTTTTCCCAGTAATAAATATTTATATTTCCTTTTATTGTTACTGATTTCAATAATTTTCCAAGTGGAAATTTTCATTTTTGTCGGACCAATCCGACGCACTTAGAAGAAATGAACTGTTAAAATGGAGCAAGCTTAAAACCTTGTAAAGCAATACATCAGTTTCCTTAAAATGATATAACCAGACCATTATCCATATCTTGCGTAAGATGTATGTATATCAGTTATACTTATAATTTAGGGAACTTATTGGGTAAGTCTCATTAGTTCAGTGGTTGATATTTCGGGATTTCATATATAACACAAAATTATTCATGACTTTATGGAAATAATCAATGATTTATTATAATCATTATTCCAAATAAAGAGAAGATTTTTTTTTCACCAACTTTTTCCCAATTGATTAGAAGAATAATTCACTTTTTTGACCAAATTAAATGATCAATTACACGAATAAAATCTTGATAAGAAAAGAATGACTAAGGTCCAAATCGAACCCAAACCAGACCTTCGCCCTACCTTGTCTCCGTGACTCCGTTTGTTTCAGTGTGTGCATACGGATCCGTTACACCATAAAGTATATCCAATGATTAAACATCATCCTTTATATACTTAAGGATTTTAATCCAAATTTTCAATTTGGGACATTTACATTTAGCCAAATTTTGAATTTTACAATTACTTCAACCAACTCGATTTTTCATTCAAATCCTACAACAAGTCTAACCTTTTGTCTTAACTTTATTCCAATTTAACAAAGTTAAAACTTACGCATCAACTATCTCCGTAAATGTATCACGTTCTAGATGAGATGTTGATTATTATACTCAATGGGATGAATTTGCGGGCCGTTTATCATGGCAGCCTGCTTCATCGTGTCAAGCCAATATAATAGGATAATTTACGGACACATAGTGGGCACACATAAGGTTTATAAGGATCAAGAGTATTTAAAAAGGTATTAAAGTATGAAAGAAATAATTATATAAAGGGAGATATTTTATTTATATGGAACACTCACAAATTACAAAGATACTCGAGGTTTTCTTTTAGACTCGATTACAGGACTTAGCTTGGTTTATGCAAACACTCAAACCTCTTATTTATAGAAATACAAGGGATACCTAACTTAAGATTATTACACACGTGGATAAGATTATTACACATGTAGATACATAACTTAGAGCTATTTAACATGTGAATACCTAGTACTAATGTGAGATCATGGATTTTATCATCGCCTACCGGAACAACATAACTAATGCATTTGTTTGTCAATCTTCCAAATAGGGGTGAATCCCTTTATTCATCTTTTCTTATTTTAGTTAATAAAAAGGTGATATGTAATATCATTTTAAAATAAAAATACAAAGCGGAAATTAAATAATTAAAACATTCACTCAAATTTTTAATAAATATATATATAATGTATATAAATACTAATTTTTTTATAAGGTTAACAGATTAAAGTTTAGAATTTAGGGATTAGAGTTTAGGGTTGAGAATTTATCCTAATTTTTTTTTAAGATTTACAAATTAGAATTTAGAGATTAATGTTTAGTTTTATTTTTAATTTATTTTAAGGTTTACAGATTATGGTTTAAGGTACAAATATTAGAGTTTAGGATTTAGGGTTTAAAGTTTAAATTTTAGGGATTAGTGTTTAAATTTTTGAAAACAGAACAAATAATTATGTAAAAATATATGTCTATCCAAAATAAATTATAAATAAAATTTAATATTATGCTTGAATTTACTATTTTTAATTTAGGGTTTAATTTTCTCCAATTAAACTTTTTTTAAAAAATGTGCATTTTTGGTAAATTGCCTTTTTTATTTTGTTACATGGTATGTTTTCATTGGTTGAATTAAGATGGGGTGAATGAAAGGATTCACCCCTAGAGATAAACCCAAAAATTGTTGGAAAATTCTTAGGTTCACTCTTAGGAGAGTGAATTCATTCATTCACCTCATCTCATTTTAGCCAATGAGAATCTGCCATTTTTAAATAAAAATATAAAATTAAAATTACAAGATTAAATATTCAATCAAATATTTTATAAATAAATAAATAATATATATAAAAATTAGAATGTAAATTTTAGTTTTAATTTTAATCTTTTTTAAGGTTTATAGATTATGATTTAGAGTATAAATATTAGAATTTAGAATTTAAAAATTATAATTTAGGAATTAGGGTTTAAAATTCTGAAAATAAAACAAATAATTATGTAAATATATATATTTATCAAACTAAATATAAATAAAATTTAATATTATGTTTCGGTTCACTATTTCCAATTTAAAGTTTAGTTTTATTCATTTCAAAATTCTGAAAATTAAACAAATAGTTATGTAAAAGTATATTTTTATTAAAAATAATTCTACATAAACTTTAATATTATGCTTGTGTTCACTATTTTCAAATTAGGGTTTAGTTTTTTTTATTAAAAATATAATTTAATATTATGTTTGGGTTCTCGCTATTTCTAATTTAGAGTTTAGTTTTTTCATTTAAAATTTTAAAAATAAAAAAATAATTATGTAAAAATATATTTTTATTAAAAATAATTCTATATAAACTTTAATATTATGCTTGGTTCACTATTTCCAAATTAGGGTTTAGTTTTTTTCATTAAAACAATATTTAAAATATGATATTTTGGTAAATTACCTTAATTAATTTTACTATATGGCAGATTCTCATTGATTAAAATGAGAGGGAGTGAATGAATGAATTCACCTCTAGGGATGAACCCAAGAATTATTCAAAATTGTTCCAATCTTCGAGATATGCATGATCTTATAATGATTGCAGTGTAAAGTTACTTACAAAATTCTCAAATTGATGATCTTTAGGTCAAGCCCAACTTATTATTATTATTATTTTTTTGTGTGTGGCTTTCATTCCATAACGCAAATAAAATTGAAGTGAGTGGCTTTCAATGTGTATACTATATTAGCCAAGGCTGAGATCTATACAAAGTCAAGTAGAGCTTCAACCTATTGTGTAGTAAAGAAGCTAAGAGATACCAAGAGTATTCTACAACATGCATGTGATGGATATGTATTCCATAGAAATGTGTTTTCATAAGAAAATATTTAAAGATTTAGGTGGGAACTAATTAGATTCTTTGTCCGCGATGTTCATAGACAAGTATGGTGGACAAAATATTTGAAGATGAGTAAGGATCCACTGCTGTTTTTTATAAACTTATATACGAATATTCATTGACGACCATCGATTCTTTTCTTCGTGCGAATCCATAAATGCATATTTTACTTTTACTCTTTTCTGTTCTTTCTGGTCCTCTCAAGCTAAGACCATGTACATGAGTTTTCAACCTTTCTTATTTCAAGTTACAAGGAGTTTTTTTTTAATATATAAATTTTAAATTCCAAGATCATGTTTAAAAAGCAGTTTCTTCTTCTGTTTGGGACCATTCTTGATCATATTCCTTAATACGTAACAAGATCTGGATGTTTTTAACATATGGATTGTTGCCACCGATTAAAATTCTCCTTACTATCATCGTTTCTCATGCGATGCACAAGACTCATTGAGACAATTTTACTTCACAATTTTCAGCACACTACAAAATATTATGTGTATTACATCAGTTAATGAACTCATGCGATGCACAAGACTCATTGAGCTTAAAAGCTTTCATTGGAACCAATATATATATGTCCATTCTCAACCTATAAAAGCATGAGTGCTTTTCTTCACTCTCAGAAACATACATATATAATCTACTCAACTTAGAAAAAAGAACTGGACAAGGAGTCAACGACACAAAATAAAAGGCAAATGCTTTAGGTTTATTCTTATGATGCTTGTAAATTTCTTCCTTGTGACGATGAAGCCACTCCATGGTGAAAGTATGATGGGGTCAGTACCTGACCACAAAGTAACATGGGCTATACTCTGACTTTAAGAAGGTAAAAGATTAGTTTAGTGAGAACGATTATGTGAACCTTCCTGAGTTAAAACCTGAGCACAAAGTCAAGCCTTGTTGTACACATGAACTAGATCTTGAACATGGAGCTACGCCTAGGATTTGTGATCAATAAGGCTTTATGCCTACAATCTTGAATTCAAAGGTTTTCATCTTTCACGGGATTAATATTATCAGTACTAAATTAATAGGTGTTGATGAGAATCAATACAAAGTCCCATATCGGACCAATATAGTCTACTATATAAGTAATGTCTAATATCAATTAGTATAAGGTTTTTTGGGAAGAAACCCAAAACCAAATTCGTGTGGGCTTTGTCAATTGAGTCCAAAGTGGACAATATCATATTAATTGAAAGTTGGACACGGATTTGAAAAACCAGTAAATGATATTAAAACCAAGTTTCAGAAAAGGTGGATCTGGAGAAATGGGTTGGTCTGCATGTTCGTTGTGAGAGGCTGAAACCCTCAAGATAACCTTGCGATTAAGATGTAAAAGAGTTCTTTGATTTGAGAGAGGGATTGTTAGAAATCAATCCAAAATCTCACATCAAAATTTTAGACCAATATGGTCTAGTACAATAAAACCTCTATAAATTAATACTCGATAAATTAATAATCACTATAAATTAATAAATTTATTTGGTTCCGAATCGGCCAGTGTAAAAAACTCATCAAATTCGATAAGATAATAAGATAATAATTTTTTTGAAATCTTTTTGTAAAAATATGGTCCCAACATAAACATAAATTAATATTTATATAAATTTATGTATATATAGGTAAGATATAATATACTAAAATATGATTAATGTGTTATTTTTTTATTTAAATTTGAAATTTTATTAAACATCATCTCTTTACTTATTTACATCAATAACTTTTATATAATGTTATTTTTTAATCTCCATTTTAAATTTGTGAAAACTTTAGATATGATAATTGATATTTTTTACGCATAACTGTTTTGATATATATTAGGTATTTAAATTTCAGCACCAACGTTAAGGATAATAGTCATAATATTTTATAAATTTTGTACTAATAAACATTATATTCTTACATAGATAATTCAGTCCATAATTAACAAATAGAAATAACTATTCTATTGCGATTACTATGATTAGTAATCATAATTTAAGTTTGTGCATAACATTTTATAAGCATATGAGTTTAGATTCTTAAATATAACACCAATGAAAGATTTTTTTTAAAAAAAAATAGGCGAAAAATATTTTTTCTGTATAAATCTAATTATTAATTTATAAATAAATTAATATCACGATAAATTAATAAAATATCATGGTCTCAACATTATTAATTTATAGAGGTTTTACTGTATATAAGTAATGTCCACCTCCAATGAGGCTTTTTGGGAAGGAACCCAAAACCAAATCCGTGCGGTCTTTGCCAGTTAGACCCAAAGTGGATAATATCATACTAATGAGAAGTTGAAGATTTAAAATTAGTGATAAATCAATCTTTATAATGTTATTATATAATCATTAACTTCAAGGATGCTTGAATAGGAGAACGTGATAATTAAAGGCCTTGAATGAGGCTGTGTCATTGTCTTTTTAAACGAAAGGAATATGCATTGATTTAATCTTGTTCAATTGGTTTGAGTTGTAATTCCACGAATACAAATATGATTAAGGATGTCAAAAAAAGTTTTTTATGCGCTAAAAAATATCTTCAATTCACTTCACGTCGAACTAGCGAGGAGAGAGCTAAAACCTCATTCATTGAGGGACCCTTTCCAAACGCCAGTAGACAATCATCATCTTGAAAAGTAAATTTGGTAATGCTAATAGCTAAAAGTCAGTCTTGCCAAAAAAACTACACTATCTTTTGTAATGTAAACAAAACACACAACAAGGGAATGTACTAAATAAAATTGTTTAGGTTTTTTTTGTCAATAACCTAAATAGTTAGAAAGCTTCTGTGAACGAGTTTACATGTGAGTAGAAAGAACACTATGTTAATTTATTCTGCCTGTGTGTGGGATGAGTGAGATAGAACAAAAAAGTGCTTATATTTCACGAATTCCTTCAATTTTAATGCTAATGCAAAAACAGGTCATTTCTTATATATGTCAACACCAATTCACCAATTCAAAACAGTCTATTGTAAATACTATCGCTATTTTCTAAATTGCTATTATACAATGCATGACCTGTATAAGTAATTTTAATTCTGTGTGTAAAAGAGATAAACTTCTTCACTTGTTCCCATCCCTCAGTGTAAAAGAGTTAGAATAGATTAGTTCCTTAAGATCTTAAAGAAACATGTTTGGGAAACTCGTGCTTTATTATTTTAATTGGGGAAGATAAGGACAACATACAGCTAATTTTAAGTATGAAAAGTAGTGAGAATGTGATGATCTTTTACTATTTAATGATATAGGACGCTTCGAAGAAGTGACTATACTGTCGTGACATAAACGTGTCCATCTTACTTAATGTGTGTGGGGAATTGTATGGACGCTTATAAAACGCCTGCATCGTTGTGGTCTAGTGTGGTAGGAGAGGTTGTGTGAGATGTTATACCACTTTATCCAAATTCAATCTTTCTTAGAAACAAAAAAAACACAATTATATGGAAAATGTGGGTTTGGGCCAAAGATCTAAACAGTTTACATGGTAGTCTAGTAACATGTGATCTGGCTACTCTTGGCATTAGTTAGAAGACATTTCAAACTCGGGACAGATAGTGTGGTAACCTATTTAAATTTCATGGATCTCATGGCCCGTTGATTCAAATTTGCTCAAAATTCATGGTGTACGTTGAACCAGAGAAAAATCATTATAGCACTTCGGTGCGTTCCTACCGGAACTGATCAGATCAGCCGATAGGATTTATCAAAAAAATGGACGCTTATAAAACAAGAGCATAGGACTTTGTTTTTCAACACTTAAAAACGGGTTGAGAGATCAAAATACAATCGAAAGTTTAGATGGAGCAAATCAGAGGTTTTCACTTTTCACCAATTGGTAGTAACGGTAATGTTCTTGGTATGTTTCGGGTTTAGTGTTGCGATGTGTTCAAATTTAGATGCCTTGATCGTGACTTACGTCTCAACATCATAACTCTCCTCTAACCATGACTTTCTTTATTCCGCTAAGCTTAATTGTACTTTACTTAATCAGATTTTTTTATGCTTTCAAATTTAAGTAATTTTTTTTGTCAACAGCATAATCCCTAAAATGGTTTTGGAAATTCAAACCAAAGAACACCAAATTTACATAAATAATATCATGCAAATAGATTCAAACAATTAATGCTAGATTGTATTTTAAATAGTTTTTATATGTTCCTTTTTCCACAATAATAAAAAGTTTCTATATGTTTATCCATTGATGTAGAAGAAGTACGCAAGATCTCTGACTTGGAATAGGTTCACTTGGTAAGGTTGGTTGTAGTATACCATTTAACCGGCCTTCAGGCGGGCGCCTGAAACTTTATTATCTCTGATAGCTACTTGTATTTTGTCCGTTCGTAACCAAAATGATTAGTTTCTTTATTTAGAAATTTAGTGTGCTACAAACTTAAATTTCGGCTCATTGGGTTAATTATCCATATTGAACTTCGTTGCTGAGTGGTTTAGAAGATAAAGAAACCTAGATTCGTTTTTGCATAATTGATTCTCCTTGTTCGTGGCCCATTACTCTATTAGCATTGGTTTTGTGTGTGTACTGTGCATGCTTGTTTTGTTTAGATAGCTGTAACCAAAGCCCACTTCTGTTTAATTGCATTTGATGTTTAATAGATTACGAGGTCAAAAGTTAATATGTTGGTCCAGTTAGTTTCTTCCGAACTATTTATAGGCTTTAATCTGTTTTTAAAGGAGTTTAGGGTTAGATCTAAGAGAAACTGGGTATTGTATTCATTATGTGCTAATTAGCGACATAATAGTCGTTTGCCAATAAAAAAAAAGCGACATAATAGTCATATTACAGTATTTGAGTTTGGACAACATTTAACTGAACGAAACTTAGTTCTTCCTTTTATAAGGATGTCTCCTACCCTATTCTTATTTTTACTCTGCAAATAAAATTTTCTCTAAATCCAAAATGGAGTAATTTTTTTGAGTAAAGCTATTTATTACTTTATTTTGGAGTTGAACGTTTTAATTTACAATATGGTCGTTTTAAATTATAAATTTTTTTTTTATTTTATAGTCAAATAATTTATAGTTATTTTTAATTAACTTAAATAAAATGTTTTAGACCAAAAAATATTATATAAAAAAGATCCTAGATATCTAGCTAATTAAAAAAATATTAAAATGCAACAGTGACATTTATGTAATAGTACATTAATGCTAATGATTAGGCCAAAATGTACTATGTTTCATTTTTATATGGTTCATTATAACTTTATTTATATAATAATAGACATATAATTTCATAAATTCATAAACAAACATTACTGTTAACAGTGAGTAATATAATCGAAATGGCTGTATCTTAATCTTGTTAATTTTTAAAAATAAAAAATGATATAATATATTGCTGCAAAACCTAACTTTATTTTGAAGTTAAGTTCTAATTCCCTTTTCTTATTTGTTTATCAATCAAATAATTCGATATTTATAATTATTTATTCAAATTAAGCTTTTTTCTTTTTGGATTCAATCTGCAAAATCTGAACCAAATCCTTACCAACACAGTTAATGAACACATATTAGACTAGGCCTGGGCACATTATCCGAACCCGAATAATTTATCCGAACCCGACCCGAAAAAGAGAAACCGAACCCGAATCGAAACTGTTAAAATATCCGAACGGTTTTTAAATTTCTAAATCCGAAAAACCAAAACCGAACCAAACCGAACCGAAAATCCGAATGGATATCCGAAATATCCGAAATACAATTATATACCCAAAATACTAACTACAATTAGATTAATAACCTAAAATTACAATTATAAATCCAAAATATGAATTATTTTTATTCTGAAAATGATGAAAAATCCAAAATAATTTAAACATACTAAGTTTTTAGTTATATTTTTAAATTTTGCCAAATTTTATTTGAATTTAACTAATTTTATTTAAATTTAATTATTTTTATTTAATTTTATTATTTTTTGGATATCCGAACCCGAACCGAACCCGATCGAATATAACCGAACCCGAACCGAAATTCCAAAAATATCCGAATGGGTTTTAAATCTAAAAACCGAAAATCCGAAAAACCGAATTATCCGAACCGAACCCGAATGGATATCCGAACGCCCAGGCCTATATTAGACAAATGTACTATTGACTCGAGATTGTCTTTCCTTTTGTCTTGTATATTCAGAATTGCATTCATGATATTCTTAGAAAATAATTAACGTGTATAACGTCAATAAATTATGCATGATGGTCAAATGTAAAATTTACGGTTACTATATATACCACCCTCAGGATTTTTTTTCGTATATACAACCATTATCGGTAGTTAATATTATTTGGCTTTATATACATTTTTCTATGATTCTTTTGTGTTTGAAAATTGTTTTGACATACTTTCTGTTGAACACTCGCATATTTTTTAAGATAACAACAGTGTAATGATGGAATTGGCGATGTTATACCAAATTAGCCATACATATTTTTTATTTAATTATTTGTAGTATCAATCCCATTTCAAGCGTGCTTACTCCGAGTCACTGCGCTTTGATTGCACACATTTTCATCGCCGATTTAGGATTGCGATTGGCAATACAATTTTGTTGGGTATGAATTCATGGCACAATACTCTTTTTAATACTCCCGAATTGTTTTTTTTTTTTTGGGTTCCAATAAAGTAATTAACATTAAAACAAAAACAAAAAGTAATCACATAAAGCTTGCACTCATTTGCAAAAGTTGAATTATTCATCTAGTCAGATCAGTATTTTGACAGGTCTCACTCACTACCATATCATCATCATTCCCAAATTTATTACGTACAAACACAATTATTTTCCAACCTTCAACAAAACAAAGAGCATTGTTCTATTAAATGAAAATTTTATAGTTAGAACTTAGAATAGATAAAAGTTTATTTATTTTCTTGTAGATCTGCAGAGAGCCATGTGCATGGGGAATCATCTTCATCTGGTTTTTTCCTAAACACATAGAAAAAGTTGGTTCTCCCATAGAAAGTAATAATAATATAATAGTAAAAATAAAGAATAAAGGACTTTAGATCATGATTCATGAGACAGCAATGAAAGATACATGTAGCATTTTGCTAAATACAGGCACATCCAATTTTAAAATTTTGAATATTAATTGTAACCATATTTTTTTTTTCCCGTTATCCATTTAGTACAATCACATTTGGCCCATCGTATTAGTGATCCGTGAACCATCATCGGTGAGCTCGTTATAATCGATTTGGGAAAAGATAATGCTTCTTGCTCGAGCTCCTTTCGCAAGACTATCCGCCCGGACATTTAGATCCCTCGGAATAAGAGATAAAGTGCACTCTGAGAAGCTCTCTTGAAAGAAGCGGAAGGTATCTAGTTCTGCATTAAAGGACGACCAATCAGCTGGAACCTCAATCATACGCACCAGATCCGAACAGTCGGATTGAAAGTGGACCGAAAATATATGTCTCTTTCTCAAGCAGGACATAGCCCAGAGGAGGCAATCCATCTCGGCATGTAGGACCGAGAGGCTTCTACGGCATCCCTGAAGTCCAAAAAGTTCAAATCCTCCGCCATCCACAAAGCTCCAACCGAGGCCGCTAACCTGTCCGTGATTGATCCATGAGGCGTCAATCCGGCATATTGGGATTTGCGGTACCTCGGGTATCGCAATGGTGTCCGGTGGAGGGCCAACTTCCTCAACTTGAGCGTCGCCGCTGTCCTCAGGTTGGTTCGCAATTCTCCAACTTTCTGCTTCCACTTTTGCATGTATCCATGTATCCTCCGGGGAAATTTCTTTCCCTTTGAAGATCTTCTCGTTTTTTGCTTTCCAAATAAACCATAGGATCCAAGGATAAATATCCTTTGTAGGATCCGTCATGCCTAGCTCTTTTGTTTTCCAAAAGAGGAAGTTCATATTTTGATAAATAGAAATATTCGGGAAGACACCCGGAAGGAACGGAAAGTCCGATAACGCCCAGACTTGTAATGCCGGGGGACATAAGAACAGTAGGTGGTTTATAGATTCTTCAGGATTCCCACAACCGGGGCAACTCTTATCCGTTCCCATATGCCTGTAGGTTAGGTTTTGGCAAGTAGCAATACATCCTGATAAAGCTTGCCACATAAAATGCTTCATTTTTCCAGGCGTCCGTACTTTCCAAACGTAGCTTTGAAGAGCTGTGATACTCGGTTCTCTCACGACATCCAAATTCTGATCAAGGTTTGATTTCCTAATCAGGTCATATCCGGATTTAACCGTGTATATTCCTGTTTTAGTATGGTTCCACGCAAATCCATCAAGGGTACGGTTCCTACTAGGTCTCAACCCAAGGATAAGAGAGACATCCTTAGGTTGGAAAAATTCTCTTAGAAGAGGCTCATCCCATTGCTTCGTATCTTGACGGATAAAGGAGTAAACTAACACTCTTGGGTCCTGAAGTCCGATCTGAAGGGTTGCTCTTGGTGGACGGGCCCTGGCATCGGGTATCCAAGGTTCACTCCACGCCCTCGTATTTAGTCCCGACCCTATTGTCTTCCTTAGTCCCATTTTAAGATACGGTTTTGCGGCCAACATACTCCTCCATCCATAGGATGGTGAGTAGACATTTCGATCCTCTAACGGGTCTGATTGTCGATAATATCTTCCTCTTAGCACCCGAGCCAGAAGAGATGAAGGGTACTGAATGAGTCTCCATAGTTGCTTTGCTAGCAAGGCTAGGTTAAAATCATTTAGATCTCTAAATCCAAGACCTCCCATGTCCTGTGGAATACAAATCTTGTCCCAGGCAATCCAGTGGATCCCACTGCTAGATTGTTTTGAACTCCACCAAAAATTGGCAATGGCGCTCCGAAGTTTGTCTGTAACCCCTTTAGGGAGGAGAAAACAAGACATGACGTAAGTGGGAATGGCTTGAGCCACTGATTTAATCTGAATCTCTTTTCCACCCTTGGAAAGAAGTCTTGCGGACCAATTATTAACACGATTACTTAGGCGTTCATGAACAAAAGAGAAGACCTTCTTCTTTGATCCACATATTTGCTCTGGTAGGCCCAGGTACATGCCCATACCGCCTTCTGTAGAAATACCTATGGTATTTTTAATATTTCGTTTGAGATCCGGGTCCACTCTATCTCCAAACATGATAGATGATTTCCCCAAATTCAGTTGTTGTCCCGATGCCATTCCATAAGTGTTTATGATTTGGAGAATCTCCGCTCCTTGTTGGATATCCGCTTTACAGAAAAACAGGCTGTCATCAGCAAAGAGAAGGTGGGAAACTGGGGGACTTGCTTGAGCAATTTTCAGCCCAGAGATTCGCTCCTCTTCCTCTGCTCTCTTAAGAAGCAAAATAAGGCCTTCTGTGCACAGAATAAAAAGGAAAGGGGAGAGAGGATCCCCTTGCCTTAAGCCCCTCGACGGTTTGATGTTACCTTTAGGTTCTCCATTAATAAGGACCTGGTATGAAACTGATGAGATGCAAAACATCAGTAAACTGACCCATCTCATTGAATATCCTAACTTGATTAGGAGAGCTTCAATAAAACCCCATTCAACCCGGTCATATGCTTTGCTCATATCTGTCTTGATAGCCATAAAATTTTCCCTGCAATTTGTGTTGATACGGAGTGCATGGAAATTTTCTTGTGCTAACAGAATATTATCTGTAATAAGCCGTCTAGCCAAGAAGGTCGATTGTGTCTCTGATATGATGGTTGACAGTGTTTTTTTGAGACATTTACATAGAAGCTTAGAGATGATCTTGTAGCTCACATTACACAGACTGATAGGTCGGAATTCCCCCATTGCTCTAGGTTTGTTTATTTTTGGGATAAGACAAATATTAGTCTCGTTAAGTCTAGGATCAAAAGTTCCAGAACTGAAAAAGTTCTTAACCAGTTTAACAATATCGTGGCGAATAAAAGGCCAGAATTTTTGGTAAAATTTGCTTGTCATACCATCAGGGCCAGGAGCTTTGTCCGGATTAATATCAAAAAGAGCCTCTTTAATTTCTTTCTCCGACGGTTCCTTTAAAAGTAATTGGTTTGTGTTATCTGAGACTTTCTCGGTAATAAACCGGAGGGAATTTTCTGGGTCTGAGGGGATAGACGATGAGAAGAGGTCTTGAAAATACGTAGAGGCCACTTTTTCTATTCCTCTTGCATTTTCCACCAAATGTCCGTTACTATCTTTAAGGGAGACGATGCGATTCCTGGCTCTCCTTTGTTTAGTGAGAGTATGGAAGAATTTAGTGTTTTTATCACCGTCTTTGTGCCATTTCTCCCGACTCTTCTGTTGCCAGAACATATCTTCTTCCTTAAGGGCAGCACAGAGTTTCCTCCTGATGTCTTCAATTTCCTCTAGTGTTCTATTATCATCATCTTGGGCTAAGTCCAGTTGTTTTTTCAATTCTTCGATCATTTTTTTCCGAGTTAGTCGGGAAGGATTTCTTTCAAACAAGATGTTTTTCCGGCATTGTGCAACCTTTTAATGAAAATCTCGACGTGAGATTTCATCAAAGGGGCCCACCCGGAAATGATTGTCTCTTTAAAACCAGGCTTTCTAATCCATCTTTTATCGAATCGAAAAGATTTTTTCTTCCTTATGTTGTCGATTTTTATTATAGCTAAGACTGATCAATGATCCGATCCCCAAAGTTTCATATACTTCATTCGAAGAGTGAAGTATATTCGTTATATATAATAATAATTCCATTATTTATTTGTATCAATCTTTGTTGCCGCTCGTTAGTCGAGAAACTATCATCACTTTTTAAAAGAAAAATTGTTTTACACCTGTATGAGTTTAATAATATTTTTTGGCTACATATGGTAATGCTTTTTCTTGTGTTATATACGAATAATTTGCCTATCTTCTTTCACAACTTTTGCAACCTTTTATGCCATTGACAGCCTAGACCCTCGATGTGTGATCTCTAAAATACTACTAGAAAGTGTTTAGTTATAATTTTGGTGAACTACCGAATAAAGAATAAAAAAACGAAATAAATGTCGTTAAAACAAGTGAAAAAATTAACTAGAAGCCTATAAAGCTATAATTAATTAGTTTATGTTATCCTTTCAAGACATTAATTTTCCTCATTTACTTATTTGGGGACAAAAGAAAGGCTTCAGGGTCTTCAGACTAGGTAACTGCCACAAGGATTATACTTCTTCAGGGAATTTCTTGATTAAAGTCTAAATTAGGGACTTACAAGTTACAAGTTACAAGTTACAACTACAAGATTGTTTACTTAGTTTAGAACAACTAGACAAAAACTAAACTATATATTTTACCAGAGGTTAACTAGGTAGACAGCAAAATTTTTGCAGCATTTTTTTTAATAATGATCAGATAGCAAACTAGTAAATAAGTTTTTTTCCTGTGCACTTAAATATATTAAAAAAAATATATCATATGAAACGTATCACTATGTTATTATTGTTTTGGTTGAAATGTTAAATTTATTACTCAACAAAATGAATGTTTATGTTCAAACGACAAAAAACATAAAAAAGAGAGTAAAGTTTAAACAATGTGGAATAGAAAATGGAAAAAGGGCTTGAAATGGCATAATATTTACAAAAAATTTCGTGTAATATCAATTTTACTTGTTTATAATTTTGCTATTACGTTATTTTTTTTCCTAGTAACTAGTAAGTATCGAAAATAGCTTATCTAATGCACATATGATAGTTTATTTGACAACTCGTCTAAAACTTAAAAAAAATATAAAATTACCAATACGCTTTTCTTGTTCTCCATATGACCATATCGTTTGTGTGAAGCATTTGACATCAACCAACTACGTAGTCAATATTTCAACCATGACCTCTTTATTTCGAATAACGTTATCTTCTCAATACTATGATAATTCAAAAGCTCTTGAATAAAATAAGATAAAAAGAGAAAAACCAAAAATTGATGTATCTAATCTGTTACCAAACTGTCATTGGCTTAGTGGGGCAGACATCCCATGTGCAGCCTCCTTGGCTTCTGCTTCAGAGTTTCATCTTCTTCTTCTTCTCTCTCAATGGCCCATCTTTCCATTTCCACTTTCATTTCTCCACAATTATAACCAAAGCTTCAACCTTTTTTCATCTCAATCTCTCTCTGTTTTTTCCTCTGTTTTCTCTCTCTCTAAGATATGAAGAAAAGAAGAGCCTTTCTTAAGTTTTCGTTTCTTCTTCTTCTGATTCTCGAGTTCTCTGAAGCTGATTCAGATGGAGACGTCTCAGCGATGCTTGCACTTAAGAAAAGCCTAAACCCACCTTCTTCTCTCGGATGGTCCGACCCGGACCCGTGTAAATGGACTCACGTTGTCTGTACAGGCTCCAAACGGGTGACCCGGATCCAAATCGGGCATTCAGGTCTTCAAGGTACACTCTCTCCTGATCTCCGTTCCTTAACAGAGCTCGAAAGGCTTGAGCTTCAGTGGAACAACATCTCTGGTCCTGTTCCTTCTTTAAATGGCTTATCTTCATTACAAGTCTTGATGCTTAGTAACAACCACTTCGAATCAATCCCTAGTGATGTCTTCCAAGGTTTGTCCTCTTTACAATCTGTAGAAATCGATAACAACCCTTTTGAATCTTGGGAGATTCCAGAAAGTTTGAGAAACGCTTCTGCTCTTCAGAACTTCTCGGCGAATTCGGCTAATGTCTCTGGTAAGTTACCCGGTTTTCTCGGACCGGATGAGTTTCCCGGTTTGTCTATTTTGCATTTGGCTTTCAACAACTTGGAAGGTGAGTTGCCGTTGGGGTTGTCTGGCTCGCAGATTCAGTCACTGTGGCTCAATGGTCAGAATCTAACCGGCTCGATCGATGTTCTTCAGAACATGACCGGTTTAAGAGAGGTTTGGCTTCATTCCAACGCGTTTTCGGGTTCTTTGCCTGATTTCTCGGGTCTTAAAGAGCTCGAGAGCTTGAGCTTGAGGGATAACTCGTTCACGGGTCCGGTTCCTGCGTCTTTGATCAGTCTTGAGTCACTGAAAGTTGTGAACTTGACAAATAATCATCTTCAAGGACCAGTTCCTGAGTTCAAAAGCTCGGTTTCGGTTGATTTGGATAAAGATTCAAATAGCTTTTGCTTGCCTGCTCCTGGTGAGTGTGATCCTAGAGTGAAATCTTTGCTTTTGATTGTTAGCTCCATGGAATATCCAACGAGGCTCGCAGAGAGTTGGAAAGGGAATGATCCTTGCACGAATTGGATTGGTATCACTTGTAGCAATGGGAACATCACGGTTTTTAATCTTGAGAAAATGGGTCTAACCGGGACGATTTCTCCCGAGTTTGGATCCATCAAATCGCTTCAAAGAATCGTTCTTGGAACAAACAATCTCTCTGGTACGATTCCACAAGAGCTTACAACGTTACCTAATCTCAAAACACTCGATGTTTCAAGTAACCAGCTTCATGGGAAGATCCCTGCTTTCAAAAGCAATGTGCTTGTGAATACTAATGGCAATCTCGACATCGGTAAAGATAAAAGCTCTTTATCTCCTCCTTCTTCATCTTCAGATGGTTCAGGATCAAGGATCAAAGGTGATAGTGATGGGAGAGGAGTAAAGTCTTCGACTTTCATAGGAATCATCATTGGTTCGGTTCTCGGTGGTCTGTTATTGATCTTCTTGATCGGTTTACTAGTTTTCTGCTGGTACAAGAAGAGGCAAAAGCGGTTAGGTGAGAGCTCAAACGCGGTTGTGGTACATCCAAGACACTCAGGCTCGGACAATGAAAGTGTTAAGATCACAGTCGCGGGCTCAAGCGTTAGCGTTGGAGGCATAAGCGAGACATACACGCTTCCCGGTACTAGCGAGGCAGGAGATAACATCCAAATGGTTGAAGCAGGAAACATGCTGATCTCAATCCAAGTGCTTCGTTCAGTGACTAACAACTTCAGTGAAGATAACATTTTGGGACGAGGAGGTTTCGGTGTTGTGTACAAAGGCGAGCTACACGATGGAACCAAGATCGCGGTTAAGAGGATGGAGAATGGAGTGATTGCTGGTAAAGGGTTTGCGGAATTCAAATCAGAGATTGCGGTTTTGACAAAGGTTAGGCATCGACATTTGGTTACGCTTCTTGGTTATTGCTTGGACGGGAATGAGAAGCTTCTTGTCTATGAGTATATGCCTCAAGGGACATTGAGTAGGCATTTATTTGAGTGGTCAGAGGAAGGGCTTAAGCCTCTTTTGTGGAAACAGAGGTTGACTTTGGCCTTGGATGTTGCGAGAGGTGTTGAGTATCTCCATGGATTAGCTCATCAGAGCTTCATTCACAGAGATCTAAAGCCTTCGAACATTCTTCTTGGTGATGATATGAGGGCTAAAGTTGCAGACTTTGGACTTGTTCGCTTAGCACCAGAAGGGAAAGGATCGATTGAGACCAGAATTGCTGGAACATTTGGTTACTTGGCACCGGAATATGCAGGTTAGTTACATGGTTAAACCATTCATTTATGTCTCATTTTTATTGATCAAAGATTGTTTCTTTATGTTAGTTAATTAGTTTGAGTAAAGATTGTTTCTTGATGATGAGTGTGATCTATTTCTTGCAGTCACGGGTCGAGTGACCACAAAAGTGGATGTGTACAGCTTCGGGGTTATTCTAATGGAACTCATAACAGGAAGAAAATCTCTAGACGAGTCGCAACCAGAAGAGAGCATCCACTTAGTCTCTTGGTTTAAACGGATGTTTATCAACAAAGAATCATCATTCAAGAAAGCGATCGATCCTACGATAGACCTCGACGAAGAAACCCTAGCCAGCGTTCACACGGTTGCTGAGCTAGCAGGCCATTGCTGTGCACGAGAGCCTTACCAAAGACCAGACATGGGACACGCGGTCAATATTCTGTCTTCACTCGTCGAGCTATGGAAACCTTCGGATCAGAATCCAGAGGACATATACGGTATCGATCTCGACATGTCTTTGCCTCAAGCGCTTAAGAAATGGCAAGCTTACGAAGGAAGAAGTGATCTTGAATCTTCGACTTCATCGCTTTTACCTAGCTTGGACAACACGCAGATGAGTATTCCCACAAGACCTTATGGATTCGCCGAGTCTTTCACTTCCGTAGATGGAAGATGAAATGAGACTTCCTCAAAAACTCAGATTTGTTTTTTTTTTCTTCTGTATATTTTTGTGTGTTCCTCTTTCTTCACTACTCACTTCACAATTCTTTCATGTGTTCTTGTCACGCAAGTAACATTTAGGGCTTTGGATTTCTTAAATATTATATCTGTTGTTTGTTTTGTTGATTTAGGAAAAGGCGACGTGTGTACTCTTTATGTTTGTGAAAATGGTAAATGACAGTGAGGTAGAAGAGAGGTTGGCATTGGATCCATCTCCACATGCCTGTCTCTTTTGTTTGGATCTTTATTTTATTTATATATTTTATAAGTTGCTTACTTAATTAGTTTTTGGACTGATTGCAATTGCAATAAAAGACATATCGGTTTCGATATTCAAATATAAAGAGGATATCTTAATCAAACACCATGTCTTCGTTGTCTCCTCCAACGGTTCCTATGGAGCTCCATGGACACCCGCAGAAGCTACTTGATTCAATACATCATTACCTACATAGTTTCGATTGTCCTCTCAATGGATCTGTATTATTTTATGTACTCCTGATAGCTCAGTATAGGCGTAATTTCTAACTCTTATCGACCGAGCTTTCATCATCTTTAACTCATATTTTTCCCTCCCTTTTTTTACTATTGGATAATATAAAGATGAAGGAAAAAAATCGGTAGTGCACTGATCACACTAAACTCTCTAGGTACTGCTTTGAAATTTTATCTCAAAATGATTAAAATTGTACTAAGTTTCTTTGTTTTCCAAATTTTAATGATTGAAATCGTACTAAGATTCTTCTGTCTAATTTGGCTTCATGCTTGTATGTCAAACTCACTATAGCTCCATATTACTTAAGAAGATATGATTGGCTCACCATTTATTATATTAATAGCTGCATGTGCCCTAACCAATGAATTGTTCATGCTCTAATATTGGGAGGATATAGGATGTGAAAAATCTATCCATTTTATTTCAAGGTTGCTTGAATGATTATGTTGTCTGGTTGGGGGAGATAAACTCAATGTCAACTATAAGATAGCTATTTGAATTTGTTTTAGTGTTTTTAGTTTGTTCAGTGCACAATTTTTGCTTTATAATAATGACAATTTGAGTTTTTATTGCAAAAAACATAGAAATCGATATAAGCATACAAATCAACAAGACACTATGACGGAGAAGGAAGTGAAAAAAGCCGAGAAAGAATCTGAGGAGCAAAACTAGCCCTCTTGAAGAACTAGCCCTCTTGAAGAACTAGCCCTTTTGAAGGAGTTTCCGGTTATTTTCTCCGATGGAATCGTCTATCTTATCTTTATCATGCTTTGTATTTTAATTATGTTATATGTTCAGACTCTTTGGTAACGAGTTTCCAGCTCACTTGGATTGTTAAACGCCGTTTAAATTAATATAAATAAGATTTTTGAAAAAAGAAATCACTACACTAAGGTAAATTGTAAGATATAAATTAAAATTATTAGATTGGTGAATTAATGATAACAAAAAGTTGACAATTATACCCCTACAGTTTGGGAACTAATTGCTCGTATTAGCATTAAATGAGACTCATTTAATGTAATATCATTAGTATGTAAAATCAAGTAATAATTAATATTAACTATCTCTGAAAATTGAGTATGCAGACGTTCTTGTCACATTTTCTTTAGAATGTATCACATCCAATAACTTTTTTCTTTTATTTTGAAAAATTAATATCATATTAATATGTTTAGTAACCTAGGAGCATCTCCAAACTAGACTTCATATCTTTAAATTGAAGTTTTATGTACTTCAAGAAAGACTTTATATCTTCAAATTTTCAATTTGAAAGGTGACACTCCATATTTAAAATTTTAGATCTTCAAATTTGAAGTTTCATCTTTTCTTTTGCATTTTAATCCTTACAATTACTTTATAAATAATGTTATTAGTTATTTTTTTTTGTTTTTTTGTCTCAATAATAAAAAATCTATTTAACCTCCAACATAAATACAGAGAGTAGTTGTCAGAATCATCAAGTATTTTTTATTTCAAGGAGGAGATAAGTTTCAGATTCATTTTGGAGTTTCATCAGCAAGATGATAGCCAATGAAAAATGTATGAGGAGAGGACATAATAGATTTAATTTATTAGACTATAAAACTTCTGAAAGGAAAACTTGGTTACTCTCCACTCTTTCATCGAAATTGTTTTAATTTCTTTTATTTGCATTAATGGTTGTATTGAGAATGTTTGTGTATCTTGTAAACTCTTTATGATAATAATATATTTGATTTTCTGAAAAAATTTATTTTTTGATTTTCACTTTGAATTCTGCAAGGGATTCACTACTCAAATATTATCACCGAAAAGCTGACACATCAACAAATAACTACACAATTAATTATATGATTAGAAAATATTTTGAACTATATATATTTTTTAAAAAGGACGCAGAAGGTAACACATGATGTAAACACAATATGTACTGTCTAAATCAGAATGATCGTTTGAAAAGTATCAAAAGGGAAACAAAAACGATACCTAAGGCTAATCACGATCAATTATGACTTGTAGCTACGACCCAATACCAAAATTAAAAGCAAATTATATCGATTTATACAATATAAACTGAGTTATATCGATTTAGCTCATGATCTATATGGTTCATTTTAGTTAATTTTGGTTCATCAATAATGTTATTCGAATCTGTTTTTATATTTAAATTAAATGACTTTCTTATAAATAATGACATATAAGCAAAAACGCTCTAAAACTATATCTCAGACACCGGCACATAAGCAAATCGTTCTTGAAATTCAATGAGAACCCGACACATCAATAAATTACTGCACAATTAATCATATGATAAATTAAGCGGACTCATTGAAATCTATTATATATATAATAATTTTTTTAAAAAAGTAATGAGATCTCATATAAAGTGGATACAATCCATAATGTTTATAATATATAACCGTTATCATCCATAAGTTACAGTTTAATAATCTATTGTTTTTTCCAATATGAAATTGGTGAATTGTAAAGAAAACATCGTATATAGGAGATATCCTGCCTATGAGGTAGATCTCTATTGGGATGTGGAGAACATCTATTATATTAAAACAGAAGCACATTTAGTACTTGCTTCCAAACACTCCTAATTTTTTTAAGTGTTTAAAATAATTTTAATAATTATTTATATTTAATTTCGAAAATTAGTTATTAATTTAAATATTTTTAGAGTTCCTTAAATATAGGTAATTTAGATTTGATTTGATTTGATTTGATTAAAAATAATAAATCAGATATTAATTTAGATTTGATTTAAAGATTCTAATTTAAATAATTTCTATACTATTAAATATTTTTATCAAAAATATCTAGAATTTTTGAAAAAAAAATAATTCACATATGAAAAATAATGGTCATATTTGAAATATAAAATATTTATAATGATGTAAATGATATGATATTTATGTTGCTTATATAATATATTTACGATTATGATATATTTACAAATTAATAATAAAATAATAGGTAAAATTCAAATGTATAATTTAAATATTAAAAATATATTTTTTAAAATTTATAGAAGTAAAAATATATATAAAAACCGGGTTAAAAATATTTTGGTAACTAAAATCACCAATTTTGAATTATACATATATATCGAAAATATATTTTTCATACAAAATAAAAACATAAAAAATTAAAAATTATTGTATACACTATAATGTGGTTTGAAAAACCAGTTGTACACTCCCTTCGTTGATTAAATTTTAGAAAACTATAATGCTAAATAATACCGTTAAGGAAAATTCTTGGGTTCACCCATAGGAGTGAATGAATGAATTCACCCCCTTTCATTTAAGCCAATTAAAATTTGCCATATAATATTATATTTAAAGAAAAATAAAAAAATAAAATTAAAAGATTAAATACTCAATCAAATATTTTGGTAAAAAATATATATATATATAAAATAAATAATGTATATAAAGATTAGAATTTAGATTTAAGTTATATTTTAATTTTTTTAAAAAGTTTATAGATTATGATTTAGAGTATAATAGAATTTAGGATTTAAAAATTAGAATTTAAAGATTAGGGTTTAAAATTCCGAAAATAAAACAAATAATTATAATATATATATATATATAAATATTTATTTATTAAAAAAATATAAATAAAATTTAATATTATGCTTGGGTTCACTATTTCCAATTTAGGTTTTAGTTTTTCTTTATTTAAAATTCCAAAATAAAACAAATAATTATGTAAAAATATATTTTTATTAAAACTAATTCTACATAAACTTCAATATTATGTTTGGGTTCACTATTTCCAAATTAGGAATTAGTTTTTTCCATTAAAAAATAATTTAATATTATATTTGGGTTCACTATTTCCAATCCAGAGTTTAGTTTTTTTTTTCTTTTAAATTTCGAAACTAAAATAAATAATTGTGTAATAATATATTTTTATTAAAAATAATTCTACATAAACTTTAATATTATGTTTGGGTTCACTATTTCCAAATTTGGCTTTAGTTTTTTCTTATTTAAAAAAATATTTAAAATGTGCTATTTTGGTAAGTTATTTTAATTAATTTTATTATATGGCAGATTCTCATTGGCTAAAATGAATGAATTCACCCCTAGGGATGAACCTAAGAATTGTCCTACTGTTAATACATCTCAATCTTTTAACAAATATTTATATTATACGGTACCGAAAAGTTAGAATTATGTTTTTATAATAGTTTATTTTGAATTAATATTAGCGGACGGGTTAAAATTATATTTTTATAATCATAATTAACTTTAATAATATAAAATATATGCAAACACAAAATCAATATTTTCACGTATTAAAAAATATATTTATAAAAATAATTATATCTAAACTCAAAAACACAAATTATATTACAAAATTCGTTAAATAATAAAAAATATTCCCGTGCAGATGCACGGGGTGAGAATCTAGTATATTATATTAAAACAGAAGCACATTTAGTACTTGCTTCCAAACACTCCTAATTTTTTTAAGTGTTTAAAATAATTTTAATAATTATTTATATTTAATTTCGAAAATTAGTTATTAAATTTAAATATTTTTAGAGTTCCTTAAATATAGGTAATTTAGATTTAATTTGATTTGATTAAAATAATAAATCAGATATAATTTAGATTTGATTAAAGATTTATTTAATAATTTCTATACTATAA